>NC_056452.1:12283706-12648706 GCF_018296145.1 Oncorhynchus tshawytscha | reverse complement strand
CAAGTGTATTAGAAATGAAAACAGAAATAACTTATTTACTTAAGTATGCAGACCCTTTGCCATGAGACTCGAAATTGTGCTCAGCTGCATCCCTGTTTTCATTGATCATCCTTGATGTTTCTGAAACTGGATTGGATTCCATCTGTGGTAAATTCAAATGATTGGACATGATTTGGAAAGGCACAGACCTGTCTATATACGGTCTCAGTTGACAATGCAAGTCGAAGCTAAAACTAAGCCATGAGGTCGAAGGAATTGTCCATAGAGCTCAGAGACAGGATTGTGTCGAGGCACAGATCTGGGGAAGGGTACCAAAACATTTCTGCAGTTTTGAAGGTCCCCAAGAACACAGTGGCCTCCATCATTCTTAAATGTAAAAAGTTTGGATCCACCAAGACTCTTCTTAGAGCTGGCTGCCCGGCTAAACTGAGCAATCGGAGGAGAAGGGCCATGGTCAGGGTGACCAAGAATCTGATGGTCACTCTGACAGAGCTCCAGAGATCCTCTGTGGAGATGGGAGAACCTTCCAGAAGAACAACCATCTCTGCAGCACTCCACCAATCAGGCCTTTATGGTATAGTGGCCAGACGAAAGCCACTCCTCAGTAAAAGGCACATTACAGCCCGCTTGGAGTTTGGCAAAAGGCACCTACAGACTCTCAGACCATGAGGAACAAGATTGCCTGAATACCAAGCATCACATCTTGAGGAAACCTGGCACCATCCCTACGGTGAAGCATGGTGGTGGCAGCATCATGCTGTGAGGATGTTTTTCAGTGGCAGGGACTGGGAGAGTATTCAGGACCGAGGGAAAGATGAACGGAGCAAAGTACAGAGAGATCTTTGATGAACACCTGCTCAAGAGTGCTCAAGACCTCAGACTGGGGCGAAGGTTCACCTTCCAACAAGACAAAGACCCTAAGCACACCGCCAAGACAACGCAGGAGTAGCTTTGGGTAAAGTCTATGAATGTTCTTGAGTGGCCCAGCCAGAGCTCAGACTTGAAAACAATCGAACATCTCTGGAGAGACCTCAAAATAGCTGTTCAGCAATGCTCCCCATCCAACCTGAAAGAGCTTGAGAGGATCTGCAGAGAATAATGGGAGAAACTCCCCAAATATATGTGTGCCACGCTTATAGCATCATACCCAAGAAGACTCGAGGCTGCAATCGCTGCCAAAGATGCTTCAACAAAGTACTGAGTAAGGGCCTGAATAATTATGTACATTTAATATTTCCGTTTTTATTTGTAATCAAACGTCCTCAAATTTCTAAAAAACTGTTTTTTCTTTGTCATAATGGCGTATTGTGTGTAGATAGATGAGGGAAAAAAATATATTTAATCAATTTTAGAATAAGGCTGTAACTTAACAAAATGTGGAAAAAGTCAAGGGGTCTGAAAACTTTTCCGAAGACACTGTACCCTCAGCTGTGTACTTCCTCACAGTTCTCTGTCTGTTTTAGCTTTGAGAAGTCTGACACCCACCGGTTCGAGGTACCCAGGATGCTCCTAGATGATGCACTGTCTCTGGAGATCTACGTCAACAAAATGAAGGACAAGTAAGTCTGGGAATGGTGGAGTTAGTTTTATTCTGTCCTCAATGCAGACTCTTTATTTACTACTGACTACGACTTTTAATGATTTTAAAGTGTATTCAGTTTTTAAAAATTAAAAAAGTATAAATACAGACATATGAACACTGTTGAGTATTTGACATGCAGTTTTCTCTGACCCAGAAACATTTATAAGTGGTGGGCTCAGTATCTGGAGAGCCAGTCAGACATGGAGTCAGCACTACGCTACTACGAGTACGCACAGGACTTCCTCTCTCTGGTCCGCGTGCACTGCTACCTAGGGAACATTCAGAAGGTAACACACATTTGTACCAGGGGGGAACATTTATGACATTAGCACACATTTGTGGCAATTAAATGTTTTGAGAAAGGAACTGTTTCTACTCATAAGGATTGTTAAATACCTAAATATGAAAACACAATCTAACCGTGAAGTAAATATCCAATGAGAATACTATTTTTTTTCACAGGCGTCGGAGATAGCCAATGAGACGGGGAACCGTGCTGCCTCGTACCACCTAGCCCGGCAGTATGAGAGTCAGGAGGAGATTAAACAGTCTGTCCACTTCTACACACGAGCTCAGGCCTACAACAATGCCATCCGCCTCTGCAAGGTAACAAATGGACCTCAATCATAATTTAGACTTTCTCCATTCACCTGTATCCCACTGGCCATAGCAATAAATGAATTACCTACCTATATATAATTATTATATGAAAGATTTATTACAGACTGATTATATTGTTTCTTATTTATTTCAGAACGCTGTTTGCATTATTGAGGCTATGGATGCGGTTCTAATCCAGTGCTGTATTGTCTGTGGGTCATTGGATGACTTGTGTTCTGTTTTGTGTTCAGGAGAATGGTCTGGATGACCAGCTGATGAACCTGGCTCTCCTCAGTAACCCAGAGGACATGATGGAGGCTGCCTGTTATTACGAGGAGAAGGGTTCTCATATGGACCGTGCTGTCATGCTCTACCACAAGGTTAGTATTTTACCTCTGAGCTCCCTGTTCTTCCCCCTGGCGTAAATGCATACAGTAGGAGGTAATGCATTCTTTATTGTGCCACAAGGGGGCATTAGCTCACTGATATTTGTACAGGAACACATTGCCTTCCAAGTCCATTGATGCTACAGTATGCCCACAAACCCACACACTTGCACACATGATAATACTCTCTCTGATGTTTCTCTCACACATGGATCTCTGGTCTCTATTTTTCTCAGGCTGGTCATTTCTCCAAGGCTCTGGAGGTGGCCTTTGCTACAGAACAGTTCGCTGCACTGCAACTCATAGCAGAGGACCTGGATGAGACATCTGACCCGGCCCTGCTGGCCCGCTGCTCTGACTTCTTCATCAAACACGGCCAGTATGAGAAGGCTGTGGAGCTGCTTGTGGCCGCCAAGAAGGTACTTTACCCCTCCTTGTATGTCTTATAAACCACGCTCGGGTTGTTCCACCAATTCGGGGCCTTTTGAGAAGTGTAACTTGGTCCAACAAAAGTTAGATTTCTCTTAATATTTACATTCATGTCATGAAGAGCAAATGTTCAACTTAATAAAATTACAAAAAATAATAATAATACATCTCACGAGGTTAAATGAAAGGATGACTATATTAATAAGTGCCTATTAATAAGTGCCAAATAAAGTAACAGGGTTGACCATAACAGGGTTGACGATTTGTTCTTAAATAAACCATAAATCCCCATGTGACAGGTGGAATGGAAGTTTGTTGTGTGCAACAGGGAGTGGCAAATGAGTGCAAGCTTCACAAAAAATGAAATTCTTAAAACATTTTTAACCTGTCTATCTATGGGTAACAGGGTTGCCGTGTTACGCTCGACCCGCTCAGTTTTCTACCACAAAACAGCAGAACCAGCTCACCTTTTACTCTATGATTATACTATTGGATGTACAATGTTTCTTTAAAAATATATATATTTAAAAAGGAATAGTTTCACCACATTAAAATGAGAGTTCAGTTCACGTAACAGGGTTGACCTTAGAATGGGGGACAGACGTAAATGAATCACTAATCACATGAAATAAATAATCTTCAGAAATGACTGTCAAAGCAACAAAATAACTAGGGCTTTACAATGACGGTGAAACTGGGTAAAAACTTCCTAGAAGTGAAACACAAGAAAAACAATGCACTTTAGCAAGCCTTTAGTCATGTAAAAAAAAAAAGGATTTATTGACTACTCCATGTGGTCTATATTAAAGGGCACTTCATTTAATATAACAGGCAAATTCAATGTTGGTGTACAATTCCTACTTAACCCCCTAAAGTCAATTGACACACCGGTGCGTCAATCTAAGTAACATAATAAAAAAAATCCCCATCAAAATCCGTCAGTTTAAACTAGAGATGTTTTTCTGCATCGAATGCGTCTCAATCCACCGCATCCGCCGATGTTGCACTTTCACAACTGTGGTGAAAGGTGGCAGAGCTAGAGCGGTGTTTGTCAGACTGTGAGACATCTGGGGTGAAAGGTGGCAGAGCTCGAGCGGTGTTTGTCAGACTGTGAGACATCTGGGGTGAAAGGTGCTAGAGCTAGAGCAGTGTTTGTCAGACCATGAGACATCTGGGGTGAAAGGTGCTAGAGCTAGAGCAGTGTTTGTCAGACCATGAGACATCTGGGGTGAAAGGTGCTAGAGCTAGAGCAGTGTTTGTCAGACCATGAGACATCTGGGGTGAAAGGTGCTAGAGCTAGAGCAGTGTTTGTCAGACCATGAGACATCTGGGGTGAAAGGTGCTAGAGCTAGAGCAGTGTTTGTCAGACCATGAGACATCTGGGGTGAAAGGTGCTAGAGCTAGAGCAGTGTTTGTCAGACCATGAGACATCTGGGGTGAAAGGTGCTAGAGCTAGAGCAGTGTTTGTCAGACCATGAGACATCTGGGGTGAAAGGTGCTAGAGCTAGAGCAGTGTTTGTCAGACCATGAGACATCTGGGGTGAAAGGTGCTAGAGCTAGAGCAGTGTTTGTCAGACCATGAGACATCTGGGGTGAAAGGTGCTAGAGCTAGAGCAGTGTTTGTCAGACTGTGAGACATCTGGGGTGAAAGGTGCTAGAGCTAGAGCAGTGTTTGTCAGACCATGAGACATCTGGGGTGAAAGGTGCTAGAGCTAGAGCAGTGTTTGTCAGACTGTGAGACATCTGGGGTGAAAGGTGGCAGAGCTCGAGCAGTGTTTGTCAGACCGTGAGACATCTGGGGTGAAAGGTGGCAGAGCTCGAGCGGTGTTTGTCAGACTGTGAGACATCTGGGGTGAAAGGTGGCAGAGCTCGAGCAGTGTTTGTCAGACCGTGAGACATCTGGGGTGAAAGGTGGCAGAGCTAGAGCAGTGTTTGTCACCATGAGACATGTGAGACATCTGGGGTGAAAGGTGGCATCTGGGGTGAAAGGTGCTAGAGCTCGAGCAGTGTTTGTCAGACCGTGAGACATCTGGGGTGAAAGGTGGCAGAGCTCGAGCAGTGTTTGTCAGACTGTGAGACATCTGGGGTGAAAGGTGGCAGAGCTCGAGCGGTGTTTGTCAGACATCTGTGAGACATCTGGGGTGAAAGGTGGCAGAGCTCGAGCGGTGTTTGTCAGACTGTGAGACATCTGGGGTGAAAGGTGACAGAGCTAGAGCAGTGTTTGTCAGACTGTGAGACATCTGGGGTGAAAGGTGACAGAGCTCGAGCGGTGTTTGTCAGACTGTGAGACATCTGGGGTGAAAGGTGGCAGAGCTAGAGCAGTGTTTGTCAGACTGTGAGACATCTGGGGTGAAAGGTGGCAGAGCTAGAGCAGTGTTTGTCAGACTGTGAGACATCTGGGGTGAAAGGTGGCAGAGCTCGAGCGGTGTTTGTCAGACTGTGAGACATCTGGGGTGAAAGGTGAGACATCAGAGCTCGAGCGGTGTTTGTCAGACTGTGAGACATCTGGGGTGAAAGGTGACAGAGCTCGAGCGGTGTTTGTCAGACTGTGAGACATCTGGGGTGAAAGGTGGCATAGCTAGAGCGGTGTTTGTCAGACTGTGAGACATCTGGGGTGAAAGGTGGCAGAGCTCGAGCAGTGTTTGTCAGACCGTGAGACATCTGGGGTGAAAGGTGGCAGAGCTCGAGCGGTGTTTGTCAGACTGTGAGACATCTGGGGTGAAAGGTGGCAGAGCTCGAGCGGTGTTTGTCAGACTGTGAGACATCTGGGGTGAAAGGTGACAGAGCTCGAGCGGTGTTTGTCAGACTGTGAGACATCTGGGGTGAAAGGTGGCAGAGCTCGAGCAGTGTTTGTCAGACTGTGAGACATCTGGGGTGAAAGGTGACAGAGCTCGAGCGGTGTTTGTCAGACTGTGAGACATCTGGGGTGAAAGGTGACAGAGCTCGAGCGGTGTTTGTCAGACTGTGAGACATCTGGGGTGAAAGGTGGCAGAGCTCGAGCAGTGTTTGTTTGTCAGACTGAGACATCTGGGGTGAAAGGTGACAGAGCTCGAGCGGTGTTTGTCAGACAGTGTTTGTCAGAGACATCTGGGGTGAAAGGTGGCAGAGCTCGAGCGGTGTTTGTCAGACTGTGAGACATCTGGGGTGAAAGGTGACAGAGCTCGAGCGGTGTTTGTCAGACTGTGAGACATCTGGGGTGAAAGGTGACAGAGCTCGAGCGGTGTTTGTCAGACTGTGAGACATCTGGGGTGAAAGGTGGCAGAGCTAGAGCGGTGTTTGTCAGACCATGAGACATCCCGAAAATCTGTCTTCTGACAAAAACGTCTGTAGCATCTGAACGGTTTGACCTAAAAATTATTATGGAAAGGGGAGACTCTCACAAACACGATGGCTCCCTCTGATTTGTTCTACGACCCCCACAAGTGTTAGGGGACTCGTCTGAAGGTAACTGGTACCGGTTTTAAGAAATTAATGGAAGTGTGAAGATCATTTTGTGCCTGCCCCCCCAAAAAATAGTTTTAATTTAAAATATATATATTATAAGAAATGTTATATATATATATAAATATATTTCTTGAGCTTTCTTATCGCCTAATATATAGGACAAACACTTCAAAACCTTGTTTAATTTATTTATTTGCCATGTATGGATGTGTTATTCAATGTGTTTCTCTGGGCTAAAGGCAAAATTCTATATTTGATCAAATAATAAAGAACAAAGAAAAATGATACCTGAAGGGGTCCTAAAATACAAATCAAATAGTCAAATTAGTATAGTATGACCATCTTAAAACAATTCCATATGTCAGCTTGGAACCCCCCCGCTCACATATCATGTACATAACTGGTGTGTCTGTGCTGTAACTGTGTGCGAACTTATGCCATCATTGCTCATGATGAGTACATGTCTTTTGTCTATAAATGTGTGTGTGTTCAACCCCAGTACCACGAGGCCCTGCAGCTGTGTCTGGACCAGAGCCTGACCATCACCGAGGACCTGGCTGAGAGTATGACCGTGACCAAGGAGTCCAAAGACCTCTCAGAGGAGGCCCGCAAAGAGCTGCTGGAGAGAATAGCTGACTGCTGCATGCGCCAGGGCAACTACCACCTAGCCACCAAGAAATACACACAGGCTGGCAACAAGCTAAAAGTAAAGAGACTGGGGTCTGGGGTGCATCTCAGTAGTCTGAAGTGGCATCTCTATTTCCTCCTCTTGTTTTTCTTCATTTCCTCTATCCTACATCTGCTATGATCTGAGAAATCGGATTTAAGCAACTGAGATGCACCCCACTTGCACACATACTATTAAACAGTACTCATTAAGACACCATTATCATAGTAACTTGTAGTTATATAGATTTATGTTATTCAAGAAACGTGAGATCCGTCATTTTCAGTGTTGTATTTTCTGCTTTACCTTTGTCTTTAGGCAGGTGTGGATGTTAGTTACAAGCATTAAATACAATGTTACACTATAATTGTCGCTTAAGTTTGGTCCATGTCTGTTGATGCAGTACTTAAACTCCCTTGTTGCGGCTTTTCTAAAAAGTGACTCCAAACACATCTCCCTTCTGTTTCACAGGCCATGCGGGCGCTCCTGAAGTCAGGGGACACAGAGAAGATAGTGTTCTTCGCTGGCGTGTCACGTCAGAAGGAGATCTACATCATGGCCGCCAACTACTTGCAGTCTCTGGACTGGCGGAAAGATCCGGAAATCATGAAGAACATTATTAGCTTCTACTCCAAAGGCAGGGCTCTGGACCTGCTAGCTGGCTTCTATGAAGCTTGTGCCCAGGTAGGGAACTACTTCATAATATTGAAAGTTCTTGAAAAGGTTCTACATGTTTATTAGTTTTAACTTCAGTCTGGTAATAAATGATGTATTGGCCATATATTACAATGACAATTTATAGTACAGTTATTCCAACGTTTGTTATATGAGTATTTATAAACTAGTAACATTATGCATGGATATTCGGGTAATGCTAACAGATTCATAACTTTGTCTCATAAGCCTAATCTCTAATGTACTTCCCTATTGAGGGTGAATGTGTGAATCTGTTTACCTCTTTTAGGTGGAGATAGATGATTACCAGAACTATGAGAAGGCACTGGGTGCTCTGACGGAGGCCTATAAGTGCCTTTCTAAAGCTAAGGGCCACAGCCCAGACGAACACGAGGCTCGCATGGCTGAGCTGCAGCACAAGATCACTCTGGTCAAGAGGTTTGTCCAGGCACGCAGGTAAGAACAGTGCACTCTCTCTATTCTCTCTCTCTCTCTCTCTCTCTCTCTCTCTTATGTTGAGTGGCAGTCACTGCTACAAGGCTCTTTTATTATAAATGCCACAATCCTCTGATTTTAGGTTTGTCTTGATACAAGTAGAGTAGTTACGGAGAGGATATTTTGTGGATCTCACCGAAGGGAGATTTGATGTGTGATCCTGTCTGTCCATCCCCTGTCCCTGTAGGTTGTATGAGGAGGACCCAGGGGAGGCGGTGCGTCTGTGCGAAGCCCTGCTAGAAGAGCCAGACCTGGACCCTGCTGTCAGGATAGGAGATGCATACGGCTTCCTGGTGGAGCATCACTGTCAGCGGGGCAGCTTCCAGGTGGTGAGTGTCTAGTGATACTAGTGTACACCATCATTATCATGAACATCACTATTTTCAGCCTCCTTTTCATCTTGATCTTGCTTGTCGTCATTACCATTGTCGTCACTGTCATCGTGAATTCATGTAGCTGGATACGATATTTATAGACCTATACATACAGCGGTGAGCATCCTAATTCTCAGTCCATAT
The DNA here is from genome assembly GCF_018296145.1 of Oncorhynchus tshawytscha. Lineage (NCBI taxonomy): Eukaryota > Metazoa > Chordata > Actinopteri > Salmoniformes > Salmonidae > Oncorhynchus > Oncorhynchus tshawytscha. The sequence goes on along the minus strand of NC_056452.1, from coordinate 12,639,910 downwards.
TCTCGGCTCGGCAGGCCTACCGCAAGCTGGAGGATCTGCAGAAGATGCTGCCCTCTCTGAACATCAGCTACTACGTGAGCCAGGGCAGCCTGGATGCCCTGCAGAGGGCAGTGGGTGTACCCCTGGGCCGGGGGCAGCTCTCAGGCAGGGGAGACCGACGCGACAGCGGGGGAGAGGAAGACGAGGTGGAGGAGGACGAAGCCCTGGTGTCCCACCAAGGGGACTGAGGGCTGGGACACAACCCTGGTCTTGTGGGGCAAGAAGGTGTGCACGGTGTTGTTGTAGCCCACAGCTGTCTAACCTGATTCAGCTAATCCTGGTCTTGATGAGCAGTTGATTAGTTGAATCAGAGTCCTAGGCTGGGACAAAAGCTTGCATATACTGCAGCCCTGCAAAAACAGGAATAAAGAACGCCTCACTAAAGCCACAGACTTCTAAACTAGGACTAGAAAGACAAGGTGGCCTGACTCTATGGCCCTTTCATACAGGGTTAAAAACCTAACACGTTGCACCCTCCAAGAGGATGGATAGTATACTCAGTGCAGAGTATAATGTTACACCCGATGGATCACTCAGTATACACACAGAGTATATTTATGGTAATGAAATTCAAAATATATTTACCATACAAATAGTTGGATTTCAGATATTTTTTACACTAATAAGCCTTTACTTCCATTTGACAGAAAGGAAAAATACATTGCTGTACCTTGCACAACTATACAATATTTGTTCTGCTGATGCCGTTTAGCTAATTTTGCCTCATGCAGAATGTTCTCTTTCAACACAAAATAAAGCCGCCTTTGGATCTGAAAGTTGTGTGCATCTTGGACCTAAACCATCCTGAAATTGAAACACCAATGTTTTCTTTACCTGAAATGCATTTTGTATTTGTGGTCAGAGTTTGTACATTTCAACTGAATGTGGTTTGTGTCATGTGTATTGATAGTGTTTTGTACATTTGTGAGTTAAATTGAAATCTTTGAGATATTTTGCAAAGTAATCTGTACAGTATTTTACAATTTTTAAATAAAATGTTTATACCTTTCTTGGGTGATGCCAACAAACCCACATACACACGTCAGAAACACACAGATGGTCACTGATACTGTTGTTTTATTTTGTCTACAAAAAAAATTTATTCACAAAAACTTGACGTCTCATTAATTTATTGGCAGGTAGAGATAAATTGCCATCTGCCTTTCACATTGCCCATTGTCACTCGAAATAAATGGCAAAAACCATGCCAACGGCGAAAAGGTGTCTGTTCTCAAAGTTGAGAGTTAGAAAGTTGTCCTTTTCATCATCCCACAGGGTACGGCTTGCTATCTTCACTGTCTGGCCTTTCTTTTCGCCGACGACCACCCTGGCCACGTATCTGTAGCGGTCGAACACTTGCTCTTTGCAGAACGCCAGGACATCTGCAGCCACTTTATCAGCCACATCTCGACAGTTGTCGTGGTCGTAGGCCAGCTCACCGAATGCTTGGTTCATCAACTCCTCGCCTTTCTTCTGAATCAAATGGGGAAGAAACTTCTGCTTTGGTCCCAACCTGTAGGTGTTGGCTAGTTTCCCTTTGAACCCTGATTTCCAAACTGAAGACCCTCGTTTCACAGGGTGGGAGTCGTCGTCGTCATGCATTTCAATGTCCATGGTTGACCCTCGGAGCCTGTCAGTATGGCTATCTTTGCGAATCCCCTTCATAATGCTACCCCGACGCTCAGACATTTCTGGAAAACGTTTGGAAGTTAAAAACAAGTGTATTTTCAAGGACAGGTAAACAATTCAGATGGAGCGGCGAGTTGTGAAATTTTGAATCAGCTATTCCAACTGTCATTGTGCGACTCGAGCCACAGTGTCCTGAGACCCGGATTGTGAGTTTCTCAGGCTGTGAGCGTTCAACTATTTCAGACAAAATAAAACAAATCTAAAACATTAACAAGTACATACAATCCATTACATTTGATAAATATAGCTCCTATTCGTCGAAAAACTGTTTTTAATGTCGTCTATTGCGGCCAGGTGCAAGTTTAGGGTCCATGGCAACAACCAATGTTGTAGATACAAGAAACTTTCTCCTAGCTCTGGAACTTGGGATAATTCATTTGTTTGGTATTAGAAACATGGACTTAAGGGACAACCGTTCGTCTTTAAATGAACTACAGGACAAAATTCGTTGTTTGACAGATGAAAATGTAAGTCATTTACTTTGACAATCCTTTTAAACTGGCCTATTTTGGTCAAACTTTAAACATGAACCTTCAATGTGACCTTATAGTTGCATAAAGCTTTAATATCTTCAGTAGGCCTATGGCTTGTGTTCCTGAAAAATGTATAAAACAAAGTCTTCATTGTTTAAAAATAATAGAAATATACAACCAATTTAGGTCCAGCTCCGTGACAAAAATGAAAGACACTTTACCAAACTGGGCTACCTTGAGAGCAGGTTGGGCTATCTTGCAGGCTCCAAGACTGACCTCTCTTCCAAACTGGTCTCAAGCGAAGAGGAGAAACTGAAGGTAGGATATATGAGACCACATTGTATTTGGATATCTATCAATCACTTATGTAGGATGCAGACAGACCTCTTGTCTTTTTGTTAACTGAAATATTTATCCTTTTATATCCCTTTATCCGTCAGATATCCAAGGAGCTTGTCGAGGTACATATACAGACCAACAAAGTGAGGGAGCATTATGAAAAGGACATTTTTGACCTGAAAATAAAGGTGATGCTCAAATTGATATGTATTACATAGTCATTACAGACCTCTGGGCCCTACTTTACCCACCTGGGCCCTACATAGTCATTACTCACCTTAATAGAAATGATCCCAACCCTGATGCACAGATAGTACTCTAGTATCTCACCCTTCCCTCCTCAGATCCTATCCCAGGAAGGGGTGGTGGTGGAGATGGAGATGGAGAGGGACAGGCTCTGCAGGGAGCTCCAGTCTGTCACCGTCCGCTTACAGGTGGCAGAGAGGACAGGAAGTGACCTCACAGAGGAATACATGACCCTAAAGAGGAACTACCTGGCTCTGACTGAGGCCCACGATAAGGAGGTGGTCCAGAATGACGAGCTGAGCGCTGAGCTGCTTGGGCTGGCCCAGGCTCGTGATGACCTCTTCAGGCAGATAGAGGAACAGCAGCAGCGTGTTAGGGCCTCTACAGAGGGTGGTGTCTATGGGCAGGCTGCTCAGGAGCTGGACAGGGTGCGGGTGCTGGTCAGCCGTATGTCTCACAATAGAATAATGGTGAGAGGGAGCTTTGGTTCATTTCCACAATTGGCAATTACCACTCACAGAAATTTGTCAAAATACATTTCCTATAAGGCACAAAAAAATAATCTAATAACTTCTGGTCTAATACCAATGTGGCTATATAACTTCCTCAATGCTCAAATTTGTTTTTCTCTTATCACAGCCAGAGGACCTGGCTATGTTGGACCAAGAACGTAAATCTATGGAGAAGAGTGTGAGTATATCTTTGAACACAACAAGTCATGTATGAGTGTCAGTAATACTTTGAACCTAATGGAACTGAGTGCAAGTGTGTTATTATGTAAGTGAAAACTGAATAATGCCCAACAGTTTCACATCTGATCAGTTTATCATAAATAGTCAACAGAGCCATGATATATAGAGAGCTCGGTCAGGTTTCAAACGGCTGCCATGTTAGCGCCTTTATTCTCTAAATTTTGATGTAACAATACGAAAGCGCCTCTGACAATTCCCTATGAAATGACCAGCTATAAACAAGCAAAACACATTTTTATTGATTAGCATTTGGAATAATGTGTATCTAAGTCTGTACTGTGTTGTGGTGTCAACATATCTGCTTTCACTGGACATCTTCATAGGTTTAGAAAACGATCAAAAATTAACAACACAACACAGAAGCGTCAATGATCACTTAGCAACAGCTATGGAGGAGAAAGTGGCACTCTCGGAACACTGACAGAAACCGCATTGGCCCAACTCTCTATATAGTGTAGCAGATGGCAGGGAGAGGTGAGGGGGCTGGTGATTGTAAGGAGATATCTTGCAGCCCGCTGGTTCCACCCCCGAGCCTTATATGGACTTCCTGTCGTTCATTAAGCCATGGAGTGCTTGGGGATAAAAGAGGGATTTGGCTGCACAAATAGGAGGAGGACTGAGAGGGAAACGTGCTATAGGGAGTGTGAGAGAAGAGCGAATGATCTGTGTGATTACCCCCACTGTGTACCGAACCAGTTTGGCTGAGGACCCGAGTTTTAGGATTACCCCTGAAGAATGGAACAGACAACAAGAACGGATTGTGGACTGTGAACTGGTTGCTAAATTCCCCCCTTTCCCACAGTGTGCAAATCTCCCTAATTCTCCATTTGTATTCTAGCTGTGCTTCGTGTGCATGTTTGGTTATTGAACTTGGTGACGAAGAAACCCCACCCCCTTGAGCCTGCTACAATATATGACTCTGATAGCCAGTCAATATTCACATCCTTTTTTTCAATGTCTGACATAGCTGCTTGGGAACCAGGATGTGATCAAAGACATGCTGGAGCAGATGAAGAAGAGCTATGAAGAGCAGCAGCACAGACTAGAGGAGAAAGTGTGAGTAGAGAGACACTAGTCTAGTCTCACATGTCTTTACATCAAAACCATGAACCTGCAGTAGCCTCTCAGTAGCTACTATAAACAGTAGTGATTGAGGAAACAAGGTATCTTGTCATTATCCTTCATTTTTCAGTCATCAACTTCTCTAACTTGTCTCAGGCTGTTCACTGTAGCCCATGTCAGCTTTGTGGTATACTGTTTGATTTGGTTTCTGTTTCACTGTGGTCCACGCTACAATTTGGGATTATTTTTTGTGATGGGGTCTGGTATGTGGTCTCTGACATGTTTTTTCTTCTATGATGGGTCTTCAGGGTGGTGATGGGCAAGGAGCAACAAGAGAACAAGAGAGCCATCCGCGATACCCAGCAGAAACTAGCCGAACGGAGTGCGGTACGAAAGAGCGCATCACATGTGTCTGGTCTACCCAAATTATTGTTTTATACCATCATTTTCTTAGGATTTGCCATTAATCAATCTGAATCTGCAACTTGCTCTGTAAAAATTGGAATTCATTTTGTGTGTGTGTTCCTATTCAGGCCATGTTGAGCTCTCAGAGCCAGCTGAAGGAGGTGGAGGAAGAGAACTCTAAGCTACAAATGCAGGTGAAGGAACTGAATGAGGAGTACCGTGCCAGGCTGGGATGCTACCTACAGGACCTAGCTGTGAGTACACACTAAGACATATGCATGCACACAGGAAGGCTACACATACATTATGCACAGTCAAACAGATGCCGGGATTCGCAGCGTAGACATGTACAGACAGAAAGATCCCCATTTTCCTACCCCACGTCCTTCCTAACCCACTACCACTAGTCCCCAACTCCTACCACACCACAGTTATCAAAGGGAACCCACACCACCCATGCTGTGGAATCTATTTTGGTCTTTGCCTCGTCTCCAGGAGTATGTGGATGGTCTGGCAGAGGGGAGGGGGGTGAAGGGCCCCCCAGAGAGGGTGAAGATGAGGGGCTTCGTGGACAGCATGCTCCAAGAGGTGCGCTCCTCCTACAGGGCTAGAGAGGAGCAGCTAGCCTCTGCCGCACGCTCCTACAAGAAGAGACTGCAGAGGCTCACTAAGAGCCACCAAGCCCTGCTTAGCGCATACAGGTTAGCCCCTCTCATGCCCTCCATGTTGTATTTCTGTGATTTACTCAATGTGTATACCACATGGATGGTCCTGACATCCTTGGTTAGGTTTGTGTGTTATTAGGAAACTTGACCCCCAACCCATCGCTCCGTAGTCGTTCTCTTTTGGCCGAGGCTGCCTGACCGGATCTAACCACCCTGTTCCACTCTCGCCCCCCCAGGATGCCTCTTCCCCAGAGCTAAACAAACCTATCACGTTCTGTGCGTGTTTTTTTTAATGCACACATTTCTAAAAAGCTGAAAAAACCCTGCAGCGATTTGAACGACAAGATAATGGTCAATAATATTAAAGGCTGCACTGAAATCTAATAGTACAGCTACCACAAGCTTATCAATTTCTTTTAAACAATCAGTCATTTGTGTCAGTGCAGTACACATTGGGTGCCCTTCTCTATAAGCATGCTGAAAGTCGGTTGTTAATTTGTTTACAGAGAAATTGCATTGTATTTGGTCAAACACCATTTTTTCCAACAGTTTGCTAAGAGCTGGCAGCACGCTTATAGGTCTGCTGTTAGAATCAGTAAAGGCTGCTTTAACATTCTTGGGGAGCAGAATGACTTTGCCTTCCTTCCAGGCCTGAGGACAAAGACTTTCCTCTAGGCTCAGATTAAAGATGTGACAGATAGGAGTGGCTATAGTCAGCTACCATCCTCAGTATCTTTCCATCTAAGTTGTCAATGCCAGGAGGCTTGTCATTTAAAAAAAAAGTAACCTTAATTTAACTAGGCAAGTCAGTTAAGAACAAATCATTTTTTACAATGACGGCCTACCTAAAGGCCTCCTGCGGAGATGGGGGCGGGAATAAAAATCAATAAAATAAAAATATAGGACAAAACACACCATGACGAGAGAGAACTCTACATAGAGACCTAAGACGAACACAGCATGGCAGCAACACATGACAACACAGCATGGTAGCAGCACAAAACAGGGTACAAACATTGTTGGGCACAGACAACAGCTCAAAGGGCAAGAAGGTAGAGACAACAATTACATCACGCAAAGCAGCCACAATTGTCAGTAAGAGTGTCCATGATTGAGTCTTTGAATGAAGAGATTGAGATAAAACTGTCCAGTTTGAGTGTTTGTTGCAGCTCGTTCCAGTTGCTAGCTGCAGCGAACTGAAAAGACAAGCGATCCAGGGATGTGTGCATTTTGGGGACCTTTTAACAGAATGTGACTGGCAGAATGGGTGTTGTATGTGGAGGATAAGGGCTGCAGTAGATTTCCCTGATAGGGAGGAGTGAGGCCTTAGAGGGTTTTATAAATAAGCAACAACCAGTGGGTCTTGTGCAGGGTATACAGAGATGACCAGTTTACATAGGAGTATAGTGATGTGTCCTATAAGGAGCATTGGTGGCAAATCTGATGGCTGAATGGTAAAGAACGTCTAGCCGCTAGAGAGCACCCTTACTTGCCTGTCTATAAATTACGTCTCCATAATCTAGCATGGGTAGGATGGTCATCTGAATCAGGGTTAGTTTGGCAACTGGGGTGAAAGAGAAGTGATTATGATAGAGGAAACCAAGTCTAGATTTTACTTTAGCCTGCAGCTTTGATGTGCTGAAAGGACAGTGCGCCGTCTAGCCATACTCCCAAGTACTTGTATGAGGTGACTACTTCAAGCTTTAAACCCTCAGAAGTAGTTATCACACCTGTGAGGAGAGGGGCATTCTTCTTACCAAACCACATGACCTTTGTTTTGGAGGTTTTCAGAACAAGGTCAAGGGCAGAGAAAGCTTGTTGGACACTAAGAAAGCTTTGTTGTAAAGCGTTTAACACAAATTCCGGGGAGAGGCCAGTTGAGTACAAGACTGTATCATCTGCATATAAATGGATGAGAGAGCTTCCTACTGCCTGAGCTATGTTGGTGATGTAAATTGAGAAGAGCGTGGGACCTAGGATCGAGCCTTGGGGCATACCCTTGGTGACAGGCAGTGGCTGAGACAGCAGATTTTCTGACTTTATACACTGCACTCTTTGAGAGAGGTAGTTAGCAAATCAGGCCAAAGACACCTCAGAGACACCACTACTCCTTAGCCAGCCCACAAGAAAGAAATGGTCTACTGTATCAAAAGCTTTGTCCAGGTAAATAAAAATAGTAGCACAACATTGCTTAGAATCAAGGGCAATGGTGACATCATTGAGGACCTTTTAAGACTGCAGTGACACATCCACAACCTGAGCGGAAACCAGATTGCATACCAGAGAGAATACTATAGACATCAAGAAAGCCAGTCAGTTGATTGACAAGTTTTTCCAACACTTTTGATAAACAGGGCAAAATAGAAATAGGCCTATAACAGTTAGGATCAGCTTGATCTCCCCTTTAAATAAAGAACTAACCATGGCCGCCTTCCAAGCAATGGGAACCTCCCCAGATAGGAGAGACAGGCTTGGCAATTTATAGGGGAAGCAACCTTAAAGAAGGGTCTAAACCATCTGACCCAGATGTTTTTTTGGGGTCAAGTTTAAGTAGCTCCTTTAGCACCCCGGACTCAGTGTCCACCTGCAGGGAGAAACTTTGTAGTGGGGCAGGGGAAAAAGAGGGGAGCATCGGGGCTAGTCGCATTAGGTGTGGGAGATGAGGAAATGTTGGACGGGCAAGGAGGCATGGCTGAGTCAAATAGGAATCCTGACTTAATGAAGTGGTGATTTTAAAGAGCTTAGCCATGTGCTTCTTGTCAGTAATAACCACATTAAGGGACATGGGCAGCTGTAAGGAAGAGCGTTTATTCTCCAGGTCTTTAATCTTTTTCCAGAACTTCTTGGGGTTAGACCCACAGAGAGAGAACGGCTCCTTAAAGTAACTAACTTCATTGTTGGCATTTCCTGCCTAAGTTTGCCCACTTTACCAATGAAGTAATCATTAAAATAATTGGCAACATCAAATGGTTTTGTGATGAATAAGCCATCTGATTCGATGAAAGATGGAGTTGAATTTGTCTTTCTGACCATAATTAAATTTAAAGTACTCAAGTTTTTTTTTCTCCATCATTCTGTATGTCATTGATCTTGGCTTCATAATACATTTTCTTCTTTTTGTTGAGTTTAGTCACATCATTTCTCAAATTGCAGTAAGTCAGATGTGCAGCCAGACTTATTAGCCACTCCTTTTGCCCCATCTTTCAACCATACAGATTTTCATCACTCCATGGAGCGTTAACAGTTCTAACAGTCAGTTTCTTAACAGGTGCATGTTTATCAATAATTGGAAGAAGCAATTTCATAAATTCATCAAGTGCAGTGTCTGGTGCTCTTTATTAATCACAGACTAACATTTTTTTTTTTTTTTTTTTTTTTACATATTCTACCTAAGTCACAACTAAATATTTTGTATGGTTTGTTATTCACTATTTTAGGCCAAGCTTTTGGCACTTTGGCTTTCCTGGATATAGCCACTATTGTGATCACTGCATCTAATGGGTGTCCAATACAGCTTTAGTGTAATACAGTATGCACACTAATAATCAGGAAGCAAGTTCAGGGAGTGAATTTAATAAACAAAACAAACACGAGTAGCATACAAACATTTTAAACAGAAACAATAATGCCCGAGGAAAGAATCAAAGGGAGTGCCAGATATAGGGAAGGTAATCAGGAAGGTGATGGAGTCCAGGTAAGTCTCATGAGGCACAGGTGCACGTAACGATGGTGACAGTTGTGCGTAATAATGAATAAACTGGCGACAACGAGCGCCAGAGAGGAGTAGACGTGACAGTCTCCCTCCCCTATGAGTGGCTCTAGCTGCAGGACGCCAACCAAAGTGACGGTCCCGAGGACCAGAAGTGGGCCAATCGCTTCTGCTGAGGCGCGGGGACCTGTCGAGCCGGTCGAGGTGCGGGAACCTGTCAAGCCCGCCGAGGCATCCCCAGTTGCTTCGGCAGCCACCATGGGACACGATGTCACCAGTAAAAAAATAAAAAAAGAATGTATCCCTGTTGCTTCCCTTTGGCAAGGCGTTATTCTGTAACGTTAATAATTGGGAAGCAAGTACAGGGAGTGAATTTAATGAGGTGCATATACATGTAATGATGGTGACAGGTGTGCGTAATAATGAGTAAACTGTCGACAATGAGCGCCAGAGAGGAGGAGCGGGAGTAGATGTAAACATCTACAGTATTAGTAAAAATGTGATTAATATTATTTGATTATCTTGTTTCTGTAGTGTACCGTATGTATTGGTATGTTGATTAACCTCTCTTGGGTAAGGGGCAGTATTTTGAAGTTTGGATGACAAACGTGCCCAAAGTAAACTGCCTGTTACTTGGGCCCAGAAGCTAGAATATGCATATGCATGGTAGTATTGGATAGAAAACACTCTAAAGTTTCTGAAACTGTTCAAATAATGTCTGTGCCTATAACAGAACTGATATGGCAGACGAAAACCCGAGGAAAATCCATCCAGGAAGTGGGATTTTTTTAAATGTGAATTGTTTTCCATTGAATGCCTATTGACTATGTTATGGGTTAGGGCCCAGATTGTAGTTCCTATGACTTCAACTAGATGTCAACAGTCTTTAGATATGCCTTCAAGCTTGTATTTTGAAAAACGACGAGTAAAAATACCTTTTGGTCAGTGGACAGGGGAAGTATGCAGAGCTGGATTGGGCGTGTGATCGTGAGCGCGCCGTTCGTTGTTTTACCTTTCTTTTGAAATCGCTATTGAAATATTATTGATTATTTAGACAATAGACAACCTGAGGATTAATTATAAACATTGTTTGTTTTAGACAAACTTTACCGTTACTATTAGGAGGTATTCGTCTGTATGTCTTGACCTCCCTGGGGCCAGTGGATTACTGAACAAAACACGCCAACAAAACTTGAGTTTATGGTACATAAATAGGGACTTTTTCAAACATAACAAACATGTATTGTGTAACAGGGAGTCTTGTTCGTGCAACCATATGAAGATCATCAAAGGTAAGTGATTAATTTTATCGGTATTTCTGACTTTTGTGACTCTTCTACTTGGCTGGAAAATGTTTGTATGCTTTTGTAAGCGGGGCACTGTCCACAGATAATCGCATGGTATGCTTTCGCCGTAAAGCCTTTTTGAGATCTGACACGGCAGCTGGATTAACAAGAAGTTAATCTTTAAGCCGATGTATTACACTTGTATGTTTTGAATGTTTATTATGAGTATTTCTCTATTTTGAATTTGGCGTTTTGCAATTTCACCAGATGTTGGCCAGTTGGGACGGTACCCATAAGAAGTTAATAACCTGAACCAGATAACAGGCACTGGTTACAGTGAGAAGTTTCCTACTGAGTGGACAGCTTGATGAAAACCAGTCAATATTCAGGTCCCCAAGAAAGAAGACCTCTATGTTTACATAACATACACTATCAAGTATTTCACACACAATTTAGATACTAACTGTTAGCACTTGGTGGCCTATAGCAACACCCCAAATGAAAAGGCTTTAGATGAGGCAGGTGAACCTGCAACCACAACACTTCAATAACACTTTACATAAGATCTTCTCTAAGCAGTACAGGGATATGGCTCTGAATATATATATATATATATATATATATATATATATATATATATATACACACACAGCAACACCTCCCCCATAAGCATTCCTGTCTCTTCTATAGACGTTATATCCTTGTACTGCTACTGCTGTATCAACAAATTAATTATCTAAGTGAGTGACTAATATATTCATGTTATCTGATGTTAGCAAGTTATTGATTTCATTTTTTTAAATATGGGCTATTTTCAGCCCTTTCCTGGGTAGTTTATCAGTGAGACATAATATGGAAAAGACCAAACAAAGCATGAGAAAAATATATAAATTCAACAGTCCATTAATTAGTTGGTGTGTGGGTGAAGCTATGAACTCTTAGGCTTGGCGCTCTCATCCCTTCCATGCTTTTGGGATGGAGGGTGGACAGTGAGCCTGTCATAGCGGATGTAAGCAATGTCCCCATGCGCTCTTGCAGCTTTCATGGCTGGGATAAGTTATTTCCTCTTCTGGCACACAGCTTCAGGATAGTCTTCGTTGAGGAAGATGTACATTCCTCTCAAGTTCTTGGGTCTTTCCAGAACAACTACCTTGTCCTTTAACCGCAGGAACTTGACCAATGTCGGCCTGGGCCTGTCACCTGGGCCGGTGGTGGTTTTTCCAGGTCTCGTGGCGATTCTGCAATTCTGTCCACAACCATTTTGTTCCGCCTTGATTCTTTGTCATTGTTATCATAGATTATCATACAGAATGGCTGTCCTCTCTTAATGACTTACAGATTGCTGTCATCTTGCCGTTTTCCTATTTAAACTCATCGAGCTAACCCTGGGAGAACTGCAAGCTGTTCTTCAGGTCCTGGACCTCTCTGGTCAGGTCGTCCATTATTTTATTAGTTGACACCATCAGTATTTGTACACAACACTTGAAGCTGTTTTCTTGTTGTACCAACTGCTTGTAAAATTATTTTTGTTCATTTAAAAGATTCTTCACTTGTGATAGAGACACCACTGTCCTCAATGGTACTCCAGCCGGCTTTGGTCTTTGTCAATGTAGCAACGTAGGTTACGCTGTTATTCCTCGCAGTTCCAGACAGGGCAGGTTGCAGGGAAGATGGGAAACAACAACAAACAGCAGGGATCCAGACAGCCACAAGCCCGGGACAATCAGAGGTCCCAGCCACAATAGCTAACCGCATTGCGGGCTGCGTTCAAGCCCTCAAGAGAACTCTGCTAGCTTGATAGGCAGTTAGCTAGCAACTAGATTAGCTGCTACGCCAAGCAGCTCCTCAGACCCAGTCTTGGTCGGCAGGATATGTGGACAGATGGAAAGTAGTGGTCCCAGCAACTGAGGCCAACCGCATTGTGGCCACCAAACTCAAAAGGTAGATAGCTAGTAACACAGCTGTTTCAATAGACTTTCAAAACTTTGCAAAACAACAAAATGATCTTTCCCTCGTTCTGCGATCAACAGAATGCTTGTGGACAGAGTATGGGTAGAGTTGTGAGACAACACATCCACCAGTGACAATAAAAAAAGCATCATCTTAACTAAGAATATTGCAGTAGCACAAGCATAAGCTGGATGCAGACATAATGTTTTGCAATATCCTTATCCTAAATGTGAAACCATGCCTATATGACATCACATGCAACATGTAGCCTAGCTCTGTCTACACATTGCAAAATACCTCATTTGCTTCTCAATGATCATGCAACACCAAACAATTTGATATACAGCACATCATTGCAATTTGCCAGAGTAGCCTGTTCCACCTCTTTGCAGCCGAACTAGCACATGCACAGAAGGTATGGTTTAGCTATCGGAGGCGTCCAGAGAATCCGGTCAGACAGCCACTCCGTTCTCTATTACCTTGTCTTTCCCTTGACTTTCTATCTCCTCTCATTTTTTTTCATACTATCACTGGTCCCACTTCCGCAATCTAGAAACTAATAGCCAAAAAATGACTATGACTTCACAATGCCAAACACCTTCAGCCGGCTCTGTTTCCTCTGTGTGTCAGGGTGCAAAGGGAACAGGTCCTGTCCCAGCCAGAGAGTGGCTTGGACCCCGGCCCCCCTGAGGCCCACTTCAGCCTGGAGCCCAGTGAGCTGAGGGGAGAGACGGAAAGGGAGCTCCAGCTCCTACGCCAGGACAAGGCCAGGCTGGAGGGCCAGCTCCGAGAGGCTCAGAAGCCTGTAGTTATACTGACAAGACTGATTTTTAGACTGAGTATTCTAGACCATGTTTGTTGTGTTTTGTCTTTTGTCACGTTCCTAAATATAGGCTGAATGTTGCATTTTATGGGGGTTTGTTGTTTTGTTGTTGTTGCTCAGTCAAATTTTGAAATGACTCTTGATCATTCATTGATTTGTACGTTTTTTTTTTTTTTAGGTGGCTGTCGTCACTAGACCTATTCAAACAGTCAACTTTCAGGAGTGAGTAATATCTTTGAAAATGACAAAATAATAATCAAATGTATGAATGAAGTAGACCATAAATAATGCTCTAACCTTATACAGTTCTGGAAAATCAGGGCAGATATCTGAAGAGGCCTGGACTGATATTAGGAAACAGCTACGGGAGATCACCAACTCTACTCAGGTAATAGCATACCCCTCTACTTATACAAATCAGAGATATGAGTCCACTGCTTAACCCTCCCATATTAACTTCTCTTCTAAGAATCAAATTGTTATAACTCTACAACAAAATAATCTGTTTTTATGACCCGAGTTAAGTTGAAATGGAAACATTCCTGTTGTCCAAACAGGAGGGCCATGAGAGGGAGCGTGCCCAGCTCATCACCAGGGCTACAGTTGCCGAGGAGCAGCTGTTAGAGCTGCAGGAGTATGTTGACAAGCACCTGGGAAGGTAACAACACCCATTTTGGAGCTGTCTAGTTACTAAAATGACATAACAAATTCATAAAGACATGATGTCTGTATTGTCTATTCCGTTTTGATACTCAGATCTCATAAATGTACCTGACATATTCTCCCATAGCTACTGACTTCATTAAGTGCACTACTTAACAAAGTGGCAGGGTACTGTCATCTGGATTTAAGGACAGATTACTAGAGTCTGTGTAAAGGGTGTTTAGATGAGCGTTGTCCCTCTCTACAGGTACAAGCAGGAGATCACACGGCTGCGTAGACTGCTGGGTGGGGAGACGGGGCTTGCCCGCAGAGCTGAGGCTCCCAAACCCCGCCAATCCATCGCTCGATCAAGAATCCAAGCTATGAAATATGATCTTCCACCCCCCTAAAAACAAAACAACACATCTAACCATATGTATGAAATCTGTGCCAGTCAGAATATTCCTCAAAGAATAACATGATTACTATGAAATAATAATAATGATGGACTCCATGGAAAGGCATTTGTTTCAATATTGCTTTTTATTATCATTTATAAAATAACAGTTCCTCACTTCATCAACATGACTGTAATATGATGAGGCCGAATTTGAAAGATCTCACTGAAATTCAATTATTTTTAGAAGAGGTCTGCATGTCCACTTTGATATTTAGCGTACACATACATGTTATTGGAGAGAAAGAGGGAGAGAACAAGGGGGGGCAGGAGGAATAATTGGTTGGATGAGAAGACGTTGTGGGGTGAGAAAGCAGCCATACGTGGTGCTTGAAGTGGATTAAAATAGGAGCCAGTACTCACTCTTTATATTTGGAGACAATATAAACAATATAAGAGGTGCCGGTACTCAAGTAGTAGAACAATTGACCTGACATGTCTGTGAGAGAGAATGGGATGAAGACAAATAGATCTTAGTTTGGAAATGCTAAGATGGGGTCTATATAACCAGTGTTAAAAGCAACTCCTTCACATAGAGAGATTAAGGAGATCAAGAGAAGATTATAGAGCTACTGTATGAGTGCTTATTGTTTCACTATAAATAAACTACACTAACTTTTTCTGCAACTTACTCTCTTTTCTGTGGCTCCAACATGCTCCAAACCTCCAAGTGGTCTGCCATGTCTGTTACATTCTTACACATGGAGGCAGCATTAATTATGCAAATTGTCTGATAGTTAAGTTAAAACAAATGTACAGTAACATTTTGGCAAGGTACTACATTGGTTAATTGTGAGGGCACAGCACACTTGTTACCCAGAGTAGAAAATCTCTTGCTCTCTATTGTTGGGAAGATAGGTGGACAGGCAGTGCATCAGAAGCCACTGCATTCCTGTATCTGGGACAATTGTATCAATATTCTTGGTTTGATTGTGCTGCATGTTATAATGGATGACCTGCACCTATAAATACATGTAACTATAATGAAATTAACTTTTAGAAATGTTTGAAATTTGTTTGTAGGTACCTGCTATAGAAATGCATTTATTCATGTTGACATTTGTTTTGACACCTTAATGCATACTTTTAAATTATATTAAGTGAATTGAACATGAAAATAAATATTTTAGAGTACTAATGTTACAACAGAGAAATACTTCAATATATGTTTTTAATAAATACTTTAAAACATTTAATTAAAACACTGTAGAATTCTATTCGTTCCTATGGAGGACTGCTCCTTCTGGGGAATTCCAAAATGGCGGCTGGTGGCTTCAAAACCCACCATTGGCCATTATATAGCATCTGCAATCCAGGGTTTATACACATCATTCCAACATGCAGATAGTTTACTGAAGTCACCTGTACTGTAAGTTCCAGTGTAAATGTAAAAGTATAGTTAATCAACACTGAAGGAAACCTATCAAATGCATGCAGCTGCAGATAATCTTTGAAAATGCTGTATGAATTTATAAAAGGATTATAAGTGCACAGTATGGTTTTCACAAACGGTGTAGTGACTTTCTGGATTTGAATCAACTGTCTTTAAATTAGGTGGGAGACTATGGTGGAAAATTGCAAGATTATGTTATAAAGCTTTTATTGCATCAAATTGTTTTATGCAACAGAATAGAGTATTCTTATAACTATTGTGTGTGTGGTCTACTGAGGATGGGCCTATGGGAGATAACACTGACAGGAGATTCGTAAATCTATTATAACAATCTTGCAATTTTCCACCATAATCCCCCATTTTGAGAACCCTCTCAATTTAAAATAAAATTACAAGATTTAAGAACATTCATTCACATGTAGAAAATGTATACATTCTACATAAACCAAGAAGCATAAAAGCAATAACTCATTGCATGGGTTCCTGCATGTGGCCCGGCTGCTATAACACCTTACAAGAAACTTAGCACTGTCTCCCATTTCAACCTACAATACATATTCTAGCAATTTGTCTGGGAAGGTTATGATACACAGTCTCCTGCACGAACCCATGAAGAAAAACCGATGCATACAGTTTGAGATTCAAAGCTATCTTCATAGACTGTGAAAAGCACATACGTAATGCAAAATGGAGTGCCTGCAACAATGGAGTTTAATTAAATAAGCTTTAGTTATCTATCACACTCCAATGGATCAGCATCTAGAAGCAAAAAATGATCATATACTGTTGGACAAATCCAGGTAGTGACTCCTGGTTAAAGTAAAATGTATTCCATTGGTGCCTAATGAACATGACCCAAGACAAGCATTATGATTCCACTATTTATAAGGCAATGCCTATAGATCAAATAGATTAGGATCAGTTTCACTCTCCGGATCAGAGTTCACCCTCTCCACTCATCATCGCATGCTGAGAATAGTGTCAACATCTTTAGTTCATAACAGCAATCAAAACAATCAATCCCTAATATATTAATTGCTTCACGCATATAGTTATTAACATACTAAACTCAAATCACTCCTTCAGTTTCCAAATCATAATCAAAACCCCAATTAATTATCCAACCAACATTTAGAATGACACTGCTCAGTCATTCAAATTGGTCCTATCCCTCAATTTAACACACATCAACATTTTTTATTTTACCTTTATTTAACTAGGCAAGTCAGTTAAGAACAAATTCTTATTTTCAATGACGATGATTATAATACAGATCAGTATCTCAATGCATTCTTAATCTAAATTACTATAATTGTATGTAATCAACCTGATACCCCAAAAGTCTAAATCAATTTTGGGCACAGTTAAAATCATTACCCTTAAGTACTCCATAAATAAAAATAATTGTACCCATACGGTCATAGGAAAATAGACTTAAGGCAGCCTACTCTTAGTCAAAGGCCCTCTCCTTCTTCACATTGGTCCAAAGCACAAATATGGCTAAGTACTACAAACTTCATAATAATTATCAAATTTGACAAAATACCTTTAAATCCGTATTAAATCAAACATTTCATACATGTTATATCCTGGGTTTCCAGTACGTCTGTATCAAAATAATTCACGTGTTTAATTAAAACTCAGAAAATAAAAACTTCTGAAAATTCCATGTGTGTGAGTGCATGCCCCTTTAAGATACCTTGGCACTAAGACAAATGGAAAACTCACTAAACCCAAAAGAAATAGAACACACAAATCAAACATAGTATTTTAAAAACACCAACAAATAGACATAACAAGTGTGTTGTGTGTGGGTATTTGCAAACCTTAAGGCAAAAACAAACAAAAAGTGTCCAGGCCGGATTTAATTTGGTAATTCAAGGCCTTAATCTCACTCACTGCTCTTCCCAAAACCACAGCCCCGGGAAACATTTCAAAGAGAGACAATGAAACCCCCATTTTCCCAGAAAAAAACACAAAACATTTTTGTCAGCATTCACTCTACTACACCGATTCAGCAAGCCAAAAGTTTTAACTACAAACAAAACCTGAAAATCATGATAGGTCTATTGTGGTCCCTCAAATCATTAATAGTTTGTTTTAATCTACCTCAATGTTTATACAAGCTTAATTTAGCATGCGCTACCCTTAGACACAGCTAAATGTATCTCGCCACATAATCTAACAATTTAGTCCCATATTACATTATATGACTGGTCTCTCTTTTCCATAATTATGTAAAATTATCCTGGTACCAATGTCCAACAAATATGCGATAGCTGTTTCGCCTTAGATTGTTCCTGTCACCCCTCTAAATGTAATACGTTTTCCTGTCGCAAATGTAGTACATTTCTCAACCTAAGGAATCAGTGATATTTAATCCTAGGTATTTAATAAAAGTTGTTTGAGGCGTGTTCTCATACGTCTCCCTTAACATACATACTGTAGGGGACTTCCATCAGTCCTGGAAGGAAGAATCCTACACAAAACACATCAGATAATAGTGTTTCATTAAGTGAAATTGACACCTAAAATAAACAATAAACAAACCCAGAACTCCTTTCCAGTAATCTTCAGACGTCTTTTGTCCTCGTCTTGTCGTGTCCTGTATATATATATATTTACAACTTGCAACCCGCTTCACCAATTTATATTTAAATAAAAAATAAAAATATATTATTTACCTCAAATCAAACATTTCCCAAAACCACAGCCCGGGAAACATTTCAAAGAGAGACAATGAAACCCCCATTTTCCCAGAAAAAAACACAAAACATTTTTGTCAGCATTCACTCTACTACACCGATTCAGCAAGCCAAAGGTTTTAACTACAAACAAAACCTGAAAATCATGATAGGTCTATTGGGGTCCCTCAAATCATTAATAGTTTGTTTTAATCTACCTCAATGTTTATACAAGCTTAATTTAGCATGCGCTACCCTTAGACACAGCTAAATGTATCTCGCCACATAATCTAACAATTTAGTCCCATATTACATTATATGACTGGTCTCTCTTTTCCATAATTATGTAAAATTATCCTGGTACCAATGTCCAACAAATATGCGATAGCTGTTTCGCCTTAGATTGTTCCTGTCACCCCTCTAAATGTAATACGTTTTCCTGTCGCAAATGTAGTACATTTCTCAACCTAAGGAATCAGTGATATTTAATCCTAGGCATTTAATAAAAGTTGTTTGAAGCGTGTTCTCATACGTCTCCCTTAACATACATACTGTAGGGGACTTCCATCAGTCCTGGAAGGAAGAATCCTACACAAAACACATCAGATAATAGGGTTTCATTAAGTGAAATTGACACCTAAAATAAACAATAAACAAACCCAGAACTCCTTTCCAGTAATCTTCAGACGTCTTTTGTCCTCGTCTTGTCGTGTCCCGTATATATATATATTTACAACTTGCAACCCGCTTCACCAATTTATATTTAAATAAAAAATAAAAATATATTATTTACCTCAAATCTGTAATTCTCCATAGAAGCCAACCAGAAGCTAGCCAGAAGCTAATCAGAAGCTAGCCAGAAGCTAATCAGAAGCTAGCCAGAAGCTAATCAGAAGCTAACCAGAAGCTAATCCAGAAACTAGCCAGAAGCTAATCAGAAGCTAGTTAGCTTCTTTACTGGCTAATCGTTAGTATTCAGCTAATCATGATTTGTGGTCATCAGCTATCCTTTAGCTCGAAAATCTATCGCCAGTTTTGTACGGCGTGGCTCGGACCGGAACATACCGGACCTATTTTTCTCTCCATGTCCCCGGATTTCAACCGCTAACTCTGGACATTTATACCTGGATCTCGCAGCTAGCTAGCTGCTATCCGTGTGACTATTGGCTTTCGTCGATTCTGGAGCAAACATCAATTATTCCGGAGCTAGCCAGCTGAAGAGTTCCATCAGTCACTCCTGGGCTACAATCACCTATCTGGACCCGTTTTACTGCCAACGCGAAGCCCCACCGGGCCTTCACAACTGGACTACCGACGTTATCTACCTGAGGGAGTTATCTGGCTGGCTCCTCCGTCGCGACGTTACCTGAACGCCCATCTGCGGTCCGCTAACCATTAGCTGTCTTATCGGCTGCTATCTGAATAGACCTATCGGACAATTTATTATTATTATTATTTATTTATTTTTGTTATTATTTATTTTTCTTGGGCCTCTATAACTATATCAATTAGCTTGCTACCTGCTCACTATACCTTATCCAACCTATTATTTCCACCACCCACACATGCGATGCCCGGACAATATCTCTCTCTCATCATCACTCAATACCAATCACATCCTCATACCTCTACGCCCAAGCTGTTTTGCCATCAGAAACCTCCTTTTTACTCTCTGTTCTAGGCGATCAATTCTTATTGCTAGGTATTACCTCCACTGTATTCCCCACATCTCTTGGGTATTTTTTTTTTGCGAATTGGATTCATCCCCTCTACCACACGGAACCCCACTAATCCTACCGACGGAAACTTGCTTGCACGAGGTGGCTAATAACAGACCTCCATCCTATGCTAGCTTGCTACCGATGGCCCGGCTAGCTGTCTAAATCGCTGTGACCCCAACCAACCTCACTACTCACTGGACCCTTTTGATCACTCGACTAAGCATGCCTCTCCTTAATGTCAATATGCCTTGTCCATTGCTGTTCTGGTTAGTGTTTATTGGCTTATTTCACTGTAGGGCCTCTAGTCCTGCTCACTATACCTTATCCAACCTATTATCCTAACCTATTATCCAACCTATTATTTCC
This sequence comes from Oncorhynchus tshawytscha, assembly GCF_018296145.1. Taxonomy (NCBI): domain Eukaryota; kingdom Metazoa; phylum Chordata; class Actinopteri; order Salmoniformes; family Salmonidae; genus Oncorhynchus; species Oncorhynchus tshawytscha. The sequence goes on along the minus strand of NC_056452.1, from coordinate 12,619,209 downwards.
ACCACCATTATTTCCACCAATTGATCACCATTTTTCCACTTTCATAACTTCCTCCGGTGCGCCCCAAGACAGGAAGTGCCTATACGTCATCTCACCAAGGATAAACCAGACATGAAATGCCAGTACTGGCGACATCGATCTGTATTCGATAGCAGCAAGTCTTGAAATCATCGTCCATTTTTCCACTTTCATAACGTCCTCCGGTGCGCCCCAAGACAGGAAGTGTGGAAGCTGTAGCTGTAGGCATTGTAAACGGAACCTCATCTATTTTCTCTCGCCTTAGACAATACATTGACTGGCGGATGAATATTTTTGTTTTGTTTTTGGTGAACAGTTTTCCCTGGGATTTTTACTCCTAAACACGTTCTGTTATAGCCACAGACACGATTTAACCAGTTTTAGAGACTTCAGAGTGTTTTCTATACACACATACTTATCATATGCATATACTATATTCCTGGCATGAGTAGCAGGACGTTGAAATGTTGCGCGATTTTTTACAAAAAGCTGCGAAAATTCGCATCATCCCTAACAACACGGGCACCCTCATAGATATCATCCTAACCAACTTGCCCTCTAAATACACCTCTGCTGTCTTCAACCAATATCTCAGCGATCACTGCCTCATTGCCTGCATCCGTAATGGGTCAGCGGTCAAACAACCTCCACTCATCACTGTCAAACGCTCCCTGAAACACTTCAGCGAGCAGGCCTTTCTGATCGACCTGGCCGGGGTATCCTGGAAGGATATTGATCTCATCCCGTCAGTAGAGGATGCCTGGTTATTTTTTTTAAATGCCTTCCTAACCATCTTAAATAAGCATGCCCCATTCAAGAAATTTAGAACCAGGAACAGATATAGCCCTTGGTTCTCCCCAGACTGCCCTTAACCAACACAAAAACATCCTACGGCACTCTGCATTAGCATCGAACAGCCCCCGTGATATGCAGCTGTTCAGGGAAGCTAGAAACCATTATACACAGGCAGTTAGAAAAGCCAAGGCTAGCTTTTTCAAGCAGAAATTTGCTTCCTGCAACACTAACTCAAAAAAGTTCTGGGACACTGTAAAGTCCATGGAGAATAAGAACACCTCCTCCCAGCCGCCCACTGCACTGAAGATAGGAAACACTGTCACCACTGATAAATCCACTATAATTGAGAATTTCAATAAGCATTTTTCTACGGCTGGCCATGCTTTCCACCTGGCTACTCCTACCCCGGTCAACAGCACTGCACCCCCCACAGCAACTCGCCCAAGCCTTCCCCATTTCTCCTTCTCCCAAATCCAGTCAGCTGATGTTCTGAAAGGGCTGCAAATTCTGGACCCCTACAAATCATCCGGCCTAGACAATCTGGACCCTTTCTTTCTAAAATTATCTGCCGAAATTGTTGCCACTGTTGCCATTGTTGCCTATTACTAGCCTGTTCAACCTCTCTTTCGTGTCGTCTGAGATTCCCAAAGATTGGAAAGCAGCTGCGGTCATCCCCATCTTCAAAGGGGGGGACACTCTTGACCCAAACTGCTACAGGCCTATATCTATCCTACCCTGCCTTTCTAAGGTCTTCGAAAGCCAAGTCAACAAACAGATTACCGACCATTTCGAATCTCACCATACCTTCTCTGCTATGCAATCTGGTTTCAGAGCTGGTCATGGTGCACCTCAGCCATGCTCAAGGTCATAAACGATATCTTAACCGCCATCGATAAGAAACACTACTGTGCAGCCGTATTCATTGATCTGGCCAAGGCTTTTGACTCTGTCAATCACCACATCCTCATCGGCAGACTCGACAGCCTTGTTCCTCAAATGATTGCCTCGCCTGGTTCACCAACTACTTCTCTGATAGAGTTCAGTGTGTCAAATCGGAGGGTCTGCTGTCCGGACCTCTGGCAGTCTCTATGGGGGTGCCAGAGGGTTCAATTCTTGGACCGACTCTCTTCTCTGTATACATCAATGATGTCGCTCTTGCTGCTGGTGAGTCTCTGATCCACCTCTATGCAGACCACACCTTTCTGTATACTTCTGGCCCTTCTTTGGACACTGTGTTAACAACCCTCCAGGCAAGCTTCAATGCCATACAACTCTCCTTCCGTGGCCTCCAATTGCTCTTCAATACAAGTAAAACTAAATGCATGCTCTTCAACCGATCGCTGCCTGCACCTGCCCGCCTGTCCAACATCACTACTCTGGACGGCTCTGACTTAGAATACGTGGACAACTACAAATACCTAGGTGTCTGGTTAGACTGTAAACTCTCCTTCCAGACCCACATCAAACATCTCCAATCCAAAGTTAAATCTAAAATTGGCTTCCTATTTCGCAACAATGCATCCTTCCCTCATGCTGCCAAACATACCCTTGTAAAACTGACCATCCTACCAATCCTCGACTTCGGCGATGTCATTTACAAAATAGCCTCCAATACCCTACTCAACAAATTGGATGCAGTCTATCACAGTGCAATCCGTTTTGTCACCAAAGCCCCATATACTACCCACCATTGCGACTTGTACGCTCTCGTTGGCTGGCCCTCGCTTCATACTCGTCGCCAAACCCACTGGCTCCATGTCAACTACAAGACCCTGCTAGGTAAAGTCCCCCCTTATCTCAGCTCGCTGGTCACGATAGCATCACCCACCTGTAGCACGCGCTCCAGCAGGTATATCTCTCTGGTCACCCCCAAAACCAATTATTTCTTTGGCCGCCTCTCCTTCCAGTTCTCTGCTGCCAATGACTGGAACGAACTACAAAAATCTCTGAAACTGGAAACACTTATCTCCCTCACTAGCTTTAAGCACCAACTGTCAGAGCAGCTCACAGATTACTGCACCTGTACATAGCCCACCTATAATTTAGCCCAAACAACTACCTCTTTCCCTACTGTATTTATTTTATTTATTTATTTTGCTCCTTTGCACTCCATTATTTTTATTTCTACTTTGCACATTCTTCCACCTCAAATCTACCATTCCAGTGTTTTACTTGCTATATTGTATTTACTTTGCCACCATGGCCTTTTTTGCCTTTACCTCCCTTATCTCACCTCATTTTCTCACATCGTATATAGACTTGTTTATACTGTATTATTGACTGTATGTTTGTTTTACTCCATGTGTAACTCTGTGTCGTTGTATCTGTCAAACTGCTTTGCTTTATCTTGGCCAGGTCGCAATTGTAAATGAGAACTTGTTCTCAACTTGCCTACCTGGTTAAATAAAAGTGAAATAAATCAAAAATAAAATAAAAAATCGAATAATTTCAACCTGTTGCATAAAGGTAGTAAAAATATCAACTCTGATTTGTGTGATCAGTGTGTGTCTCCTCATTTGATAGTAAAGAAATGAACCACCACAGATACTTAAGGAAGACCAGTAAAGGTAAAAGTGAATGTCTGTATATTTCACCTTCAAAAATAGACACGTTCTTGAGAAAGGTAATTGGATAAATGAATAGAGGAATGCATAAGGAATAAACAATAACACACTATAATTTTATAAAAATCAGGTTTTATTACTTGATTATCATTCCCTGATCAAAGTTTTTATGATGTAGGGAAAATGGCCAGAGATCATGGTAAGTCACCACATCAGTTTCACAATTAAATGGTTAGGCCTATTTGTTTTTGCATGAATTTACCATGAGAAAGAAGCATTTCACAAACAGTTTGCTTGATTACAAAGTGTGCACATTCTTGTCAATGGTCTGCATGTATTTGTGTCAGAGATAACCCATAATGTTTCTCTTACCCCAAACAGATGAGTCCAAACTTAGCCCCCAAAGCAAGGTGGAGAATTATGTTGACCGTGAGTTCACCCTCCCCAGTCACTTGTCCCCTGAGATCAGTGCTGTTGCCATGACAATCCGGTGGTTGAAGAAAACAGTGTATTTACCTGTATAAGAGGGGCCAGGTGACAGAGGTGAGGGGCTACAAGGGCAGACTGAGTCTGATCACCCAGGAGCGGGAAAGAGGCAACGTGTCTCTGAAGCTGGAACGGTTCAGAACGTCTATGAGTATACATATGTCAGGTCATCCATGTGAAGCAGCTGCGGGAGGTTGCAGTGGGGCTGAATGGTAAGTGATCTACTAAAGTACTTCATTATGAACTCCTGGGGCCTCATTTATAAACGTACATACCGGCACACACAAAATATACCCCAAAACATGCATACGCCAGTTTTCATGCTAAAGGTGGCATTCATAAAAACTCAACTTGACCGTGAGAATGTGCTTATCCTCCCGCCAACTTCAGACCATGCATATGCAGTTTCTAGTGGTTGAAGTATTGTATTGCAAGAAGGCAAAAGTAGCCTAGTAGCCTTGTGCGAATGGAGAAAATATGATGACTTATTCATAACTAAAAAACAGGTAGCTAAATACCAAGATGTAATCATTGGCTGTTAGTGACAGTTGATCTTTTGCATTGAAGTGTGTAGGCTACCACTGTAAGTAGGCCTACTGTAGTTTAGAGTAGACTGTTTCAGAATTTGCGGACAGTGCAGCATATTTAGGTTCGGGAGAAAGTAAATACAAAACATTATTGAATTCAAACGATCTTTTACAGGTCCACAACAATTTGCAATTGTTAATGTGCTTCAGAAATGGTCATATACAGCAAATGTCACTGAAAAAAATGTATTCTGCCAACTCCTCCAAAGACATTTGATCAAGTTCTCCATTGAAATTTCCTTTAGATTTACTATCTTGGCTTAATTCCAATACTTCGAAAGTATACCAATAGTGTGTGACTGCAGCCAGAAATTCTGTGTGTTCCTGCATTTGGGCATTCCTGCATTCCATTGGTTCCTTCATGAACCCCCCCATCACATTGGTTCCAGCATGAACGCACCCCATTGGTTCTGGACATCTTCATGCTTGTGACACTTTTGAATGTGAGTCAAAACGAAAATAAAAGTACTATGAGTTTTCGCCCCCACGTCCCAGAGTCATCCGTGCCAGCTAGGCGGAGCTACACAGCTAGACAGTTTCCTTCCCTCCAACCTGCCGAACACCTGCCTTCACTGTTGTTAAAAGAACTGCGGGAAAACTGTTCCCGACAGGCGGGCGTGAAGGATACTGTTACCGGTCTCCTCCCGCTCTAGCACAGCAGGCGGGCGGCTGGGGAGACACCATGTGCTAGGTTGAAAGTTAGCTAGCACAAGGTGGCGCTCCCGCCTGCTATGTACCGGAGAAAAACGTGCCTGACACATGGGGGCAAAGGACACTGTCTACCCTTCGCCCCCGCCTACCGTTCGCCCCTGCCTCTCGCACAGCAGATGGGAGGCTGTGGCGACAGTGTGTGTTAGCTAATAAGCTAGCTTGCTAGTTACTTGCTGACCACACCGCTCGCATTATGTGCGCGAGCATTGCCAAATACATTTACACATACATGTTATTCAATCATTGCATCCAAACTGCTTGAGCATGTCAACGAGCGTCTGCATAGCCAGGGCTAAAATATGTCACGCGCTGCAAGTCCCGCCTCTTCCATCTCCTCATTGGTTTTTAGGAGCATTTACCATGTGGGTGATTGAATGACGAACAGAGGTCCACACTCCAGTCCAGTCGGTGGTGGTTATGCACCTTAAAGTTGGTTGCCAACCGCCATATAAAGTCCAACGAAGAAGACTGAAGGAGGAGAGATTACTAGAAACTAACTTGGTTTACCCTTTTATGTGTGGATTAATTGTCAGAGTAAAGGAGCTTCTGCATTTCAGGTAAAATAACAATCCAATGTTTATATCCCAGGACAAATTAGCTAGCTCAAGCTAGCTCGTTTGTAGTGCTCTCTTCTTGTACCTGCGCTGATCACCTACGATTACTAGGAATCTCCTCGTTCAATCCCTCTTCAAATCCGTCTACATTTTGATGTTTGTCACTGTTTTGGAATAGAGCTGAATAAATGGAGGGAGACAAATTGGGCTTCGGTCTCTCCTCTAAATGGTCCATCACGTGTGATATTTTATTGCCCCCGATGCAAATTCAATAAATACTCGCCAATAAATACCCGCTCCTCTTACTCACTACATGGGCCTCCTCTAAATATGCCACACTGAGATCTATCAGTCTTTGTCTCAGTCTCTATCTCTTTGCCCTTCTCCATCTCTTTGGCCTTCTCCATAAAACAACCATATTAGCCTGCAGTAAAACAGCTGACATTGCTGGGAAATGACATTTGACTAAATACTCATTTGTCTCTATACATTATCACCAGAGGGTGGTGCTCCTGCCACTGGTTCCCTGTAGAAAGGGCCCAAAGAACTCTGGCCTTGAGAAGAAAATGGCAGGAATGTTTGTCAAGCTTATGTCAATTTTTACGAGCTGGGGAGAAGAAAGCGTGCTGACAATGAATGATCACCCGGGTGAGAATAATATCATTACATGTTATCCAGACACACACACACACACAACCGCGAATACAGTCCCTCTGATGGTGAGATCAGACGAGAACCCTGGTGATCCCGGGCACTTCGAGAATGTAAGCTCGTATTGATGACATAGGCAGCGCTTTTTTTTGAACGAGGCTCAAATCTATACTCCCTAAATCCTTTTAACAGTGAAAGGCCTGGTGCGTTTGTTCGTTCCACAGCCTTGACACAACTAAGGCTGCTGACATGTTCATGCCATCGACCCTACAGCTGACATACCAGCGGTGAAAAATCAACCTGCCTTTTTTCAACTTGACATTATCAAATTAGGGTCAGCGTTCTGTGAATGTTTTCGTAACACTTCTTCAGCCTAAGTGGAATGGTGGAATCTGTATCAATAACAGCTGGTTAGGACTTAAGAGTGACTCAACACTGAAACATAAAACAGACTAGGGAGTGATGGAAAGATGGAGCTAGAGAATGCGAGAGGGAGAGGAGGGAGAGTCATATCATGGCCCCAATCCCTATTTTAGGGGGCATGCCAACTGTGGGAGTTGGGAGAGGGGGGAATGGAGAGGGGAATGGGAAGTGGAATTTTGTTAGTAATGTATTACACTCCTAGGACCCCTGGGAATAAAGAGGGGTGTGAGAGGAGGGGGTACAGGCTGGGTCAGTGCCAACATAGTCACTGTGCCAAAGAGGGGACGATACTCCTCTCTCACCGGCAGATCTGTGGGAAAATCAAAACCAGGTTGCTGGCTAAGGGTGAGCCAACAAAGGCAGAGGGCTAAGTACTGCACTGTGCTGCTGAGGCCTCTGCAAACAAGGAGCTTCGTAGTGTACAGTCAATAAGGAAATGAAAAGAGAAAAAATTGGTTTTAAGGTGTTCTTTTCTAGTCAACCAACTCTAATGGGTTACCATCCCTCAAATTAATCCAACACTATATTTCACCATAATAACTTAACAAATACAGTTAGATACAGTATGTTCATGTGGGCCTTTTTAGGTTAAATATGCTAACTAGATGCTTAGGAGCCAGACAGGTCAGAGACAGCTCCAGTGGAAAAAAACGAGGATGAATGAGGATGGGAAGCAGGGTGTACTGTAGCACTGGAAAGGAAGCACCTCACACGGCCCGGCCGTGGGCAGCCAGGCCACTCGTAAAGAGGCTCTTTGTTTTAGGGGGCTGACGCCTAATTGATACGGGCTTAATGAGAACAGGGCTGTGTGGGTGTGTGCGTGCGTGTGTGCGAGGAGTGCGTGTGAGCCGGGGCCTGGACGCTCGCATCATAATTGGAACAGACAAGCCTTGTGTGGAGGAGTGGAGAGGGAAGGGATTTGGGGGAACACCAGGAAAAAGAGAATGACTGGGAGTGTGGTAGTGAAGGTGACAATGGAGAGGAGGAATGTAGCAGAGGTGGTGAGAGAGGAATTCAGTGTGATAATGACTGGGAAATCACGAGATAGAAGAGAAGGACAAGGTCAGTGGGAACGACAAGTTCATTGAGTGCATTCCTATGGATGTTTCCCAAATACATATTCATCAAATGAATATTAGACACAATCTAAATTAAAACAAAATCTGTAGTTCTGGCTTATTATGCCTGTGCTTTCCATCACAAATAATAAATTGTAGTTTAATTTAGTGTAAAAATTCAGTAAAGCCGTATTGAATGTTTGAATTAGTTAATTTCAACTTCTTGCTCTGTCAGAATTAAGATAAAGTAACTCACTTTTTGAGGCACCTTCTCTCCCTCTTTCAACCCTACAGCTTGAGCCATTCATGTGTCTCCAGCACCCCTCCAGATAGCCTTTCAATGTGATCTAGAGAGGGAGAAAGGGGGGGGACAGGGGAGCTGGTGCACTTCTGAGAGAATAAAGCATGAAAGCTGTGGAGAGACGTGAGAGAGAAGCAAGGGAAAGGGAAAATAAAGGGGTGAGAATAAGGAGGGGGGGGTCTACAGTATTATAGAATGATGGAGGGGTCTACAGTATTATAGAATGATGGAGGGGAAGAACTATTTGCGACAATAAAAGAAAGATGGGTTTTGAAAAAATGTGATGACGAGATAGACGTCCGTGAGTGACAGACAAGGATAGACAGAGAAAGGGCACTGAGAGAGAGAGAGAGTGGGAGAGAGAGGGCGAGAAAGAGAGGGGGACAGGCAGCCCCTCCGCACAGCGTTCCCACACTCTGCCCTGTTCCCACAGTGGCCCGGCTAATCCCGGTCTTAATTGGAAGTGAATTCCAGCGCACATGTTTCCCTGGAATGAGAGCAGAGGGACGGACAGGGAAGGCTAGGGGAATGTTAGGGGACCGGGAGCTCCCTAACACATAGGAGATACAGCAGGCCAGAGCCGCTGCTCTACATGTATGAGTGCACTCTGTTAGAATAACATGCCACCGCACTGTCAACACATGGTCAAATGGCAGTGGCTAGTCACAGTTTCTCTCCCTCTCACCTCCTCGGATTCTAACTTTAAAAGCACTGAATCCATTATTCCTCTAAAAGTACTGACCCTCCTCAATGTAACTCCTCACATTCCATCGACTCTGTTGATATAATTATTAAAGCTATTCATTTATTGCAGTTCATATCTAGTGACATTAATAAATGCATTAAGTTACTTCCCAAATCCTTTTACAAAGAGAATGATGCATATCGAATATCAAATCATTATATCATGGCTCGAGGCAAAATGGAGCTAGACTTTGCTGTCGACGAATCCAAGGCCTTACTGAGAAAGAGAAAGGAGAGGGGGAGATACTGGCAGGTAAAGTAACAAAAACAAACATGACTGGCAGTTTCGTTCTTGCCTCCTTTCTTGCCCTCTTGACCCGGGCAGGAACAATGTGAACAACAGAGACAGTGCATCATGTCCCACAGGAGGTAACCTGAAACAACCTCTCTCTGGAAAGTGAGAGAGAATAAGGAAAGGGGGGGACATAGGAACGAGTGGCAGAAATAGAGAAAGAGAGAGAGAGGGAGTTTGGAGAGGGTTAAACATTCTCTCAGGGTAGTTTCTCTCCTTTGTACAGGCACTATGTTGAGTTTTGTGTGAAGAAAAACACAACCCTGGTAGTTAATTGCTAGGTTTTAGTGCAGAGCAGGGACAGGTGTGTTTTCGGTGGAGTGGATACTGGATAGATTTTCAGCCTGGGGCTTAGCATGGCATCCAGCAGCCTGGGCTGACGTCAGGCAGATAGGAAAAACAAGGACATGAGAGGGTGACTAATGCATTGGCATTGGAGTAATATTAGTGGAAACAATATTTGCAGCATTATAATACCAATTTAATACTATTTCTATATATTTTTTGTAACTATTGGTGATAAAGCCCAAAAATGCTGAATGTAGTCTAATGTACTTAGAATGTATTACCGTCTGTTAGATAACATTTCCTAAAATTGGCAATTGTATTACCACTGTCATTGTACACACATTGATGTCAAACGTGACTAGCGCAATGCTCTGTCGCTGATGACTGGGATGAAGGTAGGAGCAGGACAAAACACACACTTTGGGACTTATGACTGACCTATGGTCATGTACGTGATAGGCCTATCTGGCTTATATTATTACCCTTACAAAAACAACACATTTTCTGTGACAGATTCTATAAATGTCCATATTTTGGAACCAGTTGTTTTTTCACAAGAATATTATTGTAGTCCTCCATGGTTTTGCTGAAATATACATGTATACTTAGTGCTACCACTGACCTTAAGGTCTTAATAAAGTAATGATGGACTGTCGTTTCTCTTTGCTTATTTGAGCTGTCCTTGCCATAATATGGACTTGGTCATTTACCAAATACGGCTACGTCCTGTATACCACCCAGTGGCGGTCAGTGCCGTTTATGATGAGGGATGACAATATTTATTTCATGAGCATGGCCTTATTTCTATTACAGTGTGTTGGATGACTGCCATTCATATTCTATTTGCCTAGTTCAATGTAACATCATGGTTTAGGCTACTACATGATACATGAATTGTCCCTATACCCGTCATGAGGTTATTATAACCTAACCTATGAATGAAAGTTTACAACGTAGGTGCACACAGGTCGAGAGAAAAGTTTAAGATGACAGACAGTGACACATATGATACCACCTTGCACACTCTTGCCTGAGTATAGCTTATCTAGGATGTAATCCTCAGTCCAACAGTTGCAAACAAGAGTTTCTATTGGACAAATTCAGGTATTTTTATCCCTGTTTTGTTTGCTTCCGTCTAAGAAGCCTACATCGTTGACCCCATATTTGCTAAAGTAACATCCTAGTCAACATAGCTAATAGAACTAATGTGTTGGTAAACCCACTACAATCATGCAGTAACCTTACAGTGTATAGTCAGTAAGCAGTTACACCGGAGGGCCCCGGTGACAATAAAGTAATAAAACCAAAAGCTTACCTTGACTTGGAAGAGTTCCAGTGTTGTGTTGGATAGTCATAGCCAGCTAGCTTACATAGCATCCCTATGTTTGAGCCGGGTGTTTGGTGTCCTCCGGAAATTGTCATAATTACTGTGTAAGTCTATGGAAGGGGGTGAGAACCAAGAGCCTCCTAGGTTGTGTATTGAAGGCAATGTACCAAGAGGAGGACGGAAGCTAGCTGTCCTACGGATACACAATGGTGCTACCCTACAGAGTGCTGTTGAGGCTACTGTAGACCTTCATTGCAAAACAGTGTGTTTTAATCAATTATTTGGTGATGTCAATATATTTGGTATAGTTTTATCTAAAAAAATGTCACTTTTTCAGTGTTTTACCATTTTTATTTTTATGAAACTCACTGAGCCGGATGGTCCTCCCCTTCCTCCTCTAAGGAGCCTCCACTGATACCACCCCTACTTTGTCATAACTGATTGGCTCAAACGCATTGAGAAGGAAATAAATTCCACAAATGAACTTTTAACAAGGCACACCTGTTAATTGAAATGCATTCCAGGAGACTCCCTCATGAAGCTGCTTGAGAGAATGCCAAGAGTGTGCAAAGCTGTCATCAAGGCAAAGGGTGGCTACTTTGAAGAATCTCAAATATAAAATATATTTTGATTTGTTTCACACTTCTCTGGTTACTACATGATTCCATGTGTGTTATTTCATAGTTTTGATGTCTTCACTATTATTCCACAATGTAGAAAATAGTCAAAATAAAGAAAAACCCTGGTGTGTCCAAACTTTTGACTGGTAATGTAAGTATTTAGACCCTTTACTTAATACTGTGTTGAAGCACCTTTGGCAGCAATTACAGCCTCGTCTTCTTGGGTATGACGCTACAAGCATGGCACCACTGTATTTGGGGAGTTTCTCCCATTCATCTCTGCAGATCCTCTCAAGCTCAGTGAGGTTGGATGGGGATCGTCGCTACACAGCTATTTTCAGGTCTCTCCAGAGATGTTTGATCTGGTTCAAGTCCAGGCTCTGGCTGGGCCACTCAAGGACATACTGTACAGAGAGTTGTCCCAAAGCCGCTCCTGCATCATCTTGGCTGTGTGCTTAGGGGTCGTTTGTCCTGTTGGAAGGTGAACCTTCGCCCCAGTCTGAGGTCCTGAGCGCTCTGGAGCAGGTTTTCATGAAGGCTTTCTCTGCTCATCTTTCCCTCAAACCTGTCTAGTCTCCCAGTCCCTGAAAAACATCCCCACAGCATGATGCTGCCACCACCATGCTTCACCGTAGGGGTGGTGCCAAGTTTCCTCCAGACATGAGGCTTGGCATTCAGTCCAAAGAGTTCAAACTTAGATTCATCAGACCAGAGAATCTTGTTTCTAATAGTCTGAGAGTCCTTTAAGTGCCTTACTGTGGTGGAAAATGTACTAAATTGTCATACATGAGTAAAAGTAAAGATACCTTAATAGAAAATTACTAAAGTGAAAGTGAAAGTCACCCAGTAAAAGCTTGAGTTAGTCTAAAAGTATTTGGTTTTAAATATGCTTATGTATCAAAAGTAAATGCAATTGCTAAAATGTACTTAAGTATCAAAAGTATAAGTAAAAATATAAACCATTTCAAATTCCTTATTAAGCAAATTGTTTTTAAATGTAACCTTTATTTAACTAGGCAAGTAATTTAAGAACAAATTCTTATTTATAATGACGGCCTACCCCAGCCAAACCCGGATGATGCTTGGCCAATTGTGCCCCGCCCTATGGGACTCCCAATCACGGCCGGATGATATAGTCTGGTTTCGAACCAGGGACTGTAGTGATGCCTCATGCACTTAGATGCAATGCCTTAGACCGCTGAGCCACAAAAACACACTTGCTCACTTTTTCTGTGGCTTAACCAACAAGGCTCATAATTTAACAATGTTATTAGTATTTATAGATGGCATACAAGTTTGTTAATAAGGCACATGAAAGTTTACATGTTCCAGAAGGCATTTCTGCCAAAAAAGGCATTTTGGTAAAAATATATATTTTTGTTCAAACGGCTCTCCTGTGAAGTCGTGACTTGCAACATACGCCCAGTTTCCTGAATTGGGTCACATATTTGGTATGAAGTTTTGGTTTTCAGCTTTCTTTAGTGGTGTCACTGCATTGTAGCGTACTCTATTCTGATTTCTGATCTTTACTTATATTTATCAGAAAAAGTAATACATCTCTGGTGACGACCTTGTGGGAGGCTACAGTAACAAATGAAAGGAAACTTCTTGGCAGGGAAAAACACATTTGAAGAAATAATATGATTTAGAGTTACATTTTCAAATTTTTGTCATTTATCAGACTCTCTTATCCAGAGCGACATACAATTAGCACATTCATCTTAAGATGGATATGTAGCTGAGACAACAACACATCAGATTCGTGTCAAGTACATTTTCCCTCAACAAAGTATTTATCAGCAAAGTCAGTGCTATCGGGAAATGAGAAGTATCGGAGGTGCCGTGAGAATTATTTAAGATGCTCCACAAAGAGGTAGGGTTTCAGATGTTTTGAAAGATGGGCAGGGCATCAGAGAAGAGCTTGACCTGGGTTGGGTGGGACAAGAGACCAGAGGTGCTGTAACGAAGTGCTCAGGTTGGGAAGTAGGGCTTGCTCCTGAAATTTGCTCCAGCATTCATCCCAGTCATCAGCAACAGAGCATTGGGGAAGGTACATGTCAGACATCAATGTGTATGCAATTACAATGATACTTTAATACCGTACATTTCAGAAAATGTTATATAACATAATCATAGAGTTGAAGTAGGCTATGATGTAATGCAGGTATTGCCAAACTGGGGAACACCTGCAGGGGTACGTGCAATGCTGTCGGGGGTACGCCAAATAAAAATGTGATTCACATGTTTTTTTAAAATATATATTGTTTTATATATTTATTAAAATACAATTCTTCACATTTTCAAACAGTCCATTTATAGTTCCCAACAGGGCTATACTTTTGGGTGAGTTTTTTATTTTCTGATTAGCCTTGTTTCACTGCCAAAAATAAAATGAAACCATGTAGTATTTATCAAAATAACAACACAATGTCAAATACAGGTAGCCGAGTCAAGTAATTAACATCCAATCACATTAACCGTTACTCTCTCAGAGGATTTCCACTAACAGTCCGTATGTAGTCAAACGTAGTTGCTGGTATCTGTACTGATGGCACAAAAGCCATGACAGGGAGACATAGTGGAGTGGTAATGGGCGTGAAAGCAGTAGCTCCCGACGCCACTTGTGTACACTGCAGCATCCACCGAGAGGATCTTGCTGCCAAGGGGAATGCCTGACAGCTTGAAAGACGTTTTGACACTACAGTGAAAATGGTTACCTTTGTTAAAGCAAGGCCTCTGAACTCTCGTGTATTTTCTGCACTATGCAATGATATGGGCAGCAACCATGTAATGCTTTTACAACATACAGAAGAGTGCTGGTTATCAAGGGGCCAGGTACTGACACGCTTTTTTGAATTGAGAGACTAGCTTAAAGTTTTGTTTACTGGCCATAATTTTCACTTGTCTGACCTCTTGCATGATGACAAGTTTCTCACATGACTGGCCTATATGGGTGACGTTTTTCACCTGAATGATTTGAATCTAGGATTACAGGGACTCTCCCCAAACTATATTCAATGTGCGGGACAAAATTGAGGCTTTGATTAAGAAGTTGGAGCTCTTCTCTGTCTGCATTAATTAAGGATAACACACAGGTCTTTCATTGTATGATTTCTTGTGTGCAAATGAACTCAAGCTTACGGACAATGTCAAATGTGATATAGCGAAGCACCTGAGTGAGTTGGGTGCGCAAATACACAGGCACTTTCCCGAAACGGATGACACAAACAAGTGGAATCATTATCCCTTTCATACCCTGCCTCCAGTCCACTTACCGATAGCTGAACAAGAGAGCCTCATCTAAATTGCAACAAGCGGTTCTGTGAAAATTGAATTTAATCAGAAGCCACTGCCAGATTTCTAGATTGGGCTGCGCTCAGAGTATCCTGTCTTGGCAAATCGAGCTGTTAAGACACTGCCCTATGTACCTATGTGAGAGTGGATTCTCGGCCCTCACTAGCATGAAAACTAAATACAGGCACAGACTGTGAGTGGACAATGATTTACGACTGAGACTCACTCCAATACAACCCAACATTGCAGAGTTATGTGCATCCTTTCAAGCACACCTTTCTCATTAACCTGTGGTGAGTTATTCACCATTTATGATGAACAAATAAGGTTTTATATGTAAGATGGCTAGATAAAGAGCAAAATTATTGATTATTATTATATTATTATTTGTGCCCTGGTCCTATAAGAGCTCTTTATCACTTCCCATGAGCCGGGTTGTGACAAAAAGTGACACTCATTCTTATGTTTAATAAATGTATTGTATAGTCTGTGTGTGTGGCAGGCTTACAATAATGGCAAAAAACAACATTTGAGAGGGCGCTGACCCTGGTGTTAGAGGGGGTACGCGGCTGGAGGTTGAATGTTTGAAGAGGTACAGGACTATAAAAAGTTTGGGAACCACTGGTGTAATGGAATGATTTGCCTTGTGTTTTGTGGGTTTTGACACTCTTATGTAGGTTATGACTGTGTCATGACGTGTTATGATGCTAGGTGTCAAATAAAGTGTTACTGTAATCTCTTGTGGACAGACACACACATAATATTAATGGTGGTAGTGTCTGTCAACAGACTGTAGGATGCAACGACTAACGAGGAATTTTGGTCCGGCACACTGATTTTTCATCAGTGATAATTTCACAGGTGCTCCCATCTTCCGAATTTTTGGAAGGAAAGGGGACATTTGGCCCATAGACTTTCCTGAAACTAGCAGAGGGTTCACAAGTTGCATTAGTATATTTCTCTTAACATCTCCCCCTTAATCGAGCATCTGACGCAATTACGTAAGATTTTTGTTCAGGGTTTCCGAGATTAGCCCATTTGTACCACCATTTATTATTATATATTTATTTTTTTCACCTTCATTTAGCCAGGTAGGCAAGTTGAGAACAAGTTCTCATTTACAACTGCGACCTGGCCAAGAATAAAGCAAAGCAGTTTGACACATATAACAACACAGAGTTAAACATGGAATAGACAAAACATACAGTCAATAATACAGTTGAAGAAAATCTATATAAAAAAATCTAATATACAGTGTGTGCAAGTGAGGTAAGAAAAGGGAGGTAAAGGCAATAAATAGGCCATGGTGGAGAAGTAATTACAATATACCAATTAGACACTAGAATGATTGATGTGCAGAAGACGAATGTGCAAGTAGAGATACAGGGGTGCAAAGGAGCAAGATAAATAAATAAATACAGTATGGGGATGAGGGAGTTGGTTGGGCTATTTACAGATGGGCTATGTACAGGTGCAGTGATCTGTGAGCTGCTCAGACAGCTGGTGCTTGAAGCTAGTAAGGGACATATGAGTCTCCAGCTTCAGTGATTTTTGCAATTCATTCCAGTCATTGGCAGCAGAGAACTGGAAAGAAAGGCGGCTGAAGGAGGAATTGGCTTTGGGGCTAACAAGAGAGATATGCCTGCTGGAGCGCGTGCTACGGGTGGGTTCTGCTATGGTGACCAGTGAGCTGAGATAAGGCGTGGCTCTACCTTTCAGAGACTTGTAGATGACTTGAAGCCAATGGGTTTGGCGACGAATATGAAGCGAGGGCCAGCCAATGAGAGCATACAGGTCGCAGTGGTGGGTAGTATATGGGGCTTTGGTGACAAAGCGGATGGCACTGTGATAGACTGCATCCAATTTGTTGAGTAGAGTGTTGGAGGCTATTTTGTAAATGACATCGCCTAAGTCGAGGATCGGTAGGATGGTTAGTTTTACGAGGGTATGTTTGGCAGCTTGAGTGAAGGATGCTTTTTTTGTGAAATAAGAAGCCGATTCTAGATTTCATTTTGGATTGGAGATGCTTAATGTGAGTCTGGAAGAAGAGTTTACAGTCTAACCAGACACCTAGGTATTTGTAGTTGTCCACATATTCTAAGTCAGAACCGTCCAGAGTAATGATGCTGGGCGGGCAGGCAGCGATCGGTTGAAGAGCATGCATTTAGTTTTACTTGCATTTAAGAGCAGTTGGAGGCCGCGGAAGGAGAGTTGTATGGTATTAAACATGGGGGAGTCAGGGTGGTGGAAAAACAAAGCAAGAGATAGGGAAAACACATGGGGGAAATAATCAGGCTGCTACAAATCAGTCCACAGTGGAATATTTGACACCAGGTGTTCCTAAGGAGACAGCCACTCAAAATATCTTACATGTCAACATCATTAGAGCACAGAGAAATGACCAACACAATACTAATGACAAAAATGTAGGAACATTTAAAAAGAAGGATAACTGATGTACTGTAATGTGTGATAATTTTAGCAATGTATACTACACCGAACATGCAACTAACAGATGCATATCTCAGTGAAGTTATTGTTCTTTTCAATCAACGCTACCTAAAACCAGATGTCATCTTAAAAATGCCCACCTGAGACAGCTTTGCTGCCTTTCGTATGGCCATATGAAAGTGTTGCTTTGAATAGCATCACGAACTCCCTATACATTGAGTGTCCAGCCATTAGGAACACCTTCCTAATATTGAGTTGCAGTCAGTTGAGTTGCAGTCAGTGAGTACAGTCAGTGTATAATGCCCCCTTATTCATTTCATGTATCCATTGCTTTTGGAGCATAGCAAGAACAAAGGTCTCCTTGTCTTACGTTATAATGCCCATTTTTGTCGGGAAACACCTGAAAGAGCTCAGGATACTGGCTTTCTCGCTCTCCTCCCTCCACACACACTCACACACAGACACCATGTCCACCCTTGTCTTGATTGATTTTTGGTTCCCTTTTTGGAGTGGATTATAGCCATCTGCAGACTCTTGAGGAACAAAAGTGTCTCCTTGGTCCCCCTCCACCACCACTACCCAGTACTTCAGAAGGATAACACAGCCATATAAACATTCTCTTGGCCCAACTCTACCATCGCTCAGCCGAGAGAGAGAGAGAGAGAGAGAGAGAGAGAGAGAGAGAGAGAGAGAGTTTTTACTTCAGTAGACAATGTACAACTGGCAACAACAAGCTGAATTGCGAGTACAATGGACTTGCTGTTGGGCAGTCGGCTTGAGCGGATGGGTCATCGATGTAACAGCCAAGAGAAAGTCAGTCAGTCTCTCCATCAGGGCACACTGCTGTTTCAGACATTCACAGTTACTCGGTAGTAGCCGCTCCTCCATAGATATCTACCCAGCAAACAGGACACTTCCTCAGGACATTAGATGGCGTACGTATGGTAATAAAGTCCCTTTAAGGGTTTCAGCGAGACGTTATCCCACTGACTTTCTGAGAAAGTTCTAAGAACATTAAAACACTACGTTAATCTCAGGACCATAATATGATGTTCAGTACAGGTCGTTATACGTTATAATATGGTTAACGTTATAATATGGTTGCAGTATAACGTTATAATAACGTATTTGATGTCCATTAGGGAACGTTACGAAAAGGATCCTATTTGTTATCCATGGAACTTTCAATGACCACAAGGGGACGTTTCACAATGGTCAAGAGTTGTGATGGTCCCAAGGGAATGTTCTCGGGGGGACCTTTGTCTAGTTCCTTGCAAGTTACCAGGACTGAGGACCAGGTCAGGACATTTTCAGGCCTTTCATTTTACTAGTCCTTAGGATGTTGTGTAATGGTCCTAAGGGAACATTCTCTGGGGGACCTTTGTCTAGTTCCCTGTAAGTTACCAGGACATCACTGTGGACCATGTCAGGACCCAAACCATTATAGGTAAAGTAATTAAATGGTACAGGGACTTTAAGGTAAGTAGTACGCTGTTCATCCGAAACATATTGAATCAATTACAATATGATTACGTTTGACATGATCACTTAGTATTTACTTTTCAACATAACCACACCTGGGATTTGAACTCACAGTCTCTGGATTTGAGGTGCACTGATATTTCTGCTGCGCCACAAAGTCTGAAGCATTTTCAGAAGTCCCCTACACATTCATTACCTATAATACATATATGTGATTAGTACAATAGTGCCAACTGCACTGATATTTTAGTTATTAGTTTATCTGACTATAGTCTCATCATTGATTTAATTGACTTATTTAAGCAATTTGAGGGTTTTCTTTATAGTTGTCTAGTGTTGGTGGGGCATACTATTAATGTTGTATCGTTACTCCTGACAAATATTGTTTTTCTTCAGCGTATTATCAACAGAGCTGAGATTCACTTTCAAGTGCAAAGTGTAGGAATACAGGTGAAATCAGTCATTAACACAAACAAGCTCAGAATGCTGTGAATCAAGAGGTCGTGTGTTCAAATCCCAGGTGGAGGACATGCTGAAGACTAATTACTGTATACATGAACATATGACTTTGACATACAGTACATGATTTAATTGTGTAAGTTATAAGCACTGTGTGTGTGGGAGTGTCTCTAACATTGCCAAAAGGCAAAGAGCTGTGAATGGCTCAGTGGTTCACCAATCATGTTGATGGGCTTGGCAACAGCAATTAGGGGTGATGTGTAATGAAACTAGGGTGCCCTGGGTAGAATACTTTTTGTTGTTGGGGAGATCATTTCTTTGCAACCATCAGGTGATGTCCCTGGAACAAACCGGGAACTAGACAAAACCTCCAGGGGACCATACCACAACGTCCTGACCACTTTTCGTGACATTCCAGGGACGTCCTAACAATACGTTTTTGTTTGCAGGACCGTGGCCTAAGTGTAGCACCCAGCTGGTTGAGAGTTACAAGTTTTAAGTTCCTCTGCGTCCACATCACAGAGGACTTGTCATGGATCAACAACGCCACCACTCTTGTCAAGATGGCACAACAGTGTCTCTACTTCCTAAGGCGGCTGAAGAAATGTGGCATGTCGCCCCAGGTGTTCTCCAAATACTACCGCTGCACCGTCGAGAGCTGGTTGCATCACGGTCTGGTACGGAAATTTCTCCATAAACGACCACAAGGCCCTCCAGCGGGTAGTGAAGACAGCCCAGTACATCACTTGGACCCTGCTCCCAACCATCCAGGACATTTACTGGAAACGGTGCCTGAGGAAGGCACGCAGCATCATCAAGGACCACCCACACCCCAGACACAAGCTGTTCTCCCCCTTACCGTCGGGCAGACGGTATCAGAGAATGAGGTCTGTTACCAACAAGCCATCAGACTGCTGAACACTTGAATTGGACTGACCACCTGCTATGGATTCTCCACACCTAGGAGCACATGCACTCACTCATGCACACACACAGACGTACACACACACACATATACATTTATGCTACACACACATCACAACTGCTGCTACCAGACTTTTATTATACTGCTTAGTTTATACACTGCCCCCATCCCCCCTTCCCCAATACATGTGTAAATATTGGACTATAAATTGTGCCTTACTGTAAAATTTATTTTATTCTGCTGAGCCATTTACTTTATGTTCATATTCTTAAACTGTATTATTTCTTGTTGTTGTTGGATTCTCGAGAAGGAACCTTCAAATAAGCATTTCGCTGGACGATGTATACCATGTGTATCCAGTACATTCGACTAATAAAACTGGAAACTTGAATACAAAGTTAAATAAAAAATGCTACAAAATAAAAACACAAAACATTTGTTAAATATTGTACAAAATATACAGGAGCTCTCTGCCTAGGCAGCCACAGCTCTGCCTTGACCTAAGCTCTCTCAACCCAGTACAACTGTCCTCTCAACGGACATACTGAAACACAGAGGGCCCTATTTCCCCTGCATCACATCTGTGTGTTAAAAGGACTTGCTTGGAACCTTGGCAAAAGTGTTAAATATTGGTCAACAACTTTCAATACGTTTGTGGATGAGCAAGTGTTGCCTTTGTCATTGTGAATCATTACCAATTATGGTCATTTTAGTGGATGACTGAAGCTTGGACAATGAATATCTCATTATGTATCCATTTGGCATGCCTACAAGTGATTAAGCTTGTTTGATGGTTACTATGGGGCGTTTTCAGATTGTCCTCGGAAATGATGCACTGTACTAACAGCCGTTTGGGATTACATCACCACTGCTGTTTGTCCAGAAACACTCTGGGAACCAGACCCTGTCAGCTGGGATGCATGAGTCTGGTGTGGTCATGGTCTAACACCCCACTCTCAGCTGGTGCTGAGTTGACTGAGGAGCAGCAGGATGCATGGACGGATTGGGCAGTGGGTACTGAGAGACAGGGCACTTGCTGACAACTGGTGGTTCTTGGGGCATTATCCAAAAGGGTCGTGTTCAGTAGCCAGAAAAAGTAATGAAATTGAGTCAAATTAGACACTGGAATGTACTGGTGGCATTGTACAACCCAGAAGGCATCTCACTGAATACAAACAAGCCAAAGGGTATGCAAAAGGCTACCTTTGCTTTACCTGAATTACTTAGTCATATTAGAACTCAGACAACTCTGGATTCTACAGTCACTCAACCAACAATTTGCACGCTGCCATCTATTTGCTCTAGTCCTGTGATTTAGCTCTTTAACATTACTTTGAAGCATTATTATCTCCTTGTATCCTCTGTCGCCAGAGGGAGGAAACACACTCCCACACTGTGCCATAATAATATACCCCACAACTAGCCACAAAGTTTAAGGCTATACGTTTTCACTGAGCAGACCTAAGCCATCTCTCTCAGCCATACTCCCAAAGTTTGGAATAGAAAAAAATTACACTTTTAGTTGGCACATCATACACTACATGACCAAAAGTATGTGGATACCTGCTCGTCGAACACGTCATTCCAAAATCATGGGCATCAAGGTCTGTGTCTATTTGTCAATAAAAGCTGGTGCGCAATCTCTAATATTAAAGAAGTTTCAAGGTTTTGCTAGCCTGAGGTAGAGTAGACCACACTATTTACCAAGAGAGTTTTCATCTATATTTTTTTGTAGCTGTCCATTTACCATTACAAACCGATGCTGGCACTAAGACCGCACTCAATGAGCTTTAAAAGGCCATAAATCAAATAAAAATGTTTTAATGTTATTGGTCACATACACGTATTTAGCAGATGTTACTGCGGGTGTAGAGAAATGCTTGTGTTCCTAGCTCCAACAGTGCAGTAGTATCTAACAATTCACAACAATACACACAAATCTAAAAGTAAAACAATGTAATTAAGGAATATATAATATTAAGATGAGCATAGTCGGAGTGGCATTGACTAATATACAGTAGAATACAGTATATACAGTGCCTTCAGAAAGTTTTCAGACCCCTTGACTTTTTCCACATTTTGTTACGTTACAGTCTTATTCTAAAATATTTAAACTGATTTTTTCCCCTCATCAGTCTACACATAATATTTACATAAGTATTCAGAACCTTTGCTATGAGACTCGAATTTGAGCTCAGGTGTATCCTGTTTCCATTGATTATCCTTGAGATGTTTTGACAACTTGCATTGGAGTCCACCTGTGTTAAATTAAAATGATTGGACATGATTTGGGAAAGGCCTGTCTATGTAAGGTCCCACAGTTCACAGTGCATGTCAGAGCAAAAACCAAGCCATGAGGTCGAAGGAATTGTGCGTAGAGCTCTGAGAAGTTTGGAATCCCAAGATGCTTCCTACAGCTGGCCGCCCGACCAAAATGAGCAATCGGGGGAGAAGGAAAAAATAGGAGCACCTCCTCCCAGCTGCCCACTGCACTGAGGCTAGGAAACACTGTTACCACCGATGAATCTGTGATAATTGATCATTTCAATTTTTCTATGGCTGGCCATGCTTTCCACCTGGCTACCCCTACCCCGGCCAACAGCCCTGTGCCCCCTACAGCAACTTGCCCAAGCCTCCACCATTTCTCCTTCACCCAAATCCAGATAGCTGATGTTCTGAAAGAGCTGCAAAATCTGCACCCCTACAAGTCAGCCGGACTAGACAATCTGGACCCACTCTTTCTAAAATTATCCGCCGAAATTGTTGCAACCCCTATTACTAGCCTGTTCAACCTCTCCTACCCTGCCTTTCTAAGGTCTTCGAAAGCCAAGTTAACAAACAGATCACAGACCATTTCGAATCCCACCGTACATTCTCCGCTATGCAATCTGTTTTCCGAGGAGGTCATGGGTGCACCTCAGCCATGCTCATGGTCCTAAACAATATCATAACTGCCATGGATAAGAGACAATACTGCAGCTGTATTGACCTGGCCAAGGCTTTTGACTCTGTCAATCACCACATTCTTATTGCATCGCCTGGTTCACCAACTACTTCCCAAACAGAGTTCATTGTGTCAAATTGGAGGGCCTGTTGTCCGGACCTCTGGTAGTTTCTATGGGGGTGCCACAGGGTTCAACCCGTGGGCCGACTCTTTTCTATATATATATCACTGATGTCGCTCTTGCTGCTGGTGATTCTCTGATCCACCTCTATGCAGACTATTCTGTATACTTCTGGCCCTTCTTTGGACATTGTGTTAACTAACCTCCAGACGAGCTTCAATGCCATACAACTCTTCTTCCCTGGCCTCCAACTGCTCTTAAATGCAAGTAAAACTAAACGCATGCTCTTCAACCAATCTCTGCGTACACCTGCCCGCCCGTCCAGCATCACTACTCTGGACGGTTCTGACTTAGAATATGTGAACAACTACAAATACCTAGGTGTCTGGTTAGACTGTAAACTCTCCTTCCAGACTCACATTAAGCATCTCCAATCCAAAATTAAATCTAGAAACAGCCTACTATTTCGCAACAAAGCATCATTCACTCATGCTGCCAAACACACCCTCGTAAAACTGACTAACCTCCCAATCCTTGACTTTGGCGATGTCATTTACAAAATAGCCTCCAACACTCTACTCAGGAAATTGGATGCAGTCTATCACAGTGCCATCCGTTTTGTCACCAAAGCCCCATATACTACCCACCACTGCGACCTGTATGCTCTCGTTGGCTGGCCCTTGCTTCATATTCATCGCCAAACCCACTGGCTCCAGGTCATCTATAAGTCTTTGCTAGGTAAAGCCCCGCCTTATCTCAGCTCACTGGTCAACATAGCAGCACCCACCCGTAGCACGTGCTACAGCAGGTATATTTCACTGGTCACCCCCAAAGCCAATTCCTCCTTCAGCCGCATTTTCTTCCAGTTCTCTGCTGCCAATGACTGGAACGAACTGCAAAAATCTCTGAAGCTGGAGACTCTTATCTCCATCACTAGCTTTAAGCACCAGCTATCAGAGCAGCTCACAGATCACTGCACCTGTACATAGCCCATCTGTAAATAGCACTTCCAACTACCTCATCCCCATACTGTAGTTATTTATTTATCTTGCTCCTTTGCACCCCAGTATCTCTACTTGCACACTCATCTTTTGCACATTTATCATTCCAGTGTTTAATTGCTATATTGTAATTATTTAGCCACTATGGCCTATTCATTGCCTTACCTCCCTTATCCTACCTCATTTACACCCACTGTACATAGACTTTTTCTATTGTATTATTGACTGTATGTTTGTTATTCCATGTGTAGCTGTGTTGTGTCCATGTGTTGTTGTTTGTGTTGCACTGCTTTGCTTTATCTTGGCCAGGTCTCAGTTGTAAATGAGATCTTGTTCTCAACTAGCCTACCTGGTTAAATAAAGGTTAAATAAATGCTGTTGTTTTTTTAAAAGGGCCTTGGTCAGGGAGGTGACCAAGAACCCAATGGTCACACTGACAGAGCTCCAGAGTTCCTCTCTGGAGATGGGAGAACCTTCCAGAAGGACAACTATCTCTGCAGCACTCCACCAATCAGGCCTTTATGGTAGAGTGGCCAGACGGAAGCCACTCCTCAGTAAAAGGCACATGACAGCCCGCTTGGAGTTTGCCAAAAGGCACCTAAAGGACTCTTAGACCATGAGAAACAAGATTCTCTGGTCTGATGAAACCAAGATTGAACTCTATGGCCTGAATACCAAGCGACACGTTTAGAAGGAAACCTGGCACCATCCCTACTGTGAAGCATAGCGGTGACAGCATCATGTTGTGGGGATGTTTTCAGAGGCAGGGACTGAGAGACTAGTCTGGATCGAGAGAAAGATGACAGAGCAAAGTACAGAGAGATCCTTGATGAAAAACTTCTCCAGAGAGATAAAGGGAAAAAAAGTCTAAATAAAACATAATAAAAGTACATTTGAATGACACTAAGTGACAGTGTTTTTACAACAAATGCTGGTTTGCCTGAGGCTGATGCCATGCAGGTGTTTTTACACATGCAAATACACACACTCTCATTCAAATAAACACATACAAGAACACACACATACATGTAATAGTGCCAGACATGCACACAAATATATAGCAGTTGGCATTGCTGTTATGATTTCAGTTGTCCTTGATGTCCTTTGTTTTAAATGTATTATTTTATTTTATTGCATTGTTGTTTGCTGTTTTCTTCTGTCTTTTCCTTTTTTCTCATTAGTTCATTCTCTTGGTTGTTGGTGCATTGGGGTGGGGAATGGGGGTGGGGAATGGAATTAATTGTTGTTGTTTTTTTACAGGGGGGTTATGGGAGGGGTCTCGAATGGTTGAGGGACAGCTATTGGGGAATTGTGGGGGGGATCTTGGAGGGTTTGGGTTTCACAAGATTGTGATCATGAAAAAGGAAACTATGACATACACTGCTCAAAAAAATAAAGGGAACACTAAAATAACACATCCTATATCTGAATGAATTAAATATTCTTATTAAATACTTTTTTCTTTACATAGTTGAATGTGCTGACAACAAAATAACACAAAAATGATCAATGGAAATCAAATTTATCAACCCATGGAGGTCTGGATTTGGAGTCACACTCAAAATTAAAGTGGAAAACCACACTACAGGCTGATCCAACTTTGATGTAATGTCCTTAAAACAAGTCAAAATGAGGCTCAGTAGTGTGTGTGGCCTCCACGTGCCTGTATGACCTCCCTACAACGCCTGGGCATGCTCCTGATGAGGTGGCGGATGGTCTCCTGAGGGATCTCCTCCCAGACCTGGACTAAAGCATCCGCCAACTCCTGGACAGTCTGTGGTGCAACGTGGCATTGGTGGATGGAGCGAGACATGATGTCCCAGATGTGCTCAATTGGATTCAGGTCTGGGGAACGGGCGGCCAGTCCATAGCATCAATGCCTTCCTCTTGCAGGAACTGCTGACACACTCCAGCCACATGAGGTCTAGCATTGTCTTGCATTAGGAGGAACCCAGGGCCAACCGCACCAGCATATGCTCTCACAACAGGTCTGAGGATCTCATCTCGGTACCTAATGGCAGTCAGGCTACCTCTGGCGAGCACATGGAGGGCTGTGCGGCCCCCCAAAGAAATGCCACCCCACACCATGACTGACCCAATGCCAAACTGGTCATGCTGGAGGATGTTGCAGGCAGCAGAACGTTCTCCACGGCGTCTCCAGACTGTCACGTCTGTCACATGTGCTCAGTGTGAACCTGCTTTCATCTGTGAAGAGCACAGGGCGCCAGTGGCGAATTTGCCAATCTTGGTGTTCTCTGGTAAATGCCAAACGTCCTGCACGGTGTTGGGCTGTAAGCACAACCCCCACCTGTGGACGTCGGGCCCTCATTACCACCCTCATGGAGTCTGTTTCTGATCGTTTGAACAGACATGCACATTTGTGGCCTGTTGGAGGTCATTTTGCAGGGCTCTGGCAGTGCTCCTCCTACTCCTCCTTGTACAAAGGCGGAGGTAGCGGTCCTGCTGCTGGGTTGTTGCCCTCCTACGGCCTCCTCCACATCTCCTGATGTACTGGCCTGTCTCCTGGTAGCGCCTCCATGCTCTGGACACTACGCTGACAGACACAGCAAACCTTCTTGCCACAGCTCGCATTGATGTGCCATCCTGGATGAGCTGCACTACTTGAGCCACTTGTGTGGGTTGTAGACTCCGTCTCATGCTACCACTAGAGTGAAAGCACCGCCAGCAGTCAAGAGTGACCAAAACATCAGCCAGGAAGCATAGGAACTGAGAAGTGGTCTGTGGTCACCACCTGCAGAACCACTCCTTTATTGGGAGTGTCTTGCTAATTGCCTAATCCATTTGCACAACAGCATGTGAAATGTATTGTCAATCAGTGTTGCTTCCTAAGTGGGCAGTTTGATTTCACAGAAGTGTGATTGACTTGGAGATACATTGTGTTGTTTAAGTGTTCCCTTTATTTTTTTGAGCAGTGTATATTTTATATCACTATCATGCACACGCACCCTCACACATAAGGATGGCTCTGTTGCGGAAAGACTGATACATGTTTGATTGTGTCTTGATTATGTATTGTTTGTCCTTCATGTTCTAATACTTTAATGTTACCCCTTCCTTGTGTTTTTTGTCATAAATAATAAAAAAGAAAAAAATTAAAGTACAGAGAGATCCTTGATGAAAAACCTCTCCAGAGCGCTCAGGACCTGACTGGGGCGAAGGTTCATCTTCTAACAGGACAAGGACCCTAAGCACAGACCCAAGACAATACAGGAGTGGCTTCGGGACAAGTCTCTGAATGTCCTTGAGTGGCCCAGCCAGAGCCCGGACTTGAACCCGATTGAACATCTCTGGAGAGACTTGACAGAGCTTGAGAGGATCTGCAGAGAAGAATGGGAGAAACCCCCCAAATACAGGTGTGTCAAGCTTTTAGCGTCATACCCAAGAAGACTGGCTGTAATCACTGCAATAGGTGCTTCAACAAAGTACTGTGTAAACGGTCTGAATGATTATGTAAATTTGATATTTCAGTTTAATTTTTTTATACATTGCAGACATTTCTAACAACCTGTTACTGCTGGGTATTGTGTATATATTGATGAGGGACCAAAACAATTTAATACATTTTAGAATAAAGCTGTAACGTAACAAAATGTGTAAAAAGTCAAGGGGTCTGAATACTTTCCGAATGCACTGTATATATATATATATATATATATATAGTGTATGTACTAAAGCTGCAGCGTTTTCAATTAGCCCGAAATGCAGGAGTAATTTAGTGTATCAACCCAGAGACCATTAAGCTCAGTCTAGTCTTGTCTCACATTCAGTTTACTGGACCTCTTCCCTGGGTGTGTTCATTTGTTGTTGTATTGGACTTCAAGGGTGTATCCTGGAGCCCTTTGCTCCCGTCTGCACTCTCCTCTCTGGGGCTTGGGCTCTGGCCGCTTCCCCCCTAGACTCCCTCTGGAGCCCACGGAAGTCCACACCCTGGCCACCCTCTCCCATCCCGCTGGATCCCCCTTCCTGACCGCTTCCTGTTTTCCACCGTTTACACATCACCTCACCTCTGCCATACAGGCAGAGAGAAAAATAGAGAGAGAGAGAAAGGGAGAGAGAGTCCTTTGTTGTAGTGTCCCAGCTCAATGGAGGTCTGCAAGGTCATTGACTGCAAAGTTAGCCTCTCATGCAGTACCAGTTTGGTTAGAGAGGGAGTATATAACATGAAGAATGGCATCAGAACTGATCTTTGATAAATTCACTGTCTTTTGTCTTAGACAGGCAACTGTCCACAATAATTGTTTGTTATCAGCAAGAAAGAATAGCTTGGTTGTCTCTAGTCTCCCGAGCCAGACACTCAATTCGGTATTCTCAGAATACATGCTTATAAAGAAACTCTTTAAATGCTGGAGCACAAGGCTATGGAAGTGTCTAACTGTGGTTGTTCTCTCCAAAAGCGGCTACCAGGAAATGGCACATGATATATTAGTGGTAGTGGAGTCGACATAACTTTAGTGCCCTTTGTTTTGGCTTATCAGTCTTTCAGCAGAAACCTCATATGGTTGAGATGTAGAGGGAGGGAGGGGTGCTGAGGCGTTTCAGGGGCCCCAGCTGAGGCATTTAAGGGTGGGGGCAGAGGCTTAATAAACGAGGTGGGACGTTTTAATGGGTTACTTATGCAGAGGCAAACATATTTTGGGGTTTCCAGGGATTCAGTCTAAGGGAGCTTTTTCCATATAACTTTAAGACCATGTAAAATTTCCCAGCTGCTCTTTTTCATACAGATTTACTGTTTGCAATAAATGTATGAGATTTTACAGAGGTAGGCATCATTCTAAGAGAAGCATAAAGGTTCAGGATATTGTTGCCATTTACTCTGGCTTTACTGGTCTATTCACCGAGATTTGCTATCTGAGACAAACAGGTGGTCAATTTAACATAGTGGTTTAGTGTTATCCTTATAGGAGTACCCTTCTACTGAATGTCTGGTAGTCATTTTCCTATCCGTTTGAGAGAATACCGTGTCTGTGTCTAGTATCATTGTGTGTCCAGAGGTCCATTCCATGCCAATCAAATAATTTAATAGAAGGGTGTAGAAATGCAATTCATTCATTAAAATTTTTATTATTTTCCATGTGAACCTTTCATCTCAAGAATTAAATAGGAATTGAATTGACCATAACCCTGGTGTCCAGCAACCAGCAGGGATCTAAAGTTTGACCATTTAAACCAGCATTAATATTTTTCTGTGCGACCTGGAATTTTTATAAGGGAACACCAGTGCGCCTAGAATTTTATATTCATAAACCATGTTGCAGGCATTCTAATACTACTTGTGTGCCGCTAACCATTTATTTTACACCTTGTTCAGTCATGTTTGTTACTTCATTAGCTAGCTAACACCCTGGTAACTCTACCAGTATATCCAAACATTTGGGGCACAGAAAGAAACTAAAAGGGAAAGCTTCTTCAGGAGATCAATGGTCATTCTGTAGCAATGAATTTGGTGCACTTTGAGCTAAACATTGAGAGATTCGAACATTGTGATATTAGATATTTTTTATATTTTTCAGGTAACTTGCACCTTCCACCGGCAGACACTGACAGTATTAATTTACAGTTGCTCAACTCTGGAGCACTCCCTACTCTCTACTCTGGAACGCATACATCTACAGTGTATTGCCAAAAATCACTCAACTGGAAGCTTCATTAAATAGCACCCGCAAAACACCAGTCTCAACGTCAACAGCGAAGAGGCGACTCCGGGATGCTGGACTTCTAGGCAGAGTTCCTCTGTCCAGTGTCTGTGTTCTTTTGCCCATCTTAATCTTTTATTTTTATTGGCCAGTCTGAGATATGGCTTTTTCTTTGCAATTCTGCCTAGAAGGCCAGCATCCCAGAGTCACCTCTTCACTGTTGACGTTGAGACTGGTGTTTTGCGGGCACTATTTAATGAAGCTGCCAGTTGAGGACTTGTGAGCCCTCTGTTTTTCAAACTAGACATTCTAATGTACTTGTCCTCTTGCTCAGTTGTGCACCGGGGCCTCCCACTCCTATTCTGGTTAGAGCTGGTTTGCACTGTTCTGTGAAGGGAGTAGTACACAGCGTTGTGCAAGATATTCCGTTTCTTGGCAATTTCTCGCATGGAATAGGCTTCATTTCTCAGAACAAGAATAGACTGACAAGTTTCAGAAGTTCTTTGTTTCTAGCCATTTTGAGCCTGTAATCGAACCTACAAATGCTTATGCTCCAGATACTCAACTAGTCTAAAAAAGGCCAGTTGTATTGCTTCTTTAATCAGACAACAGTTTTCAGCTGTGCTAACATAATTCCAAAATGGTTTTCTAATAATCAATTAGCCTTTTAAAATGATCAACTTTGATTAGCTGACACAACGTGCCATTAGAACACAGGAGTGATGGTTGCTAATAATGGGCCTCTGTACGCCAATGTAGATATTCCATAAAAAAGCTGATGTTTACAGCTACAATATTAATTTACAACATTAACAATGTCTACACTGTATTTCTGATAAATGTATAGTTATTTTAATGGACAAAAAATGTGTTTTTCTATCAAAAGCAAGGACATTTCTAAGTGACCCCAATCTTTTTAATGGTTCTTGTTTGCCTCCTTTTTCTATCCTCTTCTGATATGGCCTGTTTTTGTTCTTCTGGTGTCTCCATCATGCCCTATCCTTCTGTTGCTGTCTCTGTGCCTTGTCTGGTGTCTCTCTCCATCACCTATACTTCTGTTGCTGTCTCTGTGTTTTGTCTGGTGTCGCTCTCCATCACCTATACTTCTGTTGCTGTCTCTGTGTCTTGTCTGGTGTCTCTCTCCATCACCTATTCTTCTGTTGCTGTCTCTGTGTCTTGTCTGGTGTCTCTCTTCATCACCTATTCTTCTGTTGCTGTCTCTGTGTCTTGTCTGGTGTCTCTCTCCATCACCTATACTTCTGTTGCTGTCTCTGTGTTTTGTCTGGTGTCGCTCTCCATCACCTATTCTTCTGTTTCTGTCTCTGTGTCTTGTCTGGTGTCTCTCTTCATCACCTATTCTTCTGTTGCTGTCTCTGTGTCTTGTCTGGTGTCTCTCTCCATCACCTATTCTTCTTTTTCTGTCTCCATGTCTTGTATGGTGTCTCTTTCCATCACCTACAGCGCCTTCGGGAAGTATTCAGACCACTTTACTTTTTTGTTAAATAACAGCCTAATTCTAAAAAAGGACCCTTTGCGATGAGACTTGAAATTGAGCTCAGGTGCATCCTGTTTCCATTGATCATCCTTGAGATGTTTCGACAACTTGGAGTCCACCTGCGGTAAATTAAGTTGATTGGCCATGATTTGGAAAGGCACACATCTGTCTTTATAAGGTCCCACATTTGACAGCGCATGTCAAAGCAAAAACCAAGCCATGAGGTCAAAGAAATTGTCCGTAGAGCTCCGAGACAGGATTGTGTCGAGGCACTGATCTGGGGAAGGGTACCAAAAAATGTCTGCAGCATTGATGGCCCCAAGAACACAGTGGCCTCCATCATTATGGTATGGAAGAAGTTTGGAACCACCGAGACTCTTCTTAGAGCTGGTCACCCAGCCAAACTGAGCAATCGGGGGAGAAGGGCCTTTGTCAGGGAGGTGACCAAGAACCCGATGGTCATTCTGACAGAGCTCTAGCGTTCCTCTGTGGACATGGGGGAACCTTCCAGAAAAATTATCTCTGCAGCACTCCACTAATCAGGCTTTTGTGGTAGAGTGGCCAGACGGAAGCAACTCCTCAGTAAAAGGCACATGACAGCCCGCTTGGAGTTTGCTTTCAGTTTTGTGCATATGCTGACATCTATCCACTGTTTCTGGTTTGGGTAGTCACAGTGGGTACAACATCTCCTATACACTTGATGAACTCAGTAACGTATCTGTGTATTCGTCGATATTATTCTCAGAGGCTATCCGGAACATATTCACGTGATCAAAACAATCTTGAAGCATGGATTCCGATTGGTCAGACCAGTAGACCTTAGCACAGGTACTTCCTGTTTGAGTTTCTGCCTATAGCAAGGGAAAGCAAAGTAGAGTCGTGATCAGATTTGCCGAAGGGAGGGTACAACTTTGGTAGCGTTTTCCTCAAATTTGCTTTGTTAAAATCCCCTGCTACAATAAATGTGGCCTCAAGATATGTGGTTTACATAAAGTCCAGTGTAGTTCTTTGAGGGCCGTCGTGGTATCGGCTTGAGGGGGAATATACATGGCTGTGACTATAACCGAAGAAAATTCTCTTGGGAGGTAATATGGTTGGCATTTGATTGTGAGGTATTCTAGGTTGGGTGAACAAAAGGACTTGAGTTTCTGTATGTTATCACAATCACACCATGAGTAGTTAATCATGAAACATAATCCTCCTTTCTTCTTCCCGGAGAGTTCTTTATTCCTGTCTGCGCAATGAACTGAGAACCCAGATGGCTGTATGGACGGGGACAGTATATCCAGAGAGAGACATGTTTCCATGAAACAGAGTATGTTACAATCCCTGATGTCTCTCTGAAAGGAGATCCTCGCCCTGAGCTTATCTACTTTATTATCCAGAGACTGAACATTAGCAAGTAATATACTCGGAAGTGGTTGGATGGTGTGCACGCCTCCTGAGTCCACTCCGAATACCTCTTCTCCGCCGTGT
Organism: Oncorhynchus tshawytscha; assembly: GCF_018296145.1. Lineage (NCBI taxonomy): Eukaryota > Metazoa > Chordata > Actinopteri > Salmoniformes > Salmonidae > Oncorhynchus > Oncorhynchus tshawytscha. The sequence continues at coordinate 12,586,488 of NC_056452.1, read as the reverse complement.
TTTAGAGCAGCCTCTGGAATAAGTTCAATTTCCCTGGAGGGTAGGAACAAATTATCCAATTTGGGAAAGTTGTATTCTTGGTCGTAATGCTGGTGAGTTACTGCTGCTGTGATATCCAAAAGTTATTTCCGGCTGTATGTAGTAATACCAAAAAAAATCTGGGCTAATAATTAAAGACAACAAAACACAAAAAAACGAAATACCGCAAAATTGCTTAGGAGCTAGAAGCAGAGATGCCATATCTGTCGGTGCCATCTTACTGCCAGGTTTCCTCCAGACATGCCGCTTGGCATCCAGGCCAAAGAGTTCAATCATGATTTTATCAGACCAGAGAATCTTGTTTCTGATGGTCTGTGAGTCCTCCGGTGCCTTTTGGCAAACTCCAAGCGGGCTGTCATGTGCCTTTTACCGAAGAGTGGCTTCCGTATGGACACTACCATAAAGGCCTGATTGGTGGAGGGCTGCAGAGATAGTTGTCCTTCTGGAAGGTTCTCCCATCTCCACAGAGTAACTCTGTCAGAGTGACCCTCGGGTTCTTGGTCACCTCCCCGAACAAGGCCCTTCTCCCCTGATTGCTCAGTTTGGCCAGCTCAAAGAAGAGTCTTGTTGGTTCCACACTTCTTACATTTAAGAATGATGGAGGCCACTGTGTTCTTGGGGACCTTCAATGCTGCAGAATTGTTTTGTATCCATCCCCAGATCAGTGTCTCAACACAATTTTGTCTTGGAGCACTACAGACAATTTTTCAACCTCGTGGCTTGGTTTTTGCTCTGACATGCACTGTCAACTGTGGGACCTTATATACAAATCATGTCCAATCAATTGAATTTAACACAGGTGGACTCAAATGAAGTTGTAGAAACATCTCAAGGATGATGGAAACAGGATTCACCTGAGCTCAATTTCAAGTCTCATAACAGTGGATCTGAAGTTATTTCTGTTTTTCATTTTTAATAAATGTGTACAAATTTGCTGAAATTTCGAACCACCTGTTTTCACTTTGTCATAATGGGGTATTGAGTGTAGAGTGCTGAGGATTCTTTCTTTTTTTTAATCAATTTTATAATAAGGCTGTAATGTAACAAAATGTGTAAAAAGTCAAGGGGTCTGAATACTTTCCAAAGGCACTGTAAATGAGACAATATTTTCATGTTGAACACCTTTTAGTTTTCTCATTAAATGCTTTCAATATTTGCATATGAATTTCTACAATTTATAGTTGGTTTTATGTTTCTAATTAATTGAAATTTGGAGCTATTGGAATTTGAACAATGTCCCATATGCATTGTGTAATTTACCGTTGGTCCCTAACTAGCCCCATAGGGCTATCCAAAGTAAACCCAAATTTATCACATGCATTACAATCGGGTCACGTGCAGCTGCACTCCAAATTGAAACAAACCCAACCTTCATTTACGTTGTGATGCAGTCACAACCATCAGTCTCACAAAACAACGTTTTGGACAAGACTGACTATATGACCAAAATTAACCTATTTACACGGTACACTTTGTGGTCAATTTTGACAGTAGAATAAATGTTTCAGACTCATCGATGCCACAAAGGCTGTTCTCTAAATGAGAAGTTGTTTTTTAGGGGCAGTTGCTCTTTAAAGTTACTGTATACTGACACAACCAGGGCAATTGTAAACAGTTGAAGTTTCCGCATAACAGCGCAACACCACTCCAAACATGACAGATAAGAAGCTACATAGTCCCTAGGCTATATCAACATAAAAGACATGAGCCATAAAATGTACCTTTAGAAATTGAATAAGTTATAAGACCTCGATGATTCATTTCGTTAGTTCTACCAGCTAATGTGAGATTTTTAGATGACATAACATTTGAGGAAACATATCTTAAGGGCCTATGTATTGGACTTGCTTGTGGCTGAAACAACCGAATCCACTAATTTGATGTATATATAGTGTATATGTTTCAGTCAGAAAAACGTTATCTCATCCCTTCGGTCTCAGCTAGCTAGCCAGCCAGTAGCTAACCAAGCTAGCTACAGAAACGAAACGCATCAAATACACTTGCTGGATATTAAAAAAAACGTATTCCTAATATCATGACTTATATCAACATCCGTAGCTTTCCCATTCACAATATACTGTTAAATAACTCTGACTGACACCCAATATCGTTAGGATGCTGAGCGCTAACACACCAGCTCATTAGCAGGAACATTCCTTATGCTAAGGAAGACTGGCTAATAAGCTACAAACAACCCTGCACAAACCTGTAGTGTTGCTAACTCTGCTGTTGCTGAAATTTCACTTTCTGTCTGTTCTGCCCTCTCCGTCTCATTCACTGCTGCCTCAACCTGCTTGTTTTTTTGGACACTCTTTCAGAAGTTCGGGAATATCTATATTTGCCCTGTGCTATGCCGTAGACTCTGAATGAGTGACAGGTGTTTTGCTGAGTGATGTCGTTGACATGGAACAGGTGCTGTGGGGTGGAGGAGGGGTACAGGGATGTGAGTAGTCCACTGAGTTGTGACATCTCGACCATTCACAGCAGGCACCGTGTCACTCCAGGGGCTACTTGCAATACCTGCTACTGCCTAGAGCAGTATATTGTATTGTTTATTTTTGTCAGAAATTTGTCAGTAAAAAAATTGTAATAATTAATTTGCAAAGTGCAAGTGATGTGTAGTTATGGAAACTCATATCAGACAGAAATTGTAAAAAATTATTTACCATCAAAAGGTTCGGGGCTTGATGAAAAACATCCGGGGCTGAAGCGCCAGAAGTCCAGGCTTAAATGACACCACTATTTCAGAAGTACCTAGAATTTATAAAGGCTATATCTCAATCAATTGTATTTTCCGGTGCTCCTATATTTTATGTTGTGCTCCGAAGTTGGGCACACCTGTGCTACTAATGAACATTTTTCATTTAGAGTCCTGGTAAACAGTAATAATACTCCGAGTGTGAAAGTGTATATGTGCTCAGTCTTGTTTTCTGCTGGTTGAGAGGGTGTATAGCCCTTTAAACCTGTCAAACTGCCATGAGGACACAGTGAGCGACTGTGTGGCACCTCTGCTCCTCCGTCCCGCTCCCTTATTGAGAATTTATTGCTTCCTGAATCCTGAAAATGGGAGTCGGAGCACAACACAATTCCAACCGTCCTTTTCCTCCCTCCCTCCCTGCCGCCCCCGGTGTCTGTTTCCACTCCTCTAAATCTCTCCTCTATCTAGCTTTATTTCAAGCCATTCGTCTTGGGCCCCCTAAGGACACATATAGTGACTTAACATTGTTGTAAAAGTCTCAGACCCTTATCCCAAATATATCTAAGTGACAACTAGAGGTTGTGGGTTTAAATCCATGTAATGAAATATAAGGACATGTTGTTCAACCATGGTCATCTGTAGTGTGACTTGTTTTAAGATGTGTGCATGAGAGATGACAACTATATAACTATACAACCATGTAACTTTACTATATAGATGGTGGATGAGGCAACCATGAAGAGATAAATAAATAAAATCCATAACATTCAAATGTGCTTTTCAGCCTTTTTATATCACAGACCACATACAAACACTTTCCTCCATAAGTTGTTTTTTGTTTCTAGAATTTCTTATATACATAATAACATTCACATTGGTATTAACACAAAATTACGCTCACATAGAAACAATTGACAATATCAGCAAGCATGGCAGTTTTCGGCTATTTGTGTACATACCGCTCCAGCACATCAACTTAATTTGGTGTTAACTGCTCCCTTCATCCATTTAGTACACATAAGACAACATAACTTGACTAGCCATCATGGCCATGGATATGAATTTTTTGTTCCTTTTGCATGCTAGTCTAGAGATGCTTACTGCTAACCCCAAAGCTGTTTGAAAGCGTATCACGCAAATACATTTAATACTGCTGTAAGAATTCATTATTGATATTTGGACTAAATTGTATTTTCGTTTTTTAATTTCACCCCCTTTTTCGATCTTGGGATAGATCAAGGGTCTGTAGTGAAGCCTCTAGTGCTGTGATGCAGTGCCTTAGACTGCTGCGCCACTCGGGAGGCCGGACTAAATTGTTTTTGAAGTTTTCACGGCTCAACATGGCTATCAACATTTCGGACGTATGCTTGTGAAAGTTAGGTAGCTACTGGATGCAACTGCTTCTGCCAACTTTGAGACATATCCCAATGGACATTCATTGAGGGGAATATTGCTGTTGTCAGCAGTTGCAGTCCCACAAACTTGAAACATTTCCAGCCAAACTCCCATAGTCCGCCACAATGGTTATGGTTCTAATGGAATTTCCGCCATTAATATTTCACATCGTGAATTTGACAGTAACGTTTTGATAGCTGTGTAATTTCCAGGTTTTATGACTCATTTTCCGGGTTTTATGACTCATAATGGGGTACTCAATAAACACAATTATTTAACTTTGAACAATGACATAAATCTGGGCCAGTAGACCTTATAGCATCTCATTATCTGTTTTGGTAGTATTTTGCAGCTTGTTTTTTTGCAGACAGCTTTTCTCTTAGGCTTACAGTTACAAAATAGGTATGAATAGCTACGAAATGGCTGTAACGGGCAACACTGTTGTAACGTAATTATGGTAAACTCGAAATAAGGGGTTTTCAAATATTAAAATCAATGTTTCTCAGACAGCATATTAAAAGGTAACAAAAGTTTTCAACCAAACTGAGATATCACAATGAAGTCTTGAAGTAAACTGTATTATAAATCTGCAGAAAATATTTAAACAGGGTTCAAAAAGGCAGAATTGCCTTGTGTGTACTTCGAAAAAATTATAATCTCAGAGTTGGCTATTGTCGTAAAAGCACGTTCATCACTAGTTTGCAGAGTTTATCGTGCTTTGAACCTGCTGTGCAAGCTTTAGCCTAGCGCTAACATGCGCTAGCCCAAGCCTAGCATTAATATGTGCTAGCCTAGCGTTAACATGTGCTAACCCTAGCGTAGCACTATCATGCGCTAGCAATATCTGTACATTTATTACGTTCTGATCACTCCTCTTCTACGCTACATATAGTCAGGTTTTCATTTGGTTTTCATTGCTTGCAGCATCAGATTTTCCAGATCATTCCCTTTCCCTTATTAGTGCAAATTACGATTTTTTTGTTTAAATCCTTGAATAAAGAAAGACCCACCCTAATCTCCAATAAATAATTGCAACACTGAGAATAGTCCCCCATTGTTTCTTTCAACTATAAAATTGTGAGAAAATCTTGGACACAAAAGGATAGATTTCCCCCAGTTTTCTGAAACAAAACATTGATGGAAAATGAGTGTCCATTTTGAAGACCACCATAGAAAAACAACAGCCTTGTACTTGAACACTGGGATAACAATTATGTGACTTCCAAACAGATGGTAACTTCACCACAGAATTTTCCACATATTTCCCTGAGTTTAAAAGACACAAATTCACACTCAATAGCTCTGAATCCATTCCTGACAAATTTCTGCTTGTTCTTACGGAAAGCTCTTATGAGAATTCTGAATAAGCATTTTTGGAAAATGTGTCCTGTGCCGAATGCTTTAATCTCATCTCGTCCACAGTGTCCTTCATATTTTAACAGGACTGTATATTGCACTGGGAATGGTGCTACAAATGTCCATGCCCAACTCCTCAGTCTTTGGGGGAAGACTGCATCCAACGGGACCTTCATGGCAGGGTCGGCCCACAGCTGCATCATCGGATAGGCTTCCATCTTCCTCACCTTTCACTCTGAGGTATGGCAAACCAAATGACAGGCAAGGGGGGGCTGATCGAGTTAGGGCTTGCCTCACAGGACAGCCTCATTCAGGGGAGTAGTCAGGTGGGATTTGGGGTGGCTCGGGTCAGTCCACAGCCATTTCACAGGGTAGCTGCTGGGCCAACTTGGCCTGAGCGTAGGCCTGGAGGAAGTCCTTGTAGCGGGGGGCGCAGCCCAACCATGCCTCGCCGAAGTGGACGCGGCCAGTGAAGAGGAAGCTGCCTACCCCAGGCCGGACACCGCACTGCAGCAGGGTCCGGATCTCGCCCGTGCGGGTCAAACGGCCGGTCCCGGTAAACAGGGTGTATTTCTGGCGGAACACTCGGGTGGCGCTGACTTTGATTACAGCCGCCCGTAGCTCACTGTCCTCGTCCACTGCCTTGATGTTACCACGCACCACTGTGGGTAGAAGAGACAAACTGGTTAGTCAAAAGCTCTATTGACCCAATTGGTTTGTAGCAGTTGTTACAAATACGACAATCATAGTTCAACTAAATGTGGACTAAGATGGTGGATGGTTAACATCTGTTGAATGGATGTAATGTTCTTCAATACTTGTTGTTCCCATTCTAAAAACACAATATTGGTAATCAATGGGAAAATATCTGCCACGCTTTAGCTGCCAAAAAACAGCTGAAGTACTAAACAAGTAACTAGAATCCTAACCCACCAGAGGCTAACATTAGAGTCAGTGAAATTGGTATGGAGATCTGCCTGGGACAGTTCTGTAATCCCCCTGACTTTATGTTGCCAAAGGGCTGCCACTAAGCCTGATTACGGCTCAATTAGAGCCATGCGGATTAGTCCACTGCACTGTCTAGGGTGGGGGGAGATTATTCCACTACAGTGCCTTGAGGAGTGGGGGTTTAGGGGAACTTCAGGGAACTAGAGGCTAAAGTAATGCTGTTTCACCTTTGACCTCTGCATAAATTAAGTAGTTCAGAGGGGGGAGGTTTATATTTACACCAACCTCAGACCTGTGTTACCCCTACTTTCATCTAATTCAACACAACCGATTTGTAGTTCCTCAATCCTGACACAAAATCATTATCTTTTTTTCTCTGCAACTGAATGGCTTTTCTTGCCATGTTGTATTGAATCTACATGAAATGGAGGACGAAATTCAGTAAGACACCAAACTGTTCCTGGTCTGACCTGTTGTTTTATTGTTATACGGCAGCCCAGACAACAAAACAGGAGGTTGTAAAAGAGGAGAACTCACCAAAGTCACTGGTGCAGACGGCCATAAGGAGCTCTGTGTTGTTACAGGGTCTGCAGGCACCTGGGAAGAGAGGGGGAGGAAGAAGGGGAAGAAAAAAAGAGAGGGTCAATTGGAGAACTCCACTAATCAAACAAACACTAATTACATCCTCATTCAAATTCTGTTTACTCCCTCGTGATGTTGTAAACCACATAATAACCTAAAAAAAATAAACAAGTTATAATATTTAAAAGCTTTATATTACAAACGCGTTGAGCTCTAACCTATCCTGTTACACACTTGAAAGGAGACTTAAAGGAGGGTGGAGACGATCTTACAACAAAGATCAAATGCTCTGGAGGCGTGATGCGAATAGAACAAATCAGTGTAAGGACATACACACACACAGACCAACTGCAGTGTTCTTTCAGACAGTTGCTACTTTTACGATTTGGAGAGGAAGGCCAGTGAAACTCCAATGGCCCCAGACGTTTTTAAAGCCAAATGAAATTAAACAGCCCACCTACCTCCCACCCCCCACTTCCCCCCTAGACCCTGCTAGGGTGTCTGCACCCACACCTCATCAAAGCCAACCAGACAAGGGCAAGAGAGGAGGGTGGAAAACTTCAAAAGATTTAAATGGGCTAAGCTACACTTCTACACTTTTTCAGAAGGCACTTACTTCTTTTCTAGGAGTTGTGGCGGCTTCAATCACAGCTGTTTATCACTTTAAAAGAGGAAACTAAAATACAGCAAATCCTCCTCTGTTTCATACAAGGACCCAGTCCACAGATGGCCACAGAAAAGGAACGCATAGCGAAACAAAAACACCAAACTGTGGCTGCATTGAAATGACTGCACTGAAAAAAAGAAAACACCCTGGCATTTTTTAAAGTTCCAAGAAGTTCACCACCACCCCTCCTAGCTGCCCCCTCCACACATTCCCCTTCTTAGTGAAAAAGTCTGATAAATGAGATTCCTTCCTTCTCCCTGGCCATAGAGCAAACCTCCCCCCATGCCCAGCCAGTGTGTGTGTACGTGTGTGTGTGTAGACTCTTGAGCGGAGAGGGGGTGTATTCTTAGAGCCAAGCCTCCCTACAGAGGGGCAGCTCAACAAATGAGGGTAGCATCTCAGCTGAGGCCTCCCTGTCGTCAAGGCAACGGCAGTAATCCCAGAACACTCATGTGAAGGCTCCAATGAAAGGAGCTCCGGGCTCTGGAGAGAAGGCCTCACATACTGGGCTTTTGTCCCGCTAACCCTCCTCCCTCTCTTTCTTTCTCTGCCTCTCTCCACTCCCTTTCAAATCTGAACCTGGCGACAGGGTCTGTAGGCCTATGTGTCCAGGGAAACTAGAGGACACTTCCCCCACTCTACTCTGCCTGGACACAGAGAAAACTGAAAATTAACCCCCAAAAAGGTCTGTTTGTGCTTAAGAGCGAGGAAACATATTTAGGGGTGGGGGTTGCCAGAATACAATTTAATATGATTCCATGCTAAAATAATTACTGGAAGCATGTGGGTGAGAAGAGAATTTAGTTATAGAATCTGAGCTAAAACCAATTCTAAAAGTTGTTTGTTAGGCCCATCAACCCTCAGGAAGCATATTCACAAACAAATTCAACACTGTCTTCCTTGCTTTGTGTTAAGAGAAATATTTTATGTGTATCTATTTGAGCCCAAATGTGACCCTTCCAGAACCCAGACTGACCTAGCATGGCTGCCTCCCTCCTCGTTCCAACTCACCTTCATTACTGATGATGGGGTTCGAGTCGAGTGACAGGCGTGCCGTCCAATCACCTCGCAGCTCATAGCGGAACGATGCAATGCGGCGGCTGATGTCCTGGTGAGGCGTGGCCTGGAGGAAGAGGGCTACCTTCTCGCCGGGCAAGCGGCTGAAGCAGCGCACCCGGGGTGGGGGAGACGTTTCCAGACGGTCCCCTACCAGGAGCTCCAGGACCCCGTCTCTCTCCAAGTAGAGCTGGGCCCCGTGGAAGTGCTCCGAGGGCTTGACGCAGGCCGTGATCAGGCCTGAGCTGCTGCCCCCCGGCCCCACTGCCGCAGAAGTCAACCTGGGGGACAGGGTGAGGCGAAGCGCCCCCTTAGGGTAGAGCCAGTCCAGAGCACCCTCCGAGCAGTGGAGAGAGATCTGCTCCACACTGCCTGGCTGCTGGGACAGACCACTGTGGGATGGAAAGAGGGAGAGAGAGAAAAGGGAGACCAAGTTATATAATTGGACTTCCTCGCCTATAACCTCCAAGCTAGACAGACTCGTCTTCAGAAGTTGTCCTCTTGGCTAAAATTAGAGTCACCAGCGTGTCACTTTCTAGGATGTGGTGCAATTTTTATAAACCAATGATGTATATAAACCCTGGATGACTAACAGGGGGCGCTGTATTGAGTCCACCGCATAGCCATCTTGGTACTCTTCATTGTAACAAAAAAAAATCTGGAAGCTATATAAATGCATTTATTGGTGTCTACATTTGTTTTTGACACATTTTTATATTCCAGACACTGTAATGCACACTTTTAAATTATATTATATGAGCTAAACATAAATTAAAAATCACATTTATTTCTTATTTTAGTGATGTTACTGTCCCCACTGGCCACAAAAAAAATGTTGTCCTTGATAACTGAAATGCTGTAGAATTCCATTCATTCCTATGGAGGACTGCTCCAAATGGGGAGTGCCAATATCGCTGCCAGGTGGCTTCAAAGCCTCGTCAATGTCCAAATCTATCATCATCAATCCAGGGTTTATATACATCATTGGTCGAAACCCATTACGGAAATTGCACTGAACATTGCAGGATGTGTGGTTTGGGTATAGGCTTTAGATGTGGGCAACTTTGAGAGGGACTGAGGGAAAGCTTGAAAAATAATAAATAAACAAATAATTCTGGCTAAAATGGATGAGAACAGATGAACCTTTTCAGCTGGAGATTTTCATTGCAGTGCGTTTCACTCATTTTAAGTGCATCCTTTGAAAACGATTAAAACATGCTTTCAAAATACACATTGAACTGAGGTATCCATTTGCATTCAAAAAGAAGTAGCGCTACCTATTGGTCACCAAATGCGGCCGTCAGTGCCATTTAAAAATGTGTCTGACTTTACATAGTGTAGGTCATTTCATCTATAAAACATGGCCTAGAATTTGGTTTTATAAAATTAATATTAAATCATCCTTTTCCAAAAAACGACAAGTAATTTCCCCTGTGCACACATAAAACCGTTATAATAACGGCATAACTCTCTCCTCTCTCTTGCTCACTCTGCAAGACTGCAACCCAAGGCGCAATACTTTGTGGCAAGACACTGGAAACATTTAATTGCGCCCAAAACCTGTATCGACTTGTTTCAACTAAGGTAGAACCTGAACAAAACGTTATTTTGCACCTAGCTATATAAAACAATGTGAATGGTTCTCCATAAAACAAATGAAACTTGAATAAACCGTTATAAAAGTTATACTTGCCTCCCTCGCCAGCTGCATTGGTCTTCGGAATAACTGGACACAGCGCTATCAAAAATGGGTAGTAGCAGGATCCAAACTTTGTAAATCCAAGAAATAGCCATTTCCTTCGGTAGGTGTTACGACTTGGATTTTTTTTTTAAAGTTAATGTTCCAAAGATGCCGTCCCTTCAACCTTTACGCATGGGAATCTCCACTATTCCTATCTACTCGAATTGTATTTTGCTTTTCTCGACAACCTCCATAGCGTGGTAGCCTCCTTTTCTTGATGAAAAGATAAGATACTTTCAGTTACACTTTTAAACGGACTGTCCCTACTTTTACTCTGCCTCCCTGATGGTAGTGCGTAAAGAGAAGAGTCGTCTGAAGTTTTTGCCCGTGAGCACAAGTTGGTCGACCAATCAGAGTTGGAGAGGAGAAACTTTAAACCACTCATACGATAGAAGGGGAGGGGGTGTGAGCTATTGCCCGTAACATAAGAAGAATGATCTATCAGTATGCAAGAACAAGCCTTGTTGGTAATAGATAGGCGGCAATTTACCATTGTGTCAAACAAGCATGTACAAAGAAGAAGAAGAAATGAGTTGCATGGGCACAAATATGAACCTCCTTTGTTGAAGTGTGAAGGCACTGTCCTCATATTTCCTCTCTCATATTATGAGCAAACACAGGGTTAAAGTGAAATTCTTCACTTGAAAGTTCTTGACAATAGGCCTACATGTATTGGAGCCCTTCCTCCTCAAAAGTAGACAAAAAACCTGGTTCAGTGGAAAATATGAGTGATTCCACCATGTACAAAAAGGCGTTTAGATAATAATGACCACTATGAAATATAATAGCGTTTCTCTGAGCTTTGCTGCTTGAACCCCTAAAATGTGCAGGTTAGAAGCAGAACCAAGACGAACAGAAAATTCTACCTTGAGACAGGAAAGTATGAACAGAGAATATTTATTTATTGTGATAATGCTAACCAAGGAAAGCTCTAACTCCTTGGTTAGTTTCATTGGTTACTCATTGCTAACCTGTGAGGCCCACTGGTCACAAACTGGTTAAATCAACGTTCTTACAATGGAATTTGTCAACATATTGTGACGTGGAATCTATGCGGAAAAAATATTGGATTTTTAAAAAGTCATCAAAACTGTTGTTTTGAGGGTGAAATTTCAACCAGAGGATTATGTGTCACATCTGCTCCTGCCATGCCCTCTAGTGCTCATCCTGTGTCTCCTTGGCCTGCCACCACTCCCCCAGTGCTCTCTCCCTCTCCCTCTCTCTCTCTGTGTGTGTGTGTGATTGTGTGGGCAGAGACAGGTGTGCTGGAGTCAGAACAGATCCCCATCAGCTGCAACCTGTTCCATAATCAAGACCTCTACACATACTCAGTCCTGCCTCTTCCACGCTGCTAGATCGTAATCTCTGCTCAGTCAGCCCATGTTTCTAGCCCTTTGTTGCTGTTTTCCCTTGCCTGCTGCTGTTTTCCTCTCCGCTACAGTTCTGCCCGCTCTAACTCTGGTCCCTGTCTCCAGCCTCCGCACCTGGTTTCCGGCAACCCGCCCGAGCTTCCCCAGGCCTGCACTCAATATTACCCCCGTGTTTCAATAAATACCTTGATAACCTTATCCCAGTCTCCTAGTCTGAGTCTGCTCTTGGGTTTACCTGTTCCGCTCCACGTGACAGTACGATCTGGCCAAAGACATGAACCCAGCAGACTCAGATCCTCTCCACCAAACCCTCGCCGGCCAAGGCACCCTGCTCGAGCAACATGACCAAGCCCTGAAAACCCTTCTGTAGCACATCAATGAGTTTTCACGAAGCCTGTCTGACCTACAGGGCCGAACCTTCGCCCAGAGCTCGCAACCAGCCCCTAGTTCGCCTCATCTGCACCGTGAGCCGTTTGTTCCGGCCCCTGAGCGTTACGATGGCAACTTCAGAGCTTGCAGAGCCTTTTTGTTACACTGTTCGCTGTTATACGAGCAACAGCCCTACGCTTATGCTCACGAATGGGTCAAGATTTCCTTCCTGAATGACTGCCTCAGTGGAGCAGTGCTTTCTTGGGCCACAGCTGTGTGGGAGAAACAGTCCCCTGGCTGCTCCTCCTACTCCAGCTTCACGGAGGAGATGAGGCGAGTCTTCGACCATCCTGTCTGCGGTAAGGATGCCGCCAAGCGACTCCTGTCCCTCCGTCAAGGCTCCCATAGTGTCGCTGAGATGGCGATCGAGTTTCGCACCCTCGCCGATGAGAGCGGCTAGTATGAGGATGCCCTTCAGTGAGCATTCCAGAACGCTCTCACCGAGACCATCAAGGATGAGTTGGTGTCCAGGGATGAGCCTGATGGACTCGAGGAACTCATCTCTCTTGCCATCCGCATCGACAACCGTCTTCGTGAGCATCGGAGAGAGAGGGCAGGACCCGAACCCACACGGCTCGACCGGGCCCGTCTGTATCCTGAGGAGAGGCAGCGGCGAATCAGCACTAGGAGCTGCCTATACTGTGGCCAGGTTGGTCACTTTGTTAAAGCTACTCCTGCCCCTCCCTCAGCAGTTGTGGGGGATATACTGTTGAGTCAAAGCACCGGTCCATCTTCCCCCAGACCCTTTCTAGGTGGCACTCTTGTATGGCAAAGTCGGCCTTTTTCTGTACCTGCCCTCATCGACTCGGGTGCCGACGAGAGGTGTTGTTACCCAGTTGGGTCTGGACACTGTTCCACTCGATTCACCCCTTGATGCCAATGCTCTCAATGGACAGCTCCTCGCCCGTATCAGTGAGAGAACCGTGCTGGTCATCCTGCATCTCTCTGGGAATCACCAGGAAAGGATCAGTCTCCACATAATCGACTGCCCTCGCTCTCCTCTGGTTCTTGGCCATCCTTGGTTAAAGCTGTACAGCCCAGAGATCGACTGGAAGGGTAACCACTTGGAGTACGTTTTGTCACTATAATTGTCTATATTCTGCCCTTACCCCTGCCTTGTCTGTGCCTCAGTCCATTCCAGAACCCCCCAGACCTGTCATCAGTTCCTCCAGAGTATCACGATCTAGTTCCTGTGTTCAGCAAGCACCACACCTGGTCTCTGCCGCCTCATTGGCCGTACAACTGCGCTAACCTCCAGCCTGAAACTCCTCTCCTCTGTAGCTAGTTGTATAACCCCTCTCGCCCCATACAAGAGTTCTATGGACCTCACTTTGTGCAGGCGGGCAGTTTGGAACTCGGTAGTGAGTGTTGTAATCGAGGGCAGATGATTTTGTGCTACATGTTTCAACACTCGGCGGCCCTGTTCTGTGAGCTTGTGTGGCCTACCACTTCGCCGCTAAGCCGTTGTTGTTCCTAGACGTTTCCACTTCACAATAACAGCAATTACAGTTGACCGGGGCACCTCTAGCAGGGCAGAAATTTGACGAACAGACTTGTTGGAAAGGTGGCATCCTTTGACGGTGCCACGTTGAAAGTCACTGAGCTCTTCAGTACAGGACATTCTACTGCCAATGTTTGTCTATGGAGATTGCATGGCTGTGTGCTCAATTGTATACACCTGTCAGCAACAGGTGTGGCTGTTGCTGTCGAAGTCATTCCAAAGGTTTAGCAGAGTAAATTAAATGTAACAATTCTTTATCAATCATATATCATCAATTATGCTATTTAGGCATATATAGCATTTGGGAAGTCATCAACAGCTATTGTTTAAATGATTCCGCTTTGGATTCAGCTAAAAATAGACCATACATATAGGCCTAGGGTTTCAAGCTTTGGTTGATTTCAAATGGTATCTACAAGTTAATAAAACATACACTGTGTGTTGGATTCACGTCTCCATCTAAACCAAAAATCGAAGTTAAAGAATAGGAATAAATCAACTCAAACAGTATTTAAAGTGCATTTAAAGTTTGGTTTGTAATAGAGACATGAATCCAACATATCAAACATGAATTTGTAGACAAACTTGAATTAAAGCCAGTGGCACAGATGGAACTATCCAAGCAGAAGATAGATACAGTGTTGATGTTGATATTTGGTTGTGTTATTAGAGTCATCACAGTGTATAAATCAATCAAAAATCAGACATTGGTTGTGCTGTTAGACGGTTGAAAGCATAGTGAAAACACATTGGAAATTCAACAAACTTTAGGCTGTCTCTTTGAGTTGGTGAAAACAGGTTGCAATCTCATTGATCAATCTATCAACCAAATATTACCCAATTCTCTTGAAATTACGTGGTGTGCCCAGTGGGGGTGTCCCCGCTGGGTGCTGTGCTCTCTGCCCCCACCCTGCTGAGGTTCTCTTTCATGTGGTGTTATTATAACCTAATCAAATATTCTTTTGTACTGGTACCCTCATCCATTTCCCTGGACTGAAACAGTGACTTTGAATGTATGTGTGTGTGCGCATGCGTTTCTGAGTGTGTGTGATCAAAGGCAGGGCAAGGCCTTCTGATCGAGTTATGACAAGGCCTCAGATGAGACACAAAGGCACATGTGCAGAAATCCAGCTGCTCCATTGTCTCCATCGGGACCGAGTTTTGTTCGCCCCCAGGGTATTTCAAAGGACCAGCATCTCAAAGACACAGAGGCAGGGGGTAATAGAGTCAAAGACAATATGAATATATTTGGCTAAACTTAGTTATGGGCATTATTGCTATGACTATGCATCAGTGTGCACATAAACCTATGAATAGATACATATGTACAGTACACGTGTATCCCTAAAAACAATGATACACACACTTACAATGACCTTAGAGGTGCCCTCCCTGGGACACTGCTATCTCAAACTTGTGGGCTTGCTTGGATTGCATTTTTGCAGTGAGTTCCAGCGTAAACATGCAGTTCAGCACACAGTACAGTTTCACGGAACAGAGAAAATGCTTTTGTCAATTAGGGGGTAGTCAGCCGTGGGTGTGATTGTTCAAGCATTACTTCCCAAGCTTCAAACAGTGAACCAGATTTTCTGTGTTGTAGAGTTAGCCATCTTCTCGTATGAGTCCGTGTTCACATTATTCTCACTGGCTTGTGAATGCAGTATCTTTAAACACTGTCCTCGTGCTAGAATGAGTCCTTGCATGTGTATGTTATACAGTGTGTGTATTTATTTGGTATGTTTATGCTTCTCTGTGTGTGTGCATGCATGCTTGTGTTTGCTGGGAGGGGGGCCTGGCACTGTAGTGTTACCCGACGTTTAAGGAGACCTGACTCTGGAGCAGGTCTCTCTCTCTCTCTCTCTCTCTCTCTCTCTCTCTCTCTCTCTCTCTCTCTCTCTCTCTCTCTCTCTCTCTCTCTCTCTCTCTCTCTCTCTCTCTCTCTCTCTCTCTCTCTCTCTCTCTCTCTCTCTCTCTCTCTCTCTCTCTCTCTCTCTCTCTCTCTCTCTCTCTCTCTCTCTCTCTCTCTCTCTCTCTCTCTCTCTCTCTCTCTCTCTCTCTCTCTCTCTCTCTCTCTCTCTCTCTCTCTCTCTCTCTCTCTCTCTCTCTCTCTAATCTCTAATAATAATAATAAGCATTTGCTTTACAGCAGTACGCCAGTGATTCGTACTGTAGTGCTAGTGATTCGTACTGCATAATCATTTCGTTTTTATGTGATAACTATCCAAAAAATATATATGCATCAATAAAGCTTTCCGAGCTAAAATGTTTCTTATGTAAATGTTTTTCCATAATCCGACCTCTTCCCGCCCTCACAGCTGCTTCCCATGGCACATCAGTGCAAATCCGCTTTATCTGACGTTCCTGCTATTTGTTCGCCAGCTCTGTGACATCTATCCCCGGTAATGAGATGGGCAAGCATGTCCAACTCCCCTCTCCCTGCTAATCAGACTACTCATTGTACCAAAAAAACATTATGTCATCCTTAAGACACTGTACCACAGACACTATGTCATTCTTAAGTCAGTGTTATAACGTGTGTCAAAGGGCTTCTGTATGCCCTTGTCTATGAGACCTCTGAACATGATGTTTTACAGTATTTAAGAAGTAAAAATCGAATGTCCTGTATTGTGGGAATAGTCCTGCAAAGAAACTGTAGAGTGGATGGGAAACGTTGGCATCCCTGAGGTGAAACTTCGGAATTCCCGAGTGAAACCACATCACAGTGCTAGTTTCTGATGAGTCGGTGGGACTGGTGAGGCTGGCGTTTTCCCATCCCTACCCACCCAGGTGATGGGTTCCTGTCCTGTCGTTTCTCTCAGGACTAGTATGTCTCAGTGAGGGCTGTGGGAAGCACTAACTCAGGGATCCCTATTTAAAGTACTTTATTTGCCCTCTGAGCCCCTATGAGAGACCAATGTGAAAACCGACACCTGCTCTCTCACTCACTTTCTCAGGGCTGTGTATGTGTGTGTGTGTGTGTGTGTGTGTGTGTGTGTGTGTATGTGTTGTGTCCCTGTGGGTGTGATTGTGTATGAGTCTATGGCTCAGTGGGAGAGCCCTAGCAGGTAAACAGAGGGAGGGAGTAGATTGCAAACACAGCTGGAACCGCAGAGAGGCACAGTGAGAATACTATTAACTCTCTCATAAACATGTAATACATCACTTAGCTCTACTACCACAATACTCCGTTCATGTTGTTCTGAGAGATTTAGCACTTCTTTAATATAGAAAAAAAATGGTGAAAAGGTCTTAAAATCTGGATATGAGGGACCTTCCTACATGATATTATACAAAGTGGCTTCACAACGTCACAAACTCATTGCTTCCTAGGTCAGAGGTCACAGCTGGGTGCTCTACATAACATTTGAATGACTGAAATGGAGGGAAATGGGTGCAGGTGTTAGGATGAGGCTTTAACACCTTGATCAGTGTTTCCCAACTCCGGTCATCGAGAACCCCCAACAAACACACATTTTTGTTGCAGCCCTGGACCAAAACACATGATTTAACTTGTCAAGGGCTTGATGATTAGTTAACAAGTAGAATCAGGTGTGCTTGTCCGGGGCCTCAACAAAAATATTTACTGTTGGGGGTATACTCGAAGAATGGAGTTGGGAAACACTGCTCTATACTGAACAAAAATATAAACGCAACATGCAACAATTTCAAATATTTTACTGAGTTACAGTTCAAAGAAAGAAAATCAGTAAATTGAAATAAATTCAATAGGTCCTAACCTATGGATTTCACATGACTGGGCAGGGGCGTAGCCATCTGTAACGTCTCTCGTCGGAAGGCATGGACCAAAACGTAGCATGGTAAGTGTTCATGATACTTTATTAGTCAAAAACACTCAAACCGAAATAACAAAGTGGAAAAAACGAAACAGTTCTGTCAGATGCAGACACTAAACAAAAAATAACTACCCACAAAACACAGGTGGGAAAAAGGCTGCCTAAGTGTGATTCCCAATCAGAGACAACGATAGACAGCTGCCTCTGATTGGGAACCACACTCGGCCAAAAAATAAATAAATAGAAAACAAAGAAATAAAGAAACTAGAATGCCCACCCTAGTCACAGCCTGGCCTAACCAAAATAGAGAATAAAAGCCTCTCTATGGCCAGGGCGTGACACCATCGGTAGGCCTGATAATGTATAGGCACGCACACTTGGGAGCCTTGTCCAATCAGAATTAGTTTTTCCCCACAAAAGGGCTTTATTACAGACACAACTGGAGGCCCTGGGCTGTCGTGGTTACACGTGGCCTGTGGTTGTGAGGCCGGTTGGACATACTACCAAATTCTCTAAAACGACATTGGAGGTGGCTTATGGTAGAGAAAGGAACTTTCAAATCTCTGGCAACAGCTCTGTTGGACATTCTTGCAGTCAGCATGCCAATTGCATGCTCCCTCAAAACTTGACACATCTGTGGCATTGTGCTGTGTGACAAAACTGCATATTTTAGAGTGACCTTTTATTGTCCCCAGCACACTGTGCACCTATGACATGATCATGCTGTTTAATCTACTTGGTGATATGCCACACCTGTCAGGTGGATGGATTTTGGATGGAAAAGGGGAAATGCTCACTAACAGGGATGTATACAAATTGGTGCACAAAATTAGAGAGAAACAAGCTTTTTGTGTGAATGGAACATTTCTGGGGTCTTTTATTTCAGCTCATGAAACATGGGACCAACACTTTACATGTTGAATTTATATTTTTCTCCTCTATAGCAGGGGTATTCAACTCTTACCCTATGAGGTCCAGAGCCTACTGGTTTTATGTTCTACCTGATAATTCATTCCACCCACTAGGTGTCCTGAGTCTAAATCAGTCCCTGATTAGAGGAGAACAATGAAAAAAAGCAGTGCAACTGGCTTCGAGGTCCAGAATTGAGTTTGAGGGATCTAGAGCATCCAAAATGGGGGATTGATTCTTTCTGAAATTAGCTTCTAAGCCATTGGTTTAAGTTGGTCTTGGTTCCCATGATTTCATACAAAGGGGAAAGCTACATTGGACTTTGCAACATTACGAACATTCATGCAATGCTCAACAGTCAACCTAACATCGAACCAGTTATGGATGAAGTTACTTCTTTGAGTACTTAACTTTTTGTTGTTGTTGTAATTTGAACCCTCTTTTTCTCCCCAATTTCGTGATTACGTGCTTGTCTCATTGCGGCAATTCCCCAACGGACTCAGGAGAGGCCAAGGTCGAGTCATGCGTCCTCCGAAACATGACCCGCCAAGCCACACTTCTTAACACCCGCTCGCTTAACCCAGAAGCCAGCTGCACCAATGTTTCGGAGGAAACACCATTCAGCTGACGACCAAAGTCAGCCTGCAGTCGCCCGGCCCGCCACAAGGAGTCGCTCGAACACGATGAGCCAAGTTAAGCCCCTCCGGCCAAACCCTCCGCTAACCCCGGATGACGCTGGGCCAATTGTGCAATGCCCTATGGAACTCAGGAAGCATTGGACCAGAACCTGACTTTTGACCGCACAGGTTTGTCACCAACTGGTACCACAACAGAGCCTATTATCTGTGTGTTCCTCTGTGGTAGTCAGAGGTCTGAATAGGTCCCTATCACACTACCCTCAGGCAAAGCACCATATCACAAACTGAGCAATGCAACTGATCATTGTCTAAAAATGTATTTCCTACTGGGGTGCAGCAGAGTAGAGCAGAGCAGACCACATGGAATTGAAATGCACATGTTTGATACCATTCCACTGACTCCCTTCCAGCCATTATTAAGAGCCGTCCTCTCCTTAGCAGCCTCCACTGATATACTCCCAGGGCTTTTGTCTTTCCCCAACCCCCTCCAAGTCATCCAGCTGTCCTATTTTGGAGGGAACCTTTGGAGGGAATTAATGACTTGAACTGAATAAAACCTAAATAAAAATATATAACCATATTGGTCAACAGGTATAAGAGGAAAGTTATTGTTGATAGTCATTGTTTACGTTTTAAGCCATTAGAGCTTGCAATTGGAAAGCTATTTGTCCTTTGTTAATATGTTTCACCACTTTTCTAAATCCCATTAGCCCTCTTTCTCAGTAAACTCTCAATAAATACTGATAAAGCGTCACCAATAGATGACCAATTTCTATCCTGAGAGAAAGAGAAAGTGAGAGAAGGTAGTTTCCAACTCTCCCTCCCTTTATCTCACAGGCAAGGGAGATAACGATAGTATCATTCAAATTAGATTGGCTTTAAAAAGAGGGGAGCGTCAACAGAGCAGCCAACCTTGACTGGGGTTTGCATTGGTTCTGGCATTCCTCACATAAGGGAACGATTCAGCTCAACAGCAAACATGGCAGACTCCCTGTGAAGTGGTTCTTCACACAGAGATGTCACCCAACAGATTTACTGGCTCTACGTTGACTCACGACAATCAATGCATGCTCATAGGCCCCACAGATGGGAGAGAGGGGAAAGGAGAGGAAGAAGAAAGAGGGAAAACCCCACAGTAAAGTAACCACAGAATGCACACAGGAAGTCTACCACGGTATGTGGTTTGCGAGGCAAATACGGTATAATATGACTAAACTGTACTGTTTAGGCCCCCCAGCTATTTGCTGTAGCCTGATTGGAAACAATCTGGTGGCTTTAATTTCACTCTAACCACGGCCTGTCCTGTCTACCTCATATATAGTGTACTTCCCCTTATGAGGTTTGTGGGACTGTGTGTGGGGTGGCTGAGCCAGGCGTGGGTGTGTTTTGGAGGGAACAACATCTGACTTATATTGTGTACTTCTTTTAACGAGGTTTGTGGGATGTGGGTGATTTCAGTCATGATAACCTGAGGTTTATTCCAGGCAATGTGTGGGGGGTGTCAGCTGTGTGTGGGAGGGTGACTGAGTTAAGTGTGGGGGTGGTTTTGGAGGGAACGGCGCTAGCTATTCTTCTTGATCTTTACAGGGGGTAACTCACTCACACCCCCCCATTGTATGTTTATGATTCTCATTAGCCACTGCTTACTACAACTCTTCCCAATATGGCTATTACCTCCATTACCCCTAATGGGTTATTGTTATTGGTATCACAATGATACACAGTGATGGTCCAGTCCTGCTGGGGCTGATTGCCTGTGTTGTTGGAGCCCAGTTGGTGGTCAGACAGAGGTGCTCCAGTGTTTGTCCCTGTCTCAAGCTCCCCTCCCCCACCACGTCATTGTCCACCATGATTGGCTGGATCATGTTGGAGGGAAACCATTGTAGTGCCATCCTCCCTCCAAAAATGTTTTTAGACCTATGCCCACAGACTCAGAGACACATTCTCAGTCACATAGAGGAGCTGCACATATTTAAATACTTGATTTGGATCCTCAATGAAGCATTGTCAACACAAACATCCCAACATCAGAGATCATGCTTGAACTAATACTTGGACACGCTTGGAGACATATCAATGAGTCATTTTTGATGTAACGACAAGACATAATTACACAAAGTTTGACATTCTGTTTCACTATCCTGCATCAGTAACAGAACCTATGATAAGAGAATGGTCCAGGTTTGCTCCTTTGGTCTGCTTATTGGTCTGCTCACTGGTCTGCTCACTGGTCTGCTCACTGGTCTGCTGACTGGTCTGCTCATTGGTCTGCTCATTGGTCTGCCCCTTTGGTCTGCTCGCTGGTCTGCTCGCTGGTCTGCTCACTGGTCTGCCCCTTTGGTCTGCTCGCTGGTCTGCTCGCTGGTCTGCTCACTGGTCTGTCCCTTTGGTCTGCTCACTGGTCTCTGCTGGTCTGCTCACTGGTCTGCTCGCTGGTCTGCTCACTGGTCTGTCCCTTTGGTCTGCTCACTGGTCTGCTCGCTGGTCTGCTCACTGGTCTGTCCCTTTGGTCTGCTCACTGGTCTGCTCGCTGGTCTGCTCATTGGTCTGCTCCTTTAGCCCCATTTGATAACAAAAACAATCATATACCTTCAGTCACACAAAACCTGAAGCTCAAATCCTACATCAATGTTTGAGTCAGACAAGTTTTCATACTCGCTGATATAGACACGCATCGAGAATCTTTATCTTATGCTGCCTGATAGCACAATCATTGCCGCTACCCTTATCCCTCCTCCATGAGTTGAGCGCCGCTTTATGCTATTGACTCCTCTGTGCATTGTGTTTCAGGGGGTCGTCCTTGGCTGCACAGGCTGTAATTAGCTTATAGTACACACACACACACACACACACACAGCGAAAGAGAAACGTTTTAAACCCTAGACAATGGTGTACATTGGACAATAGACCAATACTCTGACCCCCTCTGACAGAGCTCTCTAATCTTCGCTAGACTGCACTCAGACCCCTGATTGTTCTAATCTAACAACCCCTGCCTCCCACCGCCTGCCCCCACTGTGCAGTATAATGAAACTGCTAATAGGTAAGATAACATTTTGGTAAGATGTTGGTAAGATAATGTGATGTTATCTCTTTTGGATTTGGTCTCTCTTGCTGTCATTAGGTGTGAATACAAAATATACCGGTCAGTGTGTGTTGTGGTCTGGCAGGCCTGAATATACTATGAACCTCAGGAGTAGTTATAAAAACATTTCAATCCAGCTACAGAGCCTTGAATGATACTGAGTCTGTTTTGGTGAATAGAGTATCTAGAAATAGATCTAGAAATTCATAAATAGAGAACCTTCTTTTCACTTTGTCATTTAGGTTAGTATTGTGGAGTAACTACAATGTTATTGATCCATCCTCAGTTTTCTCCCATCACAGCCATTAAACTTTCAAACTGTTTTATAGTCACCATTGGCCTCATGGTGAATCCCTGGCAGTTTCCTTCCTCTCCGGCAACTGAGTTAGGAAGGACGCCTGTATCTTTGTGGTGGCTGGGTGTATTGATGTATCATGTAATTAATAAATACACCAAGATCAAAGGGAGTTGTGCTTTTTGAAAATGAGTTTTTACCAATCTATCAATAGGTACCCTTCTTTGCAAGGCATTAGAAAACCTCCCTGGTCTTTGTGGTTGAATCTGTGTTTGAAATTCTGAGGGGCCTTACAGATAATTGTATGTGTGGGGTACAGAGATGAGGTAGTCATTCAAAAATCATGTTAAACACTGTTACTGCAAACAGAGTGATTCCATGCAACTTATTATATGACTTGTTAAGCACATTTTTACTCCTGAACTTAACAAAGGGATTGAATTATTATTGACTCGAGACATTTCAGCTTTTAATTTCTTTATTAATTTGATAAACATTCTAAAAACATAATTCCATTTTGACATTACAGGGATTTGTGTGTAGGCCAGTGACACAAAATCTCCATTTAATCCATTTTAAATTCCGGCTGTAACACAACAAAATGTGGAAAAAGTCAAGGGTTTTGAATACTTTAAGGCACTGTATGTATATATTTTGAAATGCCCTTCTGTGAGATAGGAACTAGCTTCAAACACCACCGATCCTGTAACCGGTCACATTTGATGATCTGAAAAGAGATTCAAAAAGCCACGATTTTTCATTTGAAAGTTGCATTTTTCCTCGGCTTGCACACCAAAACCTGAATTTGCTTCTATTTATTCCAAACCTTCCTTCCTCAACCCCTCCATTCAGTCAACCCTAGGCTGTGACCTGGGTCTGTCACTGTTTCCAGCGTCTTCTATGAAATACCATCTCACATGCACACACAAGATATTTATTTATTTAATCTCTCTCTATATATATATACACACACCTGCAGTTGTCTCTGCTGATCAATAGGCCTAGCTGTCTTTTATAAATGTATACATCTATTGTAAATGAGGAGCCTCTTGTTGGGGAAACCCTTGAGGGGACCGCCAAACTTGGGTGTCCCCTGTCATTGAGTAAACTCTCTGCCCCCCCCTCCACCCCCTGCCCCCTCCACCCCCTGCCCCCTATCTTAAATGGCACACCTCTCTCCACAGCAATATCATGTTACTTGGTCCTAAGGGAATTTTATGTGGGGTTAACGGCTATTAACGGTTGCTGCTATTTGGACAGATACACCCATAGTGTAATGGTATTATGAATGCCACACGCGCTGCCAGGAAAAGGTGTTGCAATATGTGTTTTCTTTGCTCCTGTTGAAACCGTAGGATGACCAGTAACATTAGTATAGGTGTATTTTGTTGATATGATGAATGTCGATCAAACAATTTAACTGTAATGAGTGAATTGTTTAATTGGTTATGCCTATCTTTCAATACAAGAGAGTTATTTGGTCTTGGTCAGTACAGTGAGCGATAAGTAGCTCTGCTTCTGTATATATATATATATATTTTTAAATATCTAGGATTCTGAAAACCATCTCAGGAATGATAAACATTTCAACTCACAGCTCTGTCTGGTCATTTGCCTTTTTCTGCATCTGACCACAATTATGTGGAACAGAGGAGGCTGGGAGAAGACAAAGAGAGAGAGAGAGAGAAAGAAAGAGAGAGAGAGCAGACAGACAGTCGGTCCCCTCTTCAATAGAGCGAGTCTCTCTGGAGCCAACAGTGTCGGCTGCAGAGAATTTCAGAAGAGAGAAAGAGGGTTAAAAAGCAAGAAAGGGGGAGAGGGGACATGTTGAATAATGGAGCATATTGAAGGAGTATGCTATGCATTTGTCTTGAAATTCTGACACACACACAGGCCTGACTTTGTCCTTGCGGCTGGGTCTATCTGCAGATGCATGCGTTCTAATCTGGGCCCTCCAATAGGGAGAAAGGCGCTGGGTCAGCCAGGGTGAAATGTTTGTGATGGAAATTTGGACGGCAGGCGTAGGAAAACAAAGATTGAGACAAGACGCCCCCAGAGACGACATACTTTACACATGAGATAACATTACCAAATACAATAAAAAAAGTTCCCAAATGTGATGGATCATCCTGTCATATTTTTTTCCTCTCCAGTCAAGTCCAACACTAGTTTGGTTGTTTTCATGGAAAATCTTGGTGTTTTAGGTTTTACTTGATACATAATTAGCTAGCCTTGACCATTTATACCAACATTCATTGTGTTTTGACCCTTTCGGCAAAAGCTTTGCGGATGTATTGAAATTTTTTCATTTCGCAGGAATTTAATTGAATTGACACAATGACACACCAATATCAATTTTTTTGTTGTGGGAGGCCTACAATGAAAATTGGAAATCTTCAATAGGCTATTCGGATTGTCCAAAATGGTGGTTTGCCTCACAGGCACAAACAATCAAAAGCCGGTTTGAACAATATCTATTCTGCCCATTTAAAACTCAATCACTCTTTGGATCTGAACGACAACCATGAGCTTATATCGATTTCCCCCCTGTTAGTTTTGCTCAGGAAAATAACCCTTAATCCAGCCCTTCCCTGTTGGAACCCGGGGGGGAAGCCTGCAGAACCGGACAGAGCACGGAGATGGAACCATGGAGGAATCCAATGGAACCGTCCAATGGAACCGCTCCATACTGTGAGATCCTGCGAGATGGCACAAAGATTGGATTTAATGACCCTCCGATTCAGCGGTTCTGAATGAGCTGACCTCTGACCCCCAGCCTCGGCCCCTCCTGACCCCTCACGTCCTCCGGGGGCCAGTGGTTGTCACTGGTCGTTTGTCAAACTCCTTTCAGTGATCTGATTACCATCCAATTTGGGATCTGCCGACTACACGCTTCTGGGATCAAGGCAAGCTGCATATAGCAACTTTACATGACAACAAATAACTAGATTGAGGAGTGAAAAAGTGGAGGGAACATTAATTATTCTATTCGCAGAAGTAGAGGAGTTAAAACTTTAGAAACAAACAACTTTGTTATATATATTTTTTTATGAATCTTTAACATAAACCATAGACATACAAAAAGATGTTTAGCGGCAATATTGTTCAACAGACAACTGACCTGAAAGCAGTTAAAGCAGTTAGTAAAGAGTCTGGGAGCCGATGGGAATCATTAGAGAGTCGTTAGCTGAATGAGGCCAATCAGTTATAAGAGCAACTGCGGAAGGATCAGCTATCCCAGATTCAACCAAACTAAACAACGCATGATGAATCATGACTCTTGTTCCCATCCAAACAAAATCTCTCGTGTCCAGCCGACTCAGAATCCACTGGGCACACACTGGTTGAATCAACGTTGTTTCCATGTCATTCCACGCCGTTGAATGTAGGTCTGTGCCCAGTGGTTCTTGACTCATTAGGATGTGTTGCAGTGTGCGTGTGTGTATGTGGTTGTATGTGTATATGGACCCGTACAACTGATGTACAATGCATCTGGCACAATGGTGATGAAATAAAATAAGAACTCTCTGTGGAGATACCGCACAATGGTACATTTTTGTGCAGACAAACTCTCTGTTATATCACAAAAACGATCAGTTGTATCATAACTATTGTGTCAAATGTGTTGTACAATCAGTGGTACAGAGCCTGTATGTGTACGTGCTCACACTTCGGTACGTGTGTTCAGGTGTCAATGGGCCGCCGTGCTTTTCTTTAATCTACTGTACTTCAGGAATGTGTGTGATATTATTGCAACCTTTTCCTGCCCCTCCCTGAAAGACCCTCCCTTCCCCCCTTACCTCAGTCCTCTGTCTGGGTCAACACACACACACACACATAATTAGCCCCCTTACCCCATTATGTCTGGCTAAACTCCTGAGGATTGTGTCAGAGTGGGTTGGGGGCTGGGCGGCAACCCTTGGAGAAGAGGACCTCGGGACATGGGGGTGTCAGAGGGGTGGTGTGGCGGCGGGGGGGGTGGGGGGTGGAGGGGGGGCATGGGGGATGGGGGAATGACATATCCCTGACACAGTCGTTTTTACTTCCCTCCAAAACCTTGGTCCTTGTAAAAAACGCCTCCCCCACCTCTGATACATGGCATAAAGCCAGCACCCCCACCCGTCAAACATCTATCAACGCAGCCAGGAGGGGGTCTGGGGCGGTGTAGTGTTCACCCCCTAGGGTTTGAAAGATTTGAGAAATAACACCTTTGGTTTACAAAGCTATTAACATAGAGTTGCTTTACTTCCCTTTTTGATAGTGTCTGAAAAGAGAAGCACAGAGTTCAGGAATGCAGACTGGCAGTTCATGACTCGCATAGAATGAACTCAAACTCGTACAATGTTTGATAATGTTTGATCATTTGTTCATAGATTTGGTACACTGTCTTTTTGAACCCACGTTATCCTTTTGATAAAGCAAACTAGAGAACATATTGGTTATATATCAGACAGTGTCTTTTTTCATTCTATTTGAGTTGTATGCTGCTGGTGCTTCATCTCCCTTTGTGTCTGCTGTGGACAAATAGACATAATTCATTGTCCCACGTGTTTGTGTGTGGATGTTTATTTGACTGATCTGTCCTTAATCTATCCTTCCCTGGGGGTGGGAGGTGTATAGAGTGTGATTCCACACCCCTCCTCGGACAGGAAGCAGTAATCAGGGCCGTGGAGGTGTGTGTGTGACCCCTGACCTCTGTCTTGTTTCCATCATCCACCTTCCTCACTGGGACTCGGGGACCTGTGGCCCCACATGGCCCTACACACAGCCCACACACTTCCCTTTACCTCTCTGTCAGGATGTCCACTCACCCCTGACACCTCAGCTCCGGGTGGAAGTTGCCCTAGGCAAAGAACTAGGATCAGTTTACCCTCCCCAAAGCCTTACACGGCCCTCACACCTCTCAGTCAGGATGTCCACTCACTCATTCACTCAACACTGCCCACCTCTCTGTCCTTCAACCAGGGTCATATATAGAGATATACAGGTAACTGCCAAAATAAAGAAAACGCCAACATAAAGCGTCTTAATAAGGCGTTGGGCCACCACGAGCCGCCAGAACAGCTTCAATGTGCCTTGGCATAGATTCTACAACTGTCTGAAACTCTATTGGAGGGATGCATCATCATTCTTTCACAAGAAATTCCATCAATTGCGTTCAATTGGGTTGAGGTCTTGTAACGGTCGTCGTATGAAGAAGGTGTGGACCAAAGCGCAGCGTGGTAAGTGTTCATGTTATTTTTTATTTAAATTGAACACAACACAAAATAACAAGAGAATGAACAAAAAACAAAACAGTCCTGTCAGGTGCAGAAACACAAAACAGAAAACTACCCACAACCCATAGTGGGAAAACAGGCTGCCTAAGTAGGGTTCTCAATCAGAGACAACAATTGACAGCTGCCTCTGATTGGGAACCATACCAGGCCAAAACCAGAAATACAAAACATAGAATGCCCACCCCAACTCACACCCTAACCAAACTAAAATAGAGACATAAAAAAGGAACTAAGGTCAGGACGTGACAGGTCTGGTGACAGACACACACACACTTAAACACCCTATTATCCTTTGAGACCCCTCTTTCAAAGTCACTGAGATTTCTTCTAGCCATGGTAGCCAAAATAATGGGCAACTGGTCATTTTTATACATGACCCGAAGCATGATGGAACAAAAGCTGTGTGGAAGCATCTGCTTTCAATATACTTTGCATCCCTCATTTACTCAAGTGTTACCTTCATTTTGGCAGTTACCTGTATATTGCTCTGTCTGGACTCAAACGCATCACCACACGAATATACCTTAAGGAACAGATATAGGATCAGTTTACCCCCCTCAAAGTCTAACTGAAATCATTAGGCAGGAAAAACACAAAACTGATATGAGATCAGTGTGGAAACTTCACTCTACCTTAGCCACACATCAACAGGCCTGGACATGTCCCTCTCAGACGGGGGCTGACCAGTCAGTCCAGGGGCAACTGGTCAATGAGCATTAAACACAGGCCATCTGCCATCGATGCACTGGCAATATCAATTAGTATACAGACACTGCACTTAAACAGAGGCCCCCAAACCAAGTTCACACTCCAAGCTGAAATGGGCAAGCGTGTTTGGCATGCGTGAGATGAAACCCATAGACACAGTCTTTACGGCATCCATGTCAGGAAGTTGTCAGTTGCCAGGCAAAACTCTAAACTGAGTAGGCATACAACATGCAATTTGTCTTGTGTCTCATATTGGAAAACTGTAATGACAGTTGCACTACTTTTAATAATATATAAAGGGAAAATACATGTTTTCCCCTGTTACGGATTAACAGAGAATCCTTGAATAGTTGCCAAACCAGACACAGCTACTGTAGACTATACAATTACACTGTTGTTTAAGCTTTGCCTGTACCCATTTGAACCTGCAGTCTCCCCAGTGATAAGGAGAGTGTGCTCCTCTTTTTCTTTTCATTGGATTAGGTGGTGAATGGGGAAGAGTGGCTATTGCCAAATGGGAAAACGGCTACACAGGGAGAGAGCAAAGAAGAGAATCAATCAGGAAGTGGCAGCCTTTCAGCTGTGCCAGTGAAGCCGGGGCAACTTCCTGGTAGTGTTGCCAAGGTGACTCATAGTCCAGCCAGCTGGTTCAGAGGGCTCTCTGGGATGCTGGCAAGGAATGTGGGTATGTTGGAGTGGAGAAGAGGGAAATCAAATCAAATGTTATTTGTCACATGCGCCGAATACAACAGGTGTAGACCTTACCGTGAAATGCTTACTTGTATATGGTGGGCTATGTATTTCATGGTAAGGTTTTGTTTGGTATGGTTTTGCGGGAGGGTTTGTGTGTGGTGTGTGTGGATATGTATGCGGGTGCGAGGGTGTGTGTGTGAATGTGAATGTGATCAGAAAGTGTATAGTAATGGTGGTGTGCTTAGTGAAGCGTGAGAGCTTATTCCCGATATTCCCAATAGCTTAGAAGTGTATGGGAATTTAAATCACAGGCATTAGTGAGTCCATGTGCATGTGTATGTATAGCTAAGCTATATGTGGGTGGGGTAGCTAATACCTCGGTACAGCTGTGGCTCTATCCCCACACCCGCGTGACCACAGGGCATTGGTTTGGGTGAGGGGAGAGGAGGGGTTAGGCAGGGTGAGATGGGGTGAAGATGGGGTGAGTACGGAAGGTGGGGTGGTGGTGAGGAGGGGAGAGTATGGGGTCAGATATTGGGGGATATGAGGGTCCAGACTGGGGGAAGGGGGAATTTGGGAGAGAAGGGGTGAGGAGAGGAGAGGAGTGATGACAGGGAGTCAGTCAGATATTGGGGGGATACGAGGGCCCATACTGGGGGAGCTAGCTGGGCAAACACAGCTGGGGCTGCAGACCCCGGTGGGTCCTGCCGCTCAACGGCCCCTCACACATTATCCGTGTGTTTGCTCAGGGGATGGGCCCTAATCCTCACACACTGATCTGTGTGTAGGCCCACCACAGTCTTTTCCATCCTCTCACCTCATCATATTTGAATCATTCTCCCCTATTGCTCCATCCCTCCCTCCTTCCCTTCCTCCCTCCGTTCACACCAGGCCTACAGGCTTAGATTAAAGCTACCCTGTTCACAGTCACAGACTTGCTAATTCCTATAAGAGTAAACATTTGTGTTCTTCCTATTCACTGGTGCAATATTAGATGTCTATTGGACTCCCAGAAGGGAGACAACAGGGTTGTATCTATGGATCTATATTATCTATGTGTGGGGCTGCTGTGGGTTAATCTCTAGGTGGGTAGGTTAGTCTGGTCTGCGTCGTAAATGGCATGTCAATGATCATCCACTGACCTTCCTCTAGTCTACATGTGTACAGGGAACCTAAATCTCTCAATAGAGGCATTACATATACTATAGTTTCCATTTCTACCAACTTTCATTTGAATTTGTTCACTCAACACCTACATTTACTGCCGAGTAATTTCCAATACATTTCCTCAACTTTGTACAGTTGGTTTGGTTTCAGGCCAGAAGATATAGCTCAAATGAGATACACGTTCCTAGAGTTGATGGAGAAATGTGGATTTTTGTGTAACTTTCATCCTTAGTAAGGGCTTCTAAAGAATATAAGAGGGAAAAATAGGTTGCCTCTGACGACCTTCAAAGACAGTCTGTGTTGGAGACATTAGCAGCTGAGAAAGTTCTACATATCTTTGTTTTGCCTGCTGCCCTCTAGTGGGAAATGCTCACGCTATTGCAAGTCATGAGCAAAGTGAGGTAGCAACTTCAAGTCTAACAAAATGAGTGCATATATACTGAATTCGTCAAGAAGTTTGGATCTCTTGGAGTGATGGTTAAGGTGAAAGCTTGACAGTCACTGGACCTGGGTACGTATCCCGGTGAGGGCTACCCCGCGAATTCGCTACATTGGTGGCGCATATGAGGCCATTGGAGAGGAGTAGACACGAGGGACTTGGTGCAGAGAAGCCTGGGGACAAACTCTCTCAAAGGAAGGGGGTAGTGTGTCGACCTCAACCCAACACTTCGAGGTCGGATCTGAGGTCGGATCTTTTGGCGTAGCGGTTCAAGTTGCGGTCGAGGTTGCCTTTCTGAATTTGCTACAATCCTGCATTTACCTGACATATGATACAGTATGTGAAATTATTATTTGGAATGTTAAATGTGAGATAAATTAAGTTTTTCAACATTACTTACATATCTTCATTAAATTAAGGTGCATATTTCACAAGGATGTAATACAATTCTAAAAAAATAATCATTTAAATAACAGTGTTGTGCTAAGATGTTACAGGATTGTGAGTATTCTGTGTTACTGCTCTCAATGCAGCTCCATCGATTGCTAATGCTCTTACAATCTTGCACTAAACGGATAAACTCTTCTCATGCAGTGTGTCCACATGGGACAGTGTGACAAGAATGTTCAGTCTTGGCCTGTGATAGACTACTCATGCCCTCTGCTGGACGGCCCTGTCTGACATCTGAGTTCACACAGAACCACAAAGCCGCCGTTGACAAAATACAAGCTGCTCCTACTAATAAGGAGAAACTTCTCACGTAAAACAAAGCGTTTCTCTGGAACCCGTGCTCTGTTTGTTGGCGTGTGCATCGAAATGACTCAGGCCATGGCCTCGAATCAGTTGTTTTATCTACCTGGATATACTGAAGGATCCAGTAACTGTCACATGTGGACATAGCTTCTGTATGTGTAGTCCAATATTGGACTACAGGAGCCTAACGTTACGGCTTAGTCCAAGGACCTTACGTGTTCTGTTTAAGAGGCTAATTGGCTCTGGAGGCCGAAACAGACAAATACTCCATTTAAATGTGAATTGAGTCTCAATTGCGGTACGGTTCTGGAAGCATAAATCCCTCTACTTTCATATCACATCCAAATGCAAAATACACACTTACTGTACACTGTTTCAACCCGTTTTAACACAGTTGCAGTACACATTTTTTGTGACACTACTTTTGTGGTGTCTGTCTTGCGTTCACACACAGGTGTTCGGAGATGCAGATCGCAGGTAGTCCACTGTCTTCCGTTGTAACATGGAAATATCCCCATGTGGGAACCTTAAACCTATGAACCCTAAACCTATAAAAGGTGTATCAATTGAATCTTTTTTTAAAGATATAGATTATTTTTCGCCAAAATATGAAAAATAAGGACCGTAGGCTTCCAAAACCGTACCTCAAGCGACAAGTGTTAATGTTCAGACCGAGTGTTTCGCGATTCTTAACAAAACTCCCGCCTACAGAAGACGCCTTTGTCCAATGACTCTTATGTGTAATGTAATGGAGCTGAGTCATGAGCAAGGGTTACTGTACAAACTGTATTCAGGGCTACTGTACGAACTGTAGTCAGGGCTGCTTGGATCAGGATGATGAGAAAAGTGTCTACAGCTGCCCCAGTCCTGTTCTACGGGAAGAGAAAAAACACTCTTCTTGGGTGGAGAAGCTAAAGAATACTGGAGAACTCCAAGCTGCTCCTGCTCACTGTTATGTTGGACCTGGAGTGTGATTTCTGTACTGGTGTGTCGGGCCTCTTACTGCGAGACTCACCTCAATCCTCCATTAAAGAAGTGCACGCTGGTTAAAGCCTTCACACAACTAAAGGAGAAGATCTGCTCTTATCATGACAAACCAGTGGAGGTTTACTGCTGGATGGATCAGGGCTCGGTTTCCCAAAAGTGTCTTAAGGCCAAGTTCATCATTAGAATCTTTGTCGAAGCATCATTGAATAGCCTAGCTGTTTCCCAAAACCCATTGTAATTTTACTAGGCAAGTCAGTTAAGAACAAATTCTTATTTTCAATGACGGCCTAGGAACAGTGGGTTAACTGCCTTGATCAGGGGTAGAACTACAGATTTGTACCTTGTCAGCTCAGGGATTCGATCTTGCAACCTTTCGGTTACTAGTCCAACGCTCTAACCACTACGCTACTTGCCACCCGTTATTAACAGTGCACTGGAAAAAGCTTGTAATCTAATGCCCTCCCACATGTGTCACTTCATACACAGAAGATCTCTGCTAAACATAGAATCACATGGTTAGGCCTCCAGAGATCCTGTTTTGAGTCCAGGCTCTGTCGCTGCCGGACACAACTGGGAGACCCATGAGGCGGCGCACAATTGGCCCAGCGTCGTCCGTGTTAAGGGAGGGTTTGGCTGGCCGGGAGGTCCTTGTCCCATCGCGCTCTAGCGACTCCTGTGGCGGGCCAGGCACATGCGCGCTGACATGGTCGCCAGTTGTACAGTGTTTCCTCCATTGGTGCGGCTGGCTTCCGGTTAAGTATTGTTGGGTATTGTTTCGGGGGACGCACGGCTCTCAATATTCGCCTCTCTCTCGAGTCCGTACGGGAGTTGCAGCGATGGGACAAGACTGAAACTAACAATTGGAGACAACGAAATTGGGGAAAAAAAGAGGTAAAACAAAAAAACAAAAAATCACAGAGTTGATCCTTCTCTCTGTGACTGCAGAAAACTTCAGAACCGCAAGTTGACTACTCATGTGAAGTTGCCATTGTCTTTGCAAATTATACTAACAAGCGACATGTAAAAAGATGCTTCAAACGAAAACCAAGATGACTGCATTAAAATTAACAGTAGGCTATAGGTGTTTTCAGTCATATTGAATTACATTTCATGTTCAATCGAGTTCTACTTTGCAACTTGTAGGCTACTGTCTGTAATTTGTCTCCATATATTTCATGATGTGTAGCCTTACACTTGTACAATGATATGCCAAATTGGTTACTTAGTGCATTTTTATTGGGTAAGCATTAGAATAAGCCGCCTCAATATTTGCAGCCATAGGTGATATCTCTTTAGGAGCTGAGCTGTCGTCATTAGTATTGTGAAATAATTGTAACGTGAAGGAAATATTTGAACGGAGAAAGCTGATCTGAGAGCAGCGCTCCCTTTCTTTCGATCCGCTCAGTATCGACACATGCTCCAAAGACGCACTTAGCGACTGTTCTCTCTGCGTGGTATTTTGGGAAACGCATGTTAAATCTTTGGCCGTTGTGGGAAAGATGCATTGTTAAAACACTCGTAAGCCTAAGTTCCATCACTTTTGGGAAACAGGGCCCAGCAGTGTATCTGTTATCTTTGTACCATGGATGAACATAAAGGCCATGATACCATCTCAGCTGCTGCAGAAATGACTGAGAACAGGTAAGGATGGGAGTTTTGATGGGGTAACTACAATGTTGTTGATCCATCCTCAGTTTTCTCCCATCACAGCCATTAAACTCTGTAACTGTTTTAAAGTCACCATGAGGGCTCATGGTGAAATCCTTGACTGGTTTCCTTTCTCTCTATACACAATACTAACCTAAATGACAAAGTCAAAAGAAGAAAACCTGTACAGAATATTCCAAAAACATGCATCCTGTTTGCAAAAAGGCACTACAGGCTCCGGGCCTTGGATTATCACTGGAGGCTTCTTGCCATGGATCATCACTAGAGGCTTCATACGTGTAGCCGGAACAGGTCTCACTGGACTGAGGAGACGTACTGGAAGCCTGGTGCGTGGAGCTGCCACAGGGCTTACCGGCTGAGGAGGCATACTGGGGGCCTGGTACGTGGAACCGGAACAGGTCTCACCGGACTGGGGAGATGCACTAGAAGCCTGGTGCATGGAGCAGGCACAGGTTAAACTTGGCTGTGGAGGCGCACTGGAGGTCTCGAGCGTAGAGCTTGCACAACCCGTCCTGGCTGGATGCCCACTTCCGCCCGGCAAATGCGGGGCGCTAGCACAGAGCGCACCGGCCTGTGAATACTCACTGGAGGTCCAGTGAGTGCGCATCACCGCATAACACGATGCCTGACCGGTCACATGCTCCCCACGGTAAGCACGGCGAGTTGGCTCTGGTCTAAACCCTGACTCCGATACCTCCGGCAACGAAAACATGCAGACTCTCCTTCACTGCAGCCGAGGTGAGTAAGACATTTAAACGTGTTAACCCTCGCAAGGCTGCAGGCCCAGACGGCATCCCCAGCCGCGCCCTCAGAGCATGCGCAGACCAGCTGGCCGGTGTGTTTACGGACATATTCAATCAATCCCTATACC
Source organism: Oncorhynchus tshawytscha (assembly GCF_018296145.1). Taxonomy (NCBI): domain Eukaryota; kingdom Metazoa; phylum Chordata; class Actinopteri; order Salmoniformes; family Salmonidae; genus Oncorhynchus; species Oncorhynchus tshawytscha. Next base: position 12,551,420 of record NC_056452.1, on the reverse strand, counting down.
AGTCTGCTGTTCCCACATGCTTCAAGAGGGCCACCATTGTTCCTGTTCCCAAGAAAGCTAAGGTAACTGAGCTAAACGACTACCGCCCCGTAGCACTCACTTCCGTCATCATGAAGTGCTTTGAGAGACTAGTCAAGGACCATATCACCTCCACCCTACCTGACACCCTAGACCCACTCCAATTTGCTTACCGCCCAAATAGGTCCACAGACGATGCAATCTCAACCACACTGCACACTGCCCTAACCCATCTGGACAAGAGGAATACCTATGTGAGAATGCTGTTCATCGACTACAGCTCGGCATTCAACACCATAGTTCCCTCCAAGCTCGTCATCAAGCTCGAGACCCTGGGTCTCGACCCCGCCCTGTGCAACTGGGTACTGGACTTCCTGACGGGCCGCCCCAGGTGGTGAGGGTAGGCAACAACATCTCCACCCCGCTGATCCTCAACACTGGGGCCCCACAAGGGTGCGTTCTGAGCCCTCTCCTGTACTCCCTGTTCACCCACGACTGCGTGGCCACGCACGCCTCCAACTCAATCATCAAGTTTGCGGACGACACAACAGTGGTAGGCTTGATTACCAACAACGACGAGACGGCCTACAGGGAGGAGGTGAGGGCCCTCGGTGTGTGGTGTCAGGAAAATAACCTTACACTCAACAAAACTAAGGAGATGATTGTGGACTTCAGGAAACAGCAGAGGGAACACCCCCCTATCCACATCGATGGAACAGTAGTGGAGAGGGTAGCAAGTTTTAAGTTCCTCGGCATACACATCACAGACAAACTGAATTGGTCCACTCACACAGACAGCATCGTGAAGAAGGCGCAGCAGCGCCTCTTCAACCTCAGGAGGCTGAAGAAATTCAGCTTGTCACCAAAAGCACTCACAAACTTCTACAGATGCACAATCGAGAGCATCCTGGCGGGCTGTATCACCGCCTGGTACGGCAACTGCTCCACCCACAACCGTAAGGCTCTCCAGAGGGTAGTGAGGTCTGCACAACGCATCACCGGGGCAAACTACCTGCCCTCCAGGACACCTACACCACCCGATGTTACAGGAAGGCCATAAAGATCATCAAGGACATCAACCACCCGAGCCACTGCCTGTTCACCCCGCTATCCAGAAGGCGAGGTCAGTACAGGTGCATCAAAGCTGGGACCGAGAGACTGAAAAACAGCTTCTATCTCAAGGCCATCAGACTGTTAAACAGCCACCACTAACATTGAGTGGCTGCTGCCAACACACTGACACTGACACTGACTCAACTCCAGCCACTTTAATAATGGGAATTGATGGGAAATGTAAATATATCACTAGCCACTTTAAACAATGCTACCTTATATAATGTTACTTACCCTACATTATTCATCTCATATGTATATGTATATACTGTACTCTATATCATCGACTGCATCCTTATGTAATACATGTATCACTAGCCACTTTAACTATGCCACTTTGTTTACATACTCATCTCATATGTATATACTGTACTCGATATCAGCTACTGTATCTTGCCTATGCTCCTCTGTACCATCACTCATTCATATATCCTTATGTACATATTCTTTATCCCCTTACACTGTGTATAAGACAGTAGTTTTGGAATTGTTAGTTAGATTACTTGTTGGTTATTACTGCATTGTCGGAACTAGAAGCACAAGCATTTCGCTACACTCGCATTAACATCTGCTAACCATGTGTATGTGACAAATAAAATTTGATTTGATTTGATTTGACTCCGCCAATCTCCTCGTGTGTCCCCTCCCCAAAAATGTTTGGTGCTGCCTCTCAGGCTTCCCCGGGTCTTGTCCCCTGCCATAATCTCCTCCCGGTCCAGCTCGTCCTCCAAGTTGGCGCACGCTGCTTGGTCTTTTTGTGGTGGGTAATTCTGTCACATTCACTGTCTTCAAACTCCCTGTCATAGATGAGCCAAGGCGCAGCGTGCATGTAATTCCACATCTTTAATCCAGTGAAACCTTCACAAAGAACAGGTAAACAGAAACCGAACGTGACGCAACCGTGGCGCACACAAACACACACAGAAAATAAATAATTACCCACAATATTAGATGGGAAAAAAAGCTGCCTAAGTATGATTCCCAATCAGAGACAACAATAGACAGCTGCCTCTGATTAGGAACCACACTCGGCCAAAAACAAAGAAATAGAAAACATAGAAGGCTTCTGATAGTGAGGATTTGTTCAGTCAGTCACTTGCATGAGCTCCGAAAATGGTTATTAGAATAGCACATGAATAGAACACAGGTATAAGTTACTAGAAAAGCACAAACGTAAAGAAATTCCAGCACATTGTCTTTTTATATCTGTTGTCACTTATTAAGCATCTTATGTATTTGATCTTTTTTTGTGGTCCACTTAAAGGATTGCTGTATATCATGAATTATTATTTTTCCTATTACCATTATATATTTTTTTCAGAGATTTCAGAGTATTCAGAGTATTCAGATTTTTTTTTAGCAAGGGGACATTGAGTTTTCAGTATTGGTCATGTATATCAGGAGATCATCTGCAAATCATTTTAGTTTATAGTGCTTCCGGAAGGCTACCAGAGAAAGACGAGGGAGTTGGCTGTGCTTTTCATCCCATTGGATCGGTCAGTTGCCACGATCAATAGGCTAAAAGAGGCCTCGGACGTTTGGCTGACTGAGTGCTAAAGCGTGCTGGGTAGGCACGACGCTGAGGAGTTGGAGAGCAACAAGGCCAGTCTGCGGTCGATGGAGGTGACAGAATGTGGCAGCACGCAGCTCCCTGTGCGTTTGCGCTGCCTAATCGCCGCCGACGAGAGAGCGGTGGAAGAGTCTCCACCAGTTGCGAGCCGACTCTCAGCTGGTCATCAAACCTGCGGACAAGGGCTCGTCGGTGGTGGTCATGGACAGGGAGCATTGCCTGTTACCAGAGGCGAAGTGGCAGCTCATGTTGAATTTATATTTTTGTTCAGTATATACAGGATTTTGTGTAACAACTGTAAATCAAATGTCTATGCGTTTAATGATTTACATTATTAAACTGTATATATTCCCTGAGCTTTTGTCAAACCTGACTCATTAAAGACATCAGGTAATTAGAAGGCTTATTTCAATTTATTTTGTCCTGTAATATTTTCTCTCTTTCTGTCATTCACTGGTCAAATGGCTGAAATGGTTAAGCAGATTTCCTGACAGACCATGAGCGGCCAAATTTAAGTACTCATAGTGGGAGTCTAGACCTGCTACCACCTTCTTCAGTGTCGCTCTGGAGCAGGTATTCCCAAACTGGGGTACAGGCGCAATGCCGTCGGGGGTACGAAAAATAAAAATATGATTCACATAAAAAATACAACAAAATTCAAAATTCTTCACATTTTCAAACAGTCCATTTATATTTTCCAACAAGGCTATACATTTGGGTGAGGTTTTTTCTCTCGCCTGAGTAGCCTCATTTCACTGTAAAAAATAAAACTAAAGCATCTAGTTGTCACACCCTGATCTGTTTCACCTGTCTTTGTGATTGTCTCCACCCCCCTCCAGGTGTCACCCATCTTCCCCATTATCCACCCGGGCTCCCGAAGGACCCTGACCCAACGCTTTTGGTGGCCTACCATGGTTCCGGACGTCACCGCCTTTGTCGACGGAACAAGACCCCTCGACAAGCTCCGGCTGGCCTCCTCCAACCTCTGCCCATCCCTCATCGCCCCTGGTCTCACATGGACTTTGTCACGGGTCTCCCCGTCTGATGGCAACACCGCCATCCTGACCGTGGTGGATCGCTTTTCCAAAGGGCACCAAGTGGTGCCCTTTGAGGGGGTGATACTGTCACACCCTGATCTGTTTCACCTGTCTTTGTGATTGTCTCCACCCCCCTCCAGGTGTCACCCATCTTCCCCATTATCCCCTGTGTATTTATACCAGTGTTCTCGGTTTGTCTGTTGCCAGTTCATCTTGTTTGTTCAAGTCAACCAGTGTTTCGTGTTTCAGCTTTTTCCAGTCTCTCTTTTCCTGCCCTCCTGGTTTTGACCCTTGCCTGTCCTGACTCCGAGCCCGCCTGCCTGACCTCTCTACCTGCCCCTGACGCTGAGCCTGCCTACCGACCTGTACTTTTCTTACCTTCATACCTGAAACTAGTGTTTAGCAAAATAACAACACAATGTCAAATACAGGTAGTCTAGTCAAATAATTAACATCCAATCACATTAACTGTTACTCTCTCCGGGAATTACACTAACGGTCCGTATGTAGCCAAACATAGCTGTTGCTCATTTCGTTTGCTCGAAAATTGATAAATGGTTAAAAAAAGTAAGGTCCGCGTCCATAGAGACACATACCAGCTCTACTGGTAGTACTGCTACTACCAGCAGTACTACACCTGCACTCCACAAGCATATCCAATGCTAGCATCAGTAATTCTACATTTGTTGTTAGCCCAGCTAGCATGGACGCTGACATTTGTGAATCTGATGCAGCTGAAGAGGTACTGCCCCCTTTCCCGGGAAAGCACCGAACAACAGACAAGGACGTTGGACCATCGAAAAGGCGCAAATATGATGAGAACTATATTGATTTGGTGTTCAGTTATATTGGGAGTAGTGCCTTTCCTAAGACCACAGTGTATTATATGTGCAAAAGTACTATCTCACAACTCAATGAAACCTTCACTCTTACGCAGACATTTAGAAACAAAACATGCCAATTTGAAAAATAAGCCAAGGGAGGTTTTTGAGTGAGAATTAAGATGACTTTTGAGTAGTATAAAAGCAACAGATACCATTATTAAGAAGGGGCTAGAAGCATCTTATATGGTGAGCTACCGAGTGGCTAGGACAGGCAAGCCCCATACTATTGTGGAGGACTTAATTCTTCCTGCTGCTGCGGATATGGCTGGCACAATGCTGGGGGAAAAGGCCCCAAAAACTATGCAGACAATGCCATCATCAAACAACACTGTTTCACGACCCATCAGCGACATGGCAGGAGATGTTTTGAAACAGTTACTGCTTCGCATACAAGCCAGTGAATTCTATGCGTTACAGCTGGATGAGTCAACCGACGTGGCGGGCCTGGCACATCTCTTGGTATATATATGTCTGTTGCATTTATGGGGGGTCAATTAAGGAAGACATCCTCTTCTGAAAACCACTGGAAACCAGGACAACAGGAGAGGATATTTTTTAAATACTGGACAGCTTTGAGACATCAAATGGACTTTGGTGGTCAAGATGTGTTGGTATCTGTACTGATGGTGCAAAAGCCATGACAGGGAGACATAGTGGAGTGGTAACGCGCATGCAAGCAGTTGCTCCCGACGCTACGAGAGGCTCTTGCTGCCAAGGGAATGCTTGACAGCTTGAAAAATGTTTTGGACGCTACAGTGAACATGGTTAACTTTGTTAAAGCAAGGCCTCTGAACTCTCGTGTATTTTCTGCACTATGCAATGATATGGGCAGCGACCATGTAATGCTTTTACAACATACAGAAGAGTGCTGGTTATCAAGGGGCCAGGTACTGACACGCTTTTTTGAATTGAGAGACGAGCTTAAAGTTTTCTTTACTGACCATAATTTTCACTTGTCTGACCTCTTGCATGATGACGAGTTTCTCACACGACTAGCCTATCTGGGCGATTTTTTTTCTCTCGCCTGAATGATCTTAATCTAGGATTACAGGGACTCTCCGCAACTATATTCAATGTGTGGGACAAAATTGAGGCTATGATTAAGTAGTTGGCGCTCTTCTCTGTCTGCATTAACAAGGATAACCTACAGGTCTTTCATTGTATGATTTCTTGTGTGCAAATGAACTCAAGCTTAAGGACATTGTCAAATGTGATATAGCGAAGCACCTGAGTGAGTTGGGTGCGAAATTATGCTGGTACTTTCCCGAAACGGATGACTCAAACAACTGGATTCTTTATCCCTTTCATACCCTGCCTCCAGTCCACTTACCGATATCTGAACAAGAGATAGCATGAAAACTAAATACAGGCACAGTCTGTGTGTGGAAAAGGATTTAAGACTGAGGCTCTCTCTAATACAACCCAACATTGCAGAGTTATGTGCATCCTTTCAAGCACACCCTTCTCATTAACCTGTGGTGAATTATTCACAATTTTCAATGAACAAATAATGTTTTATATGTAAAATGGTTCAATTCTGATTATTATTATATTATTATTTGTGCCCTGTTCCTATAAGAGCTCTTTGTCACTTCCCACGAGCTGTGTTGTGACAAAAACTCACACCCAGTCCTATGTTTAATAAATGTATTGTGTGTGGCAGGCTTACAATGATGGCAGAAAACAGCATTTGAGAGTGCACTGACCCTGGTGCTTGAAGTGGTACGGGACTATAAAAAGTTTGGGAACCACTGCTCTGGAGGTTACAAAAATACCTTTATGTAAGCATAGCGGTTGACATTTTGGTGAATGAGAAATATGTGAAAGAGAATGCACAATGCCAGTAATGTCTGTGTTATCGTATATTACTTAAGTAATCAGTTGTAGTGATACACTAGAGTACTATCATTATCAGTGGCGATTTTAGAATGTAAAAAATGTTTATGCATGCCAGCAAAGCCACTACACAACACAACACTAAACAATACATGAATTGCACTATAACGGTGACAAACAGTGCCCACAACTCTTAGGGCCTAAGCAAAGCTCTCTCAACAGCAAAGCTTTCTTTTCAGCACCATGGAGTGTAACGGTTTTAGGAAAGATCGGACCAATGCGCAGCGTGGTAAGTGTCCATATTTTAATAAATAGCACTGAACACTAAAAATACAAAGTAACAAAAAGAACAATCGAAAACAGTTCCCTCTGGTAAATTACATACAAAGACATAGTTGTCACGATGCCTGGCTCCCCTGCCTGGCTCCCCTGCCTGGCTCCCCTGCCTGGCTCCCCTGCCTGGCTCCCCTGCCTGGCTCCCCTGCCTGGCTCCCCTGCCTGGCTCCCCTGCCTGGCTCCCTGCCTGGCCTGACTAGCCACCACCGATCCCTTTTTCATTGTCTGTTTGTTTTGTCTTATTAGTTTCACCTGTGTCCTGTTGTATGTGCTTAATGAGCTTCCTTATTTAAAGTACGTGTACCCGCCCTTGTTTTGTGCGGGATTGTATTTGTGTTACGTGTGTGCGTTAGATAGAGGTGTTCGTGTTCTGGACCTGGCACCCTGTGTTGTGGGCTTGTTATTTTGTGCCACACCATTGATAGAGACATACCCCAAGCAACTTACAGCTGTAATCGCAGCAAAAGGTGGAGCTACAAAGTATTAACTTAAGGGGGCTGAATAATTTTGCACGCCCAATTTTTCTGTTTTTGATTTGTTAAAAAAGTTTGAAATATCCAATAAATGTCGGTCCACTTCATGATTGTGTCCCACTTGTTGTTGATTCTTCACAAAAAAATACAGTTTTATATCTTTATGTTTGAAGCCTGAAATGTGGCAAAAGGTCGCAAAGTTCTAGGGGGCCGAATACTTTCGCAAGGCACTGTATGTAAATGGACATTTCTGTATTTCATTTTCAATACATTTGCAAAAATGTCTAAAAACATGTTTTCACTTCCTCATCATGGACATGAAAACTTTCTGAAGGATCCCTGTTGAGGAGGGTCACAGTAAGGGTCAAGTTAATAAATCATTTGTCCACAAGAGGGTGCTCTTAACCAACCCAAATCAGTGTCCTCAGAGTGTGCTGTAATTTATATGCCTGTCCACAGAGATGAAAAAGTAACCTTTTGTTATTGAAGATGTCAGTTGTGCAGTTAGTGCTGAAGTACCAAGTAGATGGTGTTTTATTCTATGGTAGCAATATGTTTAAATTCTCTTTACAACGCCGAGAATGGATTTAGGGTTTGAAGTTCAATAAAAGTAAAATAGACCAAATATTTTGGCCTATTACCTGTTATACTTGTGCCTCTCCGGACATCTTGGTTCACAAGTGAGTCTACAGGCCTGTGTGTGATTGTTTCCTGTGACCCTGGGTCTACAGAGACTTATCCTATTTACGGCCAAATGATGTGTAGACAGAATTTGTGTGGCACCTTGACCTCTTCATCGTGACCAAAGAGCCACCATTTTGGGTCTTCGGGGTCTTCGGGGTCTTGACAGATAACCTTTTCTGCCGTGACCAGGCGTGAGGGGTAGAAAAGAAGAGGCAGGGGAGTGCAGGGTGGCCCAGTGCTGAGCACCCATCCTAGGGGTTGACAGGTAGCCCTCTCCCAACCTATCTGGAGCCCCAGCCTGGGGCCCTGACCTTTGAAGGGGGGCCCAGGCGCACCCAGGCACAGGTGACCTTGATGCTGCTGACGGTTTAGCTCAGGGAGCCACTTCACCTTTAGCATGGGTTGTTCATCCTGCCATGTCAGGGAAGATACATGAGTGCTACAGAGGCCATGCCACTATGCATTAGGAAAGACCATGGTTGCCTCCCAATAATCTCTCCTTTCTCCAGAAATATGTCCACTACCTTTCATGGATTTGAAAGGGAATTACTTATATGGAAAATGTTGTAGAATACCAACTGCTCTTGCTAAATAAATATAACTGTATATTTCTAAGTTATTACACTTATCACAGTGTAAAGGCACTACACAATCACTCAGGGGTGCAATATTTCACTGAGGACGTCCAGTTTTATCATTGGAATGTGATACAAAACGAGGCAACGGTGTGCTTTAGGACCATGCGTACGCCTCTGAGCGGTTGGGTAGGCTGTTTAGAGTGTTTATCCGACTGGATAAATATATACACTACCGTTCAAAAGTTTGGGGTCACTTAGAAATGTCCTTGTTATTGAAAGAAAATAAATGTTCTTGTCCATTAAAATGACATTAAATTGATGAGTGAGTGTCGACATGTTAATGTTGTAAACGACTATTGTAGCTGTAAACGGCCGCAGATTTTCTATGGAATATCTACATAGGCCTACAGAGGCCCATTACCAGCAACCAACACTCCTGTGTTCCAATGGCACGTTATGTTAGCTAATCCAAGTTTAGCATTTCAAAAGGCTAATTGATCATTAGAAAACCTGTTTGCAATTATGTTAGCACATCTGAAAACTTGTTCTGATTAAAGAAGCAATTAAACTGGCCTTCTTTAGACTAGTTGAGTATCTGGAACATCAGCATTTGTAGGTTCGATTACAGGCTCAAAATGGCCAGAAACAAAGAACTTTCTTCTGAAACTTGTCAGTCTATTCTTGTTCTGAGAAATGAAGGCTATTCCATGCGAGAAATTGCCAAGAAGTTGAAGATCTCGTACAACGCTGTGTACTACTCCCTTCACAGAACAGCGCAAACTGGCTCTAACCAGAATAGAAAGAGGAGTGGGAGGACCCAGTGCACAACTGAGCAAGAGGACAAGTACATTAGATGTACACTAGTTTGAGAAACAGACACCTCACAAGTCCTCAACTGGCAGCTTCATTAAAACACCAGTCTCAACAGTGAAGAGGCGAATCCGGGATGCTGGCCTTCTAGGCAGAGTTCCTCTGTCCAGTGTCGCTGTTCTTTAGCCATCTTCATTTTGTATTTTTATTGGCCAGTCTGAGATATGGATTTTTCTTTGCAACTCTGCCTAGAAGGCCAGCATCCCGGAGTCGCCTCTTCATAATTATGATCCCCCCCCCCACTTCTAAAACCAAGTTGCACCCCTGCAAACACTCATTCACTCTAAAGGCTCAGCACAAAACTCTACAACTTCTACGACAATATTTCTTTGTTTATTCAAATAAATGAAAGTGCATTTGATATAGGCATGTACAGTGGACATGTACAGTGCAATGGTATAATCAGACACATAAGACAATCAAACAAGACATAATATAAAACATAACATTTACTTCTTAATTCATTTTGATTACACCAATCAAATAAATTACAATATGTACAAATCAGTTCAAAGGACTGTCTCTCAACTTGGGACAGAATTGTAAGAGAATTCATACCTTAGATATTAAAACAAGGTTTTTATTTTCATGTGTTCTGCAGTCACTCTTTTAAGTGCAAATACATTTTTTGTCGCATAACAAGTCTTTCATTTCAAACATCGCTACTGCCCATTGGAATAGTTTTTCCAAATAATCCTGTATCAACAATCACCATTTTAATAGGGAGAACTGATTAAGGGTACAAGTCTTAGGTTAAATGTCACTTCTTCTCAGCCACTTCTTCATTCGCCCCTTTTTTTGAAGGTACGATGCTTGTCGTCTTTATGGGGAGATGGGGGTGGTGTTGTAAAGTACATTAGTGGTGTAAGCGCTTGCCTGGACACTGAGAGTCTGGGAGTGCATGAACAAAATAAAATAGTGCTACTGTGTAGTCTTAAGGAGGGCTTTCAGGTGTGTGGCAAGCTGGGAAATTGAGTTTCTCAGGAGAGGTTTAGGAGTCTATTGTGGTCAAGGGGCTTGGCTGACATTGTGGTTCCCGTAGTTGCTGGATGGACGAGGGCCTCTTGGAGTTTTTGGTGGAGAAGGTGGGGAAGTCATTGAAGACCGCGAGGGGCCGTCCATCGGGGCAAAGCAGCACGCTGGAGTCAGCCTCACACTTGGTGGTCCTGCCTGGCCAGAGACCCTCCGCCTGGCTGGGCCTCAACCCCAACCTTCCTGAGGATAGGACCTCCGTCTTCACCCCCACCTGACTCATCTTGATCAGCACGTCCAAAGACTGCTTGCGACTCTCCAACGAAGCCTTCATCGCTTCCTTCCTCCTCTCGTTCTCCTTTTCCTCCTCGTCCCTCTCCTTGGTCTCCTCGTCTTCCTCCTCGGTCTCCATGGTAATATTATCTTTAAGTGAGGCCCCCCCGAGGCCCTGGTCGCCAGTGGCAACCACATTGGTCACTCCAGGGTGTTCCTTCTTGACCGAGAGGTCCAGGGGTCCTTCGCTCTGGCGAGCTGTCCTCTCCAGTGCATGGTGAATGTGGGAGAGCTCGCTGCGGATCTTGTTCAGGTGTTCCCATAGGTGTCCCTGAGCAGGGAGGTCTTCTTTCTCCAAGTGGGCGATCTTGCGTTCAGCCTCCTGGTACTCCTGTAGAGCCTTGGAGAGATCGCTGAGGAGGGCAGCAGCTGATGTTGGTTCTGAAGATGCCTCCCCCGTCCCTTGGCCAGTGGTAGAGTCCCGGCTGCTGGGTCTTCTACAACGTGGCAGAGAGGGCGAATCACTGACTGGGCTTGCGGGGGGATCTGTGTACCACTGCTCTGCTGGCTGGGCTTCAGACTGAGCATTCGTAAAACTATGGAGAGACCAAAGAAGAATTTTAGAAATCTGAGATTTCAGAGAAGAAAATATAGAAAAAGTTATGAAAATACAAAGAATAAATAGTCAAATATTAAAAAGCAAAAAAATATATTTAAATAGTAGGATCTGTAGGATCTTACCTGCTGTGGAGGAGCTTTTCTGTTGGTTTGGTTTTGTGAATGTTCTTGAGGAGGTCCAGGGTGAACCCAAGGGCTGGCCTCTTCTCCACAGGGGACTTGTGGGTCCCCAAGGTGGCCCCTGTCCTCTTGAGGCCCCAGCTTGGCTTCCCCTCCTTGGCTGCAGCCTCAAACTTGTCCCCTGTCCTGTAGGAAGGGTCTGGTGACTCTCTCTGGGGGGACACCCAGGCGGCAGGGGAGGTGGTAGGGGTACCTGGCCTCAGAGCAGGCACCTTCCACAAGTTGATTTTGGGCTGGTAACTGGAGTTGGGCTCCAGGCCATTCACGGAGGTCTTAAGCCCCTTGCTGATGTCACTCTGAGCAGAGGCTGCTCCGAAGGCATGCTCACAGAGGAAGGGGTAGTAGAAGTGGGGTGGCAGGAGGCTCCGGTCGGCAGGGTGGTGTGCACCGGACGCCGGTTGCATGAGCTGAGCGGCCGACGCCAGGAAGGGGAGCTGGGCTAGCTGCGCATGAGTTGGGGTATTAACATTGGTGGTAGGCGTGGGGATTGCGTTCATTGAGTTCACATAGGAGAAGAGGCTGGGGCTCAGGGGGTAGCCCACCCCGAGGACAGACAGGTTGAGTCCCGTGGGATCCTGGTAGTCCACCAGGCCAGGTGGAAGAGGGTAGCAAGGGATGGAGCTGCCCACTCTAGGCTGGGCACCCTCGGATTTGGCCTTGGTTTGGCTGGTGGCCAGCAGACGCCACTGCTCTGACAGCAGCCCGGGGGCTGTCAGGCACGTCTTGGACAACTTGTAGTGCTTCAGCTGGGCTTCCACCTCCAGAGTACGTGCCCGCAGAAGTTGGTCCTCCAGAGAGAACATATCGGCCATCAGCAGCTCAGGTTCAGGCCCCTTACTTGCTCTCTTGGTCGTCCCTTCTGAAGAATTCCTGTTATTGGAGCTCTCTCTGGTCATCCCGTTGACTTCAGCCCCTTCTCCCTGTCCCCTCTCCTCCTCTCCTGCCGGACTCTGTCCATTGTCTCTGTCCTCCTCCACTGCACGCCGCTGCCGGGGCCTCTCCTCGGTCCCTGTGGAGGGCTCGGGCTCCTCTTTCCCAGCCGCGGTCCGGAGGCAGTGTGCCTGCTGAAGGGGCCGGATCTGGTCTGGGTGCAGCAGGTTGCCCTTCTTATAGGGCCAGTCGGACTCAATGAGCAGGGACAGGGAGTTCTTGCACAGGCTGTACTTCATGTGGTTGTAGAGATGGGACTTCTCCATGCAGGTGAAGGGGCACTGGAAGCACTTATAGTTGTATGGTTTGCCCCATGGCCGGGGGATGTAGTGGGGCTTCTTGGGCTTGCGCTCCTTGTGCTTGCACACAGAGGTCACCTTGCACGCGTGACCCTCCTTGGACATGGTGCTGAATGATTCTGTGCTCACAATGCAGGTTATTCTGAGGAGAAGGTATGAGAAAGTCTTGGAGAGATGGGGGTGTAGGGATACAGTCTCTCGTTCCTTCTCAGGCTAGATGTATTGCATTTCTTTATTTGTTGAGAAATATTCCTCAAGCTGGGATCCAGGTGGGCAGGAGCTGTGGAACACAAGATACATATTTTGGGGAATTATAACCTAAAAAGTAAAATTAATACATTTAATACATTTTTTCCAAAAGAAGTCAATCAATATTTTTAATAAAGTCCCAGAAAGAAACAGCAGAATGGAGTTAGATTGTCAGAATTACACTGCAGAGCATATGGTGAGTATATTAATATTATAATATTTTTTCCAGCTCGTTTTCTCCCCTATTGTCTCATCGCTGTAACTCCCGTACGGACTCGGAAGAGGCAAGCCACACTGCTTCTTGACACAACCAGGGCATTGGGTTAAGTGGGCATTCCTTAACCAATGTGTCAGAGGAAGCACTGTGCACCTGGTGACAATGTCAGCGTGCACTGTGCCCGGCCCACCACATGAGTCACTAGTGCACGATGGGACAAGGTAATACCTGCCAGCCAAACCCTCCCCTAACTTGGACAACGCTGGGCCAATTGTGCACCGCACCATGGGTCTCCCGGTTGTGGCCGACTGCGACAGAGCCTGGACTTGAACTCAGAATCTCTAGTGGCACAGGGATGCAGTGCCTTAGACCAATGCGCCACTCAGGAGGCCTGAGTATATTCATCTTCATGCATTTCTCTGAGTCTGTCTGTATCTGTGTGCTAAGAGTATGTGAATGTGAATAAGGGGCCATGTATCAGCATGCACATATGTGTATCTATGGGAGTGTTTCATGCGTTGTCTACCTGAGCTGCTGAGCTGATTTGCCACTAACCTAACTGCAGGGCGGCCCATGCTGCTCTGTTCTCACTGTACCTGCCGCTACTCATTATTTCTAGTGCAGCACCAGGCACTAGCAGGGCCCAGGGCCCAGGGCTGGGGGGGCAAACAGGCACCTGTGCAGGGGGCTTTACTCACAGCCATGGCCTGGCTACATGGGCTCTGGGCCCCTGGAGGCCGGCCAGGGGTGCAGCGGGCCAGGGTGAGGATTGTAGACGGTGGGCGTTGGGGGGAGGGGGTGCCCTGGTTCTTAATGAGAGCCTGGCGTCACGCCCATAGGGCATCGTTAGTGCCAGGGCTGGGATTTGGGTCAGGGCGCATCGCACCAAGTTCAACTGCTCTCCTCTCGCCCGCTTCTGTCTTTCCCTTCTACTTCTGTGCTTTTGGAGTTGGGATGGTGTTCTCAACGTTTAATATACCCTTTCACGGGACCTCTCGCATATCTATTACAACTGGAATTTACTGGAAAATTACATGGTAACAAATATAATGTTTTGGGACTTGAAAACATTCAATACAATTGGTACTATTTGATGCTGGTTCTACTTTTTTCAATGAATCCCAAAGACACAGAGAGGTGGTTAATTAGGTAATGAAATGTTTTTGCTATATTTTTAAAATAAATATCAGGTAAATAATGGACCATAAAATAAAGTGTTCCCTGTGTGTATTTTGGTGGATATTTTAAGTGAATGAGTGAACTATTTACTAATGTGTGTGTAATGTAATCAGACATTATCAGGATTTAAAAAAATGTTTTATAAATGTATAAACCAGTGGACTAAATTCGGCACATTACAATATTTTTAAAGATGAATTAAGTTTCCTTTAGTGAAATTATACACTCCAATGTGGCAGCAGGTAGCCTAGTGGTTAGAGCGTTGGGCCAGTAATTGAAAGGTTGCTGGTTTGAATCCCCGAGCTGACAAGATAAAAATCTGTCGTTCTGCCCCTGAACAAGGCAGTTAACCCACTGTTCCCTGGTAGGCTGTCAATAAGAATTAGTTCTTAACTGTTTGGTTAAATTTATTATAAAATAAAAATGACTGACTTTCCTATCAACTCCTTTCGCTCTCTATTTCAGAATTTTTGTTGGATATTTAAGTAATGACAAAACATCTGACCTATAATATAATTACGGTAGCTCACAATCCCCAAAGGTTAACAAAACAATTGAACCATGCAGACTAAATGTCAAATTAGTTTTCACGTCAAAAATCTAAATCAGGTTTTACACACTTCACCTACCCTATTATCTGATGCGGCTGATTCAAATACCATCATTGTATGCACCATTCAGTCTCACAATGAGTTTTTATACATAAATACAAGAGAATATCAGTATTCTGTCTAATTATCTCAACAGAGCACCACTTTCTTCCATATTTCAATATAACAATCACTTTAGTTTAATGAACCTTTTCAATAACGCCCTTAAACCAATTATAAACACTCCCCTACAATTTATTGTAATTTTTTTTGAGTGGGGGACAGGGAGCTAAAGTCAATGGGATGGGGAGAAAGAAATGTAATCGTTCTCCACTGTGAGCCAAGCCGCTGGGTTAGCCCTGTGGGTAGAGAGAGTGAGAGAGTGAGAGAGAGCGTCGCTCTTCAGATTAAAAGACCCTTCTGTGAGGCTTTTATTTTGTATTTTTCCTGAGGCCGTTCATGGATGAAAGCCTGTGTGATGTTTCGGGGTCCGGGCTGAGGTAAAATCAACTTTACACACCCGCTTTTTTCCCTTTTAATTACTTGAATCATTCTTCTTGCTTCTCCCCTGAGATCCCTGGTGGTGAAGACTTGTTTAAGAACACTATAAACTTTTACTAAACCATCGCTTCGCACATCACACCTTGTGAGGACAGATCAACAGAAACTGACCTTGACTTCACTGCAATATCTGTAATGCGAGAGGGATGACAAAAATTCGCTTTAACACAGGTCCTGCCCCAATTGGCCCCTCAGACACTAGCCCGTTTGCATCGGCCCATGTGATTGGCTCACTTGTCTACCCCTGAGGCTCTGACCTGGCCCCTGAGATCATAATGGAGCCTAACAGCTGCTATTAGGAACTAATCAATACAAATAATTTTTCCTTTAGATTTTTTCACTGCTGAACACTGTTAGTGGCCACCATGCCCTCTACCCCCTCTGACTCTGTGGGCCTCTGCCCCCCACCTTTCCCCTATCCAGGCCCTCCGGTCTTGTTTTAAGCTTTTAGGGGCTTGTGATCAGACAGGCCTAATCGCTTCAGCTTCAACATCTATTGTTTCAATTAAGAAGGCTCACTAAAAGCATTGACAAGTTCATGCAATAACAACCAAAACCGATAACGTTGGATGGGATGGGGGAAGGGGGGCAAATGTGTCAAATGGCACCAATATGAGGTGTTGATCTGTCGGCTACTCACAGAGAGGAAAGAATGGCATTTTATAGAGTGTGGAATCATCCTTTCTATTTACTCTCTCTATATTATAGTTATATACCGTATAATACAGAGAGTATAACAGTGTTGTATTTTATTTCATAATCAAGCCTAAATGTGACTTTACCTAAGATGGTGGCTTGCAGTGAAAACTGAGCGATGATCCAATGTCTTCTGTCAACTTGAACTAAGGAGAAGGTCCTGAAGGAGCGGATGACAGAAGATATAAGAGTGTTTGACGTCGATTTTTTTTTGTACGAATCTTGTGTGTCATATTTATTGAATGAATATAAAAGTGATATAGGCCTATTTAATAAATACGTCAAGTCAAACACCATCGCATTCCTCTCAGCTTTTGGGAGATGCAGAAGGATTTCCCATGGATGATATTGAGAAACATTCAATATCCAAATGCAGCTGTTGTCATGCAGATCAAAGCAAATAACACATTTATTTCTACACTTCTAATAAAAATAAAAAAGATCTGTATTTCAGTCCTAAATTAGACTTTGATAGATAGCAGGCCTAAACCCATGTTATCACAGTGTTAGAAATGGTCAGTCTTGCATCCTAATAATTAGTTAGCTTATTCCCTTGTGAAATAGTTAATTCATAATTAGGCCTAAAATAAAATGTTCATCTTAGTTCGGAAATAAATGTAAAAAAAATCTGTATAAAGTAACACTTTGGCCTAAAGTAATGAACGTCTGTGTATTAAAAAAAGTTCATGAAATAATTCCTTGAGACATTTTCATCATCTTAAAATGAATAGGCTGTTATTTTGAATGATATAGTAATAGAATATTATAAATATTTGTCATGTCATTTTCACACATTCCATGCATGTCAAATAACAGAACACATTGCGTTGTTTCCCCCATGGACAACGGTGTCTGTGGACCAATTATGACAATTACAAACATTGACACGACTCAACTGCAAAGCCCAATATTCATAGTCTACTAAATGAAAACCAACTCATACGAATTAAACAACATATTGTATCTGAAATTAGGGAATAAATCTGGTATTCCTACCTGATGTGTGTCCGTGGTGTGTTTATGTCTGTCAATTCTCTGTGTCTATCGGTAGGCTACTAAGCAGACAGCGCATATCCTGCTCAAATGGGAGCGTGAGAGCGAGTGTGTGGGAGATATATATTGACTAGGAGCATTGCCTTGGGGCACTACAATACAGCATCCTCCCTCCTACCCGGTAATGTCACATGTGGTGTCTACCTTGCAGCAAGGATACAGTAAACGGATTTGACAGTATTGGCAAAGGTTGGTACAACGTTTAATTTGAGGTAGACTGTAGGTAGGCTAGTCAGCCGGTGCAAATTGAATACTTTTTTTATTTTGTTTGAATTTTTTACAATTTCTTGTTGGTTTCCAAGTGAGGCCTGGTAATGCTCGATCTCAAAACTTGTTTGACCGAATTATTTCAGGAGTCTTTTCATTCACACATCATAGCCTATAGGCTTCAATGTTAAAAGTTACCTCCAAGTCGGGAATTATTCGACTATTTGTTATAGCGCTCTCATATAATAAGAATATTCTTATTTTAAAACAACCAGGCCCTATAGTCATGGATAGACACGTTTTTTTTCTGTTCCAACGAGCTTATCATGGACATATTTGAAAGACAAACCATCATATTGGATGGACGTTGTCAAGTGTAGACATATTTCATTCATAATAAATGGATATTATACACGAGAGACCGCATTCTGGTTAAGAGTTCTAATAGCCTGCAGAAGTTGTGGTTTGGTTTGTTCTTGTTAGTTCAGTCATGCATAACTTTTACCCGGTGGTTTAGCCACACTCCTGCATATTTCAATATCATGGCTTTTGAAAACTATTAGCCTTTATTAACATATAAAAGGGCCGACCAACAAAACACCCTGTAGCCAAAGCATAACCTTATGTTTTAAATGTAGGTTAATATGTTCCCCAACATTTAATATCAGAAATATGATAGGCTAACATCTAAATGTCATTGTTGTTGTTATTTCTATTGAAGTTCAAAGGAAGATTTCATCGTCACGGTACGATGCTGAAATTGGTGGAAAGTGACAGTCTTTGTCAATGACAATAGATTAAAAGTAAACCTCAAAATCCCAACAATATCAACGAGAAAGGTGAAATGAATGGGGAGATAAACAACGAGATAAGACGGGAAACAAAGCTGTCAACCTTCGCGTAGGGATATTCTCCACATCTGTCAGTTAATGTGTCAAATCGTTCCGCATGAGAGAGATAGGAAAATAGAGATTCTTTGCTGCTGCGTTGAGACAAACAGACAATAGGCTACTTGTCAGAATCAACATTTCTTACTTTTCCTCGTTTTTATGATTTTTTTTTTCTCCATTTGGTCTAGTTGATTTTGCTATGCTCTCAGTTTTGTGGTTATAGGCTTTTCTCTTTAGAGGTTTTTCAATTTCAGATAAATTCCATATTAATAAACAATTTGTTAAAATAGCATTAATCATAACAAATATAAGATCTTGGGCATAATCTATAGTTAAAATAAGTCTGTTTGTGGTTGTATTTGTCCATGTATGTGTATGCATGCACACGCATGTACATATGACACTCTGCCTGTGTGTGTATCTACTGAGTTTGACTGTGTGTGTGTATGATTGTGTACGGACTGTGTGTATGAGTAAACAGGGGTATGTCAGGTGGAAGTGCATCTGAGGGTGGTCGGGGGCTCATTCTCCTCCGCTTGGCCTCACACACACGCTGCCTGGCCGGCCGGGCTGCCTGATACACAACTCAGTGCAGCCTCCCAGGGAAGTGATTAGTGCAGTGGCACAGGGGCACTGGATAGGTTACTGACGTGAGCTGTGAGATCACATCCACAGGCAATGACTGATGCGTGCCTTATCTGACAGCTCAGACCTGTCCATCTCTCTCTCTCTCTCTCTCAACCCTTCTATTTCTCTTTCTCCTTTTCCCTCTCTCTTCTTTGACTCCCATCCCAACTCCCTGTTTCCAGCCCTCTCTCTCTCACCCATCCCTAACTCTCTCTTTATTTCTCCCTCTCTCTCTCTCTCTCTCTCTCTTAGCCTGTGGCTGGCTCAGAGTCAACTCCAGGTTCTCTTCATTTCTCTCCTACAGTATCTGGCTGTGTGGAGGCGTGTGCGGGCCCCTTTGAGAAAATGTCAGTGTCCGTGTGTCTGGGGGAGTCGGGGGCCCTTCACGAGCCATCAGGCCCGCTGTCACACTGCGCTGGGCAAATGGAGACTGACAGGCCACTCCATAGGGCCTAACCATCTGTACCAAATGTGACAGCAGAGGGAAGAGGATGTCTGGCAAATCAGGAGGAACGAGAGGAGAGGGTGAGATAGAGAAGAGGGAGAAAATGAGAGAGGGAGTGAGAGAAAGAGAAGGAGAGAGAGATCCTTTGCTTCCACTTGGGAGGCGATGTCAGTTTTCCGAAAGAGAGAGAGAAAGAAAGACTTTCTTCCTCCAACAGTGGGGACACTTGGGAGGGCGTGTCAGGTCCCCATGTTGAACTAATGCCAAGTCTATACATTGTCTGGCACTGTAGAGAACTCAATGTATACAGCATCTCCTATCCCCTTAAACCTCTTTATGGCTGAACTCACATCTTTTCTACACTAAAGGGAGCGAGACAGGGGGTGTCTGTTTCCACTATCTTATGTGTGCAGTTGTATCTTGAATTCTTGGATCTAGTCCCATGGTTCTATTGCCTAATATCTTCATCTTTCACTGCGATATTTTACAATTGTATAGGTTCCGTGTTTAGTGTACAGCTGAAACACACTTTTTTTAGTGTGTCTTCCCAAACAGCCATCGTAGTGTTTGGCTTAGGCTTTTGGTTCACGTCTGGTCTTGAGATTGCTTCAGAGCTGTAAAGATATGTACCAATGAGAAGTAGACATGAGTTGAGAGAGTTGTGCTGGTGTAGTGAGAGTCCTTATGGAGAGGCATCTGGGGAGGCTGACAGGAGCACTCTATTAAGACTTAGAGAAAGGAACCTGGGGGCGGCTACAACACCGCTGCTGGGGAGATCCAGCTGTGCAGCCCCTGCCGAACACACGCACGCACGCACACGGGCATGCAAGCGCGCACATGCGCACATTCATGACATAGAAGCACACACACACACACACAGGCTCTCCATATACACACAAGATGGATTGTGGATGGAAAGATGGGTGGAGGATGGGTAATAGTTGCTGCAGTAACGGATGACCTACCTCTTGCCCAGGTGAGTGTTCAGTCCTCAAGCCTTTTTCCCTTTTCCAGTGCCTGGGTTTAGGGCCTGAGGTGGAATAGCTAACAGCTCCTTTCTTAGCCCTGCGCTGCCAGGCACATTAAGTAAACTCATATCGCTCTCAGCCACAATCAATTATTGAACAGCCCGTCCCTCTTCCTTCCCGTTGTTTTCAAAGGAGATCAACTCCTAACATCCATCCCCTGCTCTACCAACACACAGCCACCAAATGCCTTTGGTGTCTTTCTTTGTTACTCCGGTATATCATTTAATGTTAATATTCGTTTTAACAGAAAATCAGTAGCTAACAAAGGCTTGAAATAGTTTCATTCGAGCTAATTATGTGGTAATACATAATGGTTGTATGTATCATAACATATCACAATCCAGTGTCTAAAAGTAGGTTGTGCAAGTTGCTTTAGTTGTGTACAGCACACCATAAATGTGTTACCCAGTCGAAAACATAGTTGCCGTTTACACTAAAATACCACTCACATTGTTTGCTTCCTTGCACGGCTCTTAAATCCATAACAGGTCAACATTATTCTTGCCAAAGATTGGATAGATATTGTAGTATAAACACATTAAAAACAGTGTAAAGACTCGTAGAACATCTCCTTATGTATATTCGCTATACCTTGGAATGCTCAGGGGAAGCATGGTGAAACTCTTCCCAGTCATTTTGCTGCTGACAGATCCATCTGAGCCTACCGTTGAGTTCAGTCGGTAGTGACAGTGACATCCTGTCTTCCTTAAAGGTGAAAGGCCCTTAGAGGGCAACCTGGACTCAGGGGTAGACGTAACATAGTAAATGTAAATCTGACCCTCCAATTAGTATGTTATGTTTCGTATGGTATGTATTTATTTGTGGATGTCCATCATCCATTCCATATGATATGATATGTCCATATGATAAGGAAGTGGATGGCTGCAAACGTTCTACTTTTAAATTCGGACAAAACAGAGATGCTTGTTCTAGGTCCCGAGAAACAAAGAAATCTTCTGTTGAATCTGACAATTAATCTTAATGGTTGTACAGTCGTCTCAAATAAAACTGTGAAGGACCTCTGCGTTACTTTGGACCCTGATCTCTCTTTTGACGAACATATCAAGACTGTTTCAAGGAGAGCTTTTTTCCATCTACGTAACATTGCAAAAATCAGAAACTTTCTGTCCAAAAATGATGCAGAAAAATTAATCCATGCTTTTGTTACTTCTAGGTTAGACTACTGCAATGCTCTACTTTCCGGCTACCCGGATAAAGCACTAAATAAAATTCAGCTAGTGCTAAATACGGCTGCTAGAATCCTGACTAGAACCAAAGAATGTGATCATATTACTCCAGTGCTAGCCTCCCTACACTGGCTTCCCGTCAATGCAAGGGCTGATTTCAAGGTTTTACTGCTAACCTACAAAGCATTACATGGGCTTGCTCCTACCTATCTCTCTGATTTGGTCCTGCCGTACATACCTACACGTACGCTACGGTCCCAAGACGCAGGCCTCCTAATTGTCCCTGGAATTTCTAAGCAAACAGCTAGAGAAAGGGCTTTCTCCTATAGAGCTCCATTTTTATGGAATGGTCTGCCTACCCATGTGAGAGACGCAAACTCGGTCTCAACCTTTAAGTCTTTACTGAAGACTCATCTCTTCAGTGGGTCATATGATTGAGTGTAGTCTGGCCCAGGAGTGTGAAGGTGAATGGAAAGGCTATGGAGCAACGAACCACCCTTGCTGTCTCTGCCTGGCTGGTTCCCCTCTTTCCACTGGGATTCTCTGCCTCTAACCCTATTACACTGGCTTACTGGTGCTCTTTCATGCCATCCCTAGGAGGGGTGCGTCACTTGAGTGGGTTGAGTCACTGATGTGATCATCCTGTCTGGGTTGGCGCCCCCTAGGGTTTTGCCGTGGCGCTGATCTTTGTGGGCTATACTCGGCCTTGTCTCAGGATGGTAAATTGGTGGTTGAAGATATCCCTCTCGTGGTGTGGGGGCTGTGCTTTGGCAAAGTGGGTGGGTTTATATCCTTCCTGTTTGGCCCTGTCCGGGGATATCATCGGATGGGGCCACAGTGTCTCCTGACCCCTCCTGTCTCAGCCTCCAGTATTTATGCTGCAGTAGTTTATGTGTCGGGGGGCTAGGGTCAGTTTGTTATATCTGGAGTACTTCTCCTGTCTTATCCGGTGTCCTGTGTGAATTTAAGTATGCTCTCTCTAATTCTCTCTTTCTCTCCTTCTTTCTCTCTCTCGGAGGACCTGAGCCCTAGGACCATGCCTCAGGCCTACCTGGCATGATGACTCCTTGCTATCCCCAGTCCACCTGGCCGTGCTGCTGCTCCAGTTTCAACTGTTCTGCCTGTGATTATTATTATTTGACCATGCTGGTCTTTTATGGCCATCTTGGCCATGTTCTGTTATAATGTCCACCCGGCACAGCCAGAAGAGGACTGGCCACCCCTCATAGCCTGGTTCCTCTCTAGGTTTCTTCCTAGGTTTTGGCCTTTCTAGGGAGTTTTTCCTAGCCACCGTGCTTCTACACCGGCATTGCTTGCTGTTTGGGGTTTTAGGCTGGGTTTCTGTACAGCACTTTGAGATATCAGCTGATGCACGAAGGGCTATATAAATACATTTGATTTGATATGTTACAAATTACAATTTCAATGATATGTTATGAATTGCAATTTGTACAATTTGTTACGAATTTGCAAAACGTATGATATGTTACGAAGCCAATTTGTTGTGGCCAATGTTAGCTAGGTAGCTAACATTATCTAGGCTAGGGGTTAAGGTTAGGGGAAGGGTTAGCTAGTTGCAAAGTAGTTAAAAAGTAGTTGCTAAGTATCTAAAAAGCTGAAGTTGTCCTTGATGAGATTTGAACATACAACCTTTGGGTTGCTAGACGTTTGCCTTATTATGCCTACCCATCCACCCTGACCCAGAGGGTAGTGAGGTCTGCACAACGCATCACCGGGGGCAAACTACCTGCCCTCCAGGACACCTACACCACCCGATGTCACAGGAAGGCCATAAAGATCATCAAGGACAACAACCACCCGAGCCACTGCCTGTTCACCCCGCTATCATCCAGAAGGCGAGGTCAGTACAGGTGCATCAAAGCTGGGACCGAGAGACTGAAAAACAGCTTCTATCTCAAGGCCATCAGACTGTTAAACAGCCACCACTAACATTGAGTGGCTGCTGCCAACACACTGACTCAACTCCAGCCACTTTAATAATGGGAATTGATGGGAAATGATGTAAAATATATCACTAGCCACTTTAAACAATGCTACCTAATATAATGTTTACATATCCTACATTATTCATCTCATATGTATACGTATATACTGTACTCTATATCATCTACTGCATCTTTATGTAATACATGTATCACTAGCCACTTTAACTATGCCACTTTGTTTACATACTCATCTCATATGTATATACTGTACTCAATACCATCTACTGTATCTTGCCTATGCCGCTCTGTACCATCACGCATTCATATATCTTTATGTACATATTCTTTATCCCCTTACACTTGTGTCTATAAGGTAGTAGTTTTGGAATTGTTAGCTAGATTACTTGTTGGTTATTACTGCATTGTCGGAACTAGAAGCACAAGCATTTCACTACACTCGCATTAACATCTGCTAACCATGTGTATGTGACAAATCAAATTTGATTTGATTTTGACCAACTACCCTACTTTTGTTTTTGCCTTAAGTGACCTTCTGTCTTATGTAACCATACCAAACGTAACATATCATACTAATTTGAGTGTCCCCAATTTAAGTTTACAATGTTACGTCTCGTCTATGAGACCAGGCTGTAGTGGGAGTGAAGGAAGCGAACAGCCCTGAGAGCATGAAGCTGGAGGATTGAGACATTTTCAGTTTTCCACTCAAATGCCCTCACACAATTATACCAGGGAGGAAAGACGAGTGATGGACACGGTCCAAACTTTTTTTTAAAAATCAGCCTCTGAAGTGAGCTTGGTTTACCCCTAAAAAGGGCAAATGTCAAAGTGCAGTCATGACTGACTTTATGACTGGTTTCTTTTTCTCTCCAGATATTGATGCCCTTCTATTCCTCCTGAGTCAATACAAAATACATTTAACAAGATAAACACAGTTTACATGACCCTCCATTGGAATAGGTGAAGAGAGAGGTAACTATCATTCTGTTTTTGATTGAGATGTCAGTCAACCATGGTATAACAGACAAAGTTAACTGTTAGTATTACTCCGAGTGACATTGATATATCTGTCATTGTCCAGAGACACAGAGACATGGACTTGACTCTCACTGCTCCTGTGTTGTCAGACAGTGATGGGAAGCAGCTGGTGCGTCGTCTCTTGGTTCAGCTCATCGTGTCAGTCTCCACCCACGGTTACCAGCTGCCCCCCATCCACACCCCGAGGAGGCGGGGTCTCGGTTGTCGTGGCACCTGTGGGGGTGTCACCTGATGGGAAAAAAGGAAGTGGAAATGAAGGGAAGCAGCAGATCCTGTCATGGAGCATCAAAGCACCTGTCAGTCAAATCACTGACCTGCAGGGTGTGTGTGTGTTTATGTGAGTGTTTGTGTGTGCCCATAAAGTCACTGACCTACAGGATGCGTGTGTGTGTGCTTGTGTGTGTGTGTGCATGCCCATCATTGCAGGGTAGGTGAATACATTACATTAACAGCTTGATCCCAGAGAGTTTGTGAGTCCGTGAACACAATGACCTGGAGGGTGTGTGTGTGCAGTGTGTGTATCTAAATGCACTGATCTGTATACTGCATGCCTGTGTGTTAGTTTCTGATTTGGCTATGAATGTCATTGAGTTTCTTCTCAACAGCATCCCTTGAAAAAGGCCCAGCAGCCGAAACACTAGCCGTGAGTTGATATTGAATTCAAAGGTAAATTTTTTTACGTGTGCATCCTATCCTCCTTTGCTACTTCCAAAATGAAACATACTGGCAATGCACTCATTAAATATCACTAGGTTGTACATATTGAATTCCCAAACCACAGGCACATTATATGTATGATAATCTCGGACACCCAACTAAAATCTTGCGTAATTGCATCAGATGCTCAATTAAGTTCTGGAGGGGAGACGTGTTAGAAAATATACTAACGTGACACGCTAAGTCTTCACCCCTCTAAACGGAAACTCAACGAGTTTCAGGCAAGTCTATGGGCCAAAAGTCCCCTCCCCTTCCAAAATTCTAAATATGCGAGCACCTGCGAAATCGTGATTTGTTCAAATGATCTGTGACGAAAAATCTGTTTACCAGAACAAAGTTCCTCATTAGTCGTCGCATCCCACAGTCTGTCGAAAGATGCTACTACCATTTATGTTATGTGCATCTGTCCACGAGAAATTATATCTGTGACCGTATTACACTAGTCTACCTCACATAGAGTTGTAATGCTCACCAAATATCTGGTAGCCTTTAGGGGATACAGCACCACCAACATGTCCATGACCATGCCCTTCTACCCTTAGCACCAGAGCTCAGTGCGATGCCACCTCTTGCCCTCACACCCTTGGGAACAAGAAGCCTGGATGGTGTCAGTGTATGTCCCAGCTGCAACCTCTGCCCCAGCCCCCCGGCGAACCCCCTGTTCCTGGGTGTTACCTGCAGCGGTGTGGGGTGGGGGGGAGCAGCGGGCAATGGGCGGGGGCTTGTGGGAGTTAGTAGAGAGAGGAGACTGCAGCTATGGCTCTGGTTCTCTGAGCAAGAGTAGAGGCGGCCTTGGCCCTGGCTAGCCAAGCGGGAGGAATGGAGGGAGACAGGGTCCAATCACCCAGGCCCCCTCAGCTCTACTCCCTGGGGTCCTGTGGCCTTCCAAACTACAAGTCCATGTTTTAGCATACCATATGTTCAACCCCACACCCCTTTAGCAAATAAACAAGCCGAGAAGCTATAGCTAGAGGGCGGTCATGTCTCTATCCCCCATACTCTCTCCCTCTATCTGCCTTTCTCACTCTCTCTCTCTGTGTCCTCTCAAAGTACACTTTGGCTGCACGTGTCACATATTAATGGAGGAGAAATATGTCCCTTATTATTGTATGACATGGAATACTGTATGTTAACAGTGACACAGCAGCGACTTTTGTAAGTGGGGGCAGACTTTCATTTTGTAAAGTGAGCGCCCTCGCACTGAGAGTATTTTGTTGATCTGAAACAGTTTTGTTGTTTAGCAGGTATTGTGTGTTCCCTGTATTCCATATGAGGTAAATAGTATAACTGGGATGTATACCTGAACTCAGTGAAAACGACTGGAGAAAAAAAAAGTTGTTTCTGAAATCAGTAGTAATAGTAATTATAGTAGAAGAAAACAAATACAAAACAGGGGTCATTCCACAAATGAAGTGCCTTTTGCATTACCTATTCAACAAAACTGTATGAGTAAGGCTTGACAAGTATAAATAATCCATTTATAAAATGAATAACTATAAGATTTCACTTTCCTTATGTACACATATTAGTATACTTAGTGTTAGAGAAAATGTGCATATATTCTAAAGGTCAATTCAATTGATTGGACATGATTTGGAAAGGCTATATAAGATCCTACAGTTGACAGTGCATGTCAGAGCAAGAACCAAGCCATGAGGTCGAAGGGATTGTCCGTAAAGCTCCGAGACAGGATTTTGTTGAGGCACAGATCTGGGTAAGGGTACCAAAAGATTTCTGCAGCATTGAAGGTCCCAAAGAACACAGTGGCCTCCATCATTCTTAAATGGAAGAAGTTTGGAACCACCAAGACTCTTCCTAGAGCTGTCTGCCCAGCCAAACTGAGCAATCAGGGGAGAAGGGCCTTGGTCAGGGAGGTGACCAAGAACCCAATGGTCTCTCTGACAGAGCTCTAGAGTTCCTCTGTGGAGATGGGAGAACCTTCCAGAAGGACAACCATCTCTGCAGCAATCCACAAATTAGGCCTTTATGGTAGAGTGGCCAGACGGAAGCCACTCCTCAGTAAAAGGCACATGAGAGCCCGCTTGGAGTTTGCCAAAAGGTACCTAAAGGACTCTCAGGCCATGAGGAACAAGATTCTTTGGTCTGATGAAACCAAGATTGGAAGATTGGACTGAATGCCAAGCGTCACTTCTGGAGGAAATCTGGCACCATCCCTACGGTGAAGCATGGTGCTGGCAGAATCATGCTGTGGGGATGCTTTTCAGTGGCAGGGACTGGGAGACTAGTCAGTATCGAGGCAAACATGAACAGAGAAAAGTACAGAGAGATCCTTAATGAAAACCTGCTCCAGAGCGTTCAGACTGGGATGAAGGTTCACCTTTCAACAGGACAACGACCCTAAGCACACAAACAAGACAACGCAACGTGGCTTCGGGACAAGTCTCTGAATGTCCTTGAGTGGCCCAGCCAGAGCCCGGACTTGAAAATAGCTGTGCAGCGATGCTCCCCATCCAACCTGACAGAGCTTGAGAGGATCTGCAGAGAAGAATGAGAGAAACTCCCCAAATACAGGTGTGCGTCATATCCAAGAAGACTCGAGGCTGTAATCACACCAAAGTTGCTTTAACAAAAGGTCTGAATACTTATGTAAATGTGATATATGGGTTTTTTAATTTGATAAATTAGCAAAATTTTCTCAAATTTGCTTCGTCATTATGCAGATTGATGAGGGAAAAAACCGATTTAATCAATTTTAGAATAAGACTGTAACCAAATTTTTTGGGGAAAAAGTCAAGGGGTCTGAATACTTTCCAAAGGCACTGTAACTATTGAAAGATAGTTGATTTGCGTTTTTCTACATTGTAATGGACACAGTCCAACCTTTGGTAGGCAGGCGGTTGGCAGTCTTCGGCTGCGGTATAGCAAAGCCAAGTCAGCCCCGGCTCATGGTTCTCTCAGGGGAAGTGAAATGATAGGCTACAATGACTTTGCTCATGATCATGCACACGACAAATGACATTTTCTTGCGCCAGTGCCTTTTCATTATCTGGATTGACACTCGTGGTTTCTAGCTAACGTTACACCAATCAAAGTAGTGAAGCGTGTAGTGAAGCAAAACTTTAGTGGTCAAAACCATTCATCTTGGGGGGAGGGAGTTGACAAAATACTGTCTTATCACAACATATATGGCCAGATATATATACCAAACATTAGGAACACCATCCTGATATTGAATTGCACCCCCCTTTGCCCTCAGACCAGCCTAAATGTGTTGGATTCTACAAGGTGTTGAAAGTGTTCCATAGGAATGCTGGCCCATGTTGACTCCAATGCTTCCCACAGTTGTGTCAAGTTGGCTGGATGTCCTTTGGATGGTGGAAACTGGATTACGGGAAACAGTTGAGTGTGAAAAACCCATCAACGTTGAAGTTCTTGACACAAACCAGTGCGCCTGGGACCTACTACCATACATTTGCATGCACGCTCTATTTTAATTTGCTCCATGGCTGAAGCAGCCAAGTGGACACAAGGCTGTTTGTCTTGTCTCAGTCACAAAGAGGAATAACTGCTGGGTGGTAACATTCAAATAAAATCTAGCCCTGGTAAGAAAACGTAGGCTGAAAAGAATGTGTATGTCATCATAGGAAAAGAGCCCAGATTCACACGGATTTGCACAAAGTGGGCAATTCGGATTTGTCATGTCAAGCCCAAATATATCACACTTTGACTAAAACAATGACTTATTGACTTAAAACGTTGTGCAACATCATGCGTAAGCTCTGGCCATATTGTGGGCATTTAAAGGGCACATCCTTTAATATAACAGGCCTGACAAAAAATACAATTATGGTGAACAATTTCTACTTAAAATATCAAAGGGACACAAAAGGCACTCTATTCGTGGAAAGACCCACATGCTCGCATAGCTATTGGCTCTGTGCAAAACTTTCCTTGGCAAATGTTATTTTCTGTTGTGTGTACGATAGTTGGCTAGTAAGCTAGTCGTACCCCTATCATGATTGTAGTTAAAGTATGAGCACTAAGGCAGGTATCATAAAGCTAGCGGATAGGTTTAATTCAAACATATTTTCAAGTTCGACATGGCTCCTTCACATCTTTACCTTCTTAGCAAGTTAGCGATTCGGTGCTAACTCCAAAGTGGAGCTGAAAGGGATCAACACAATTCTCTATACCTCTTTCTTAGAGCTGAAACTGACCACGGCTAGAATCGTCTAAACGTGAGTCCTGAATTGAGAATCCATCAGACCTGGCAATTAGTTGAAGGACACTCCTAAACAGATGGACAGTGTGTGGTCCGCGGGGCGAGTCATCCTCCCTTTGGGCATAGAAATTGGCCAGAGATGGACAGCTGTGCCCAAGGCAAGACATATAGGAAATGACATCACGGGCAGTGTGCAACAGTATTTGTTGCCACCGGGGGTCTCTCGACTCAGTGACCTGGCCACCATGAGCAGACAGGCAGACAGATGACTATCTAAAATTCATTACAAGGTCAGCGACAGTCCTACCAACACCAGCATTATTACATGTTCTTAGAATGAGTTGTCTCTAAAACACTGTGTTACTTTGCTTTTACAATACATTTGATGTCTTTGCAGAAAAATATAATCTGCTTTCGTTTAGGAGTCTGACCAGATAGAGTATAGGCGATTTCCTGTACCTCTGTGTCATTTTTTTTTTAAAGAAGGTATTTTTTAAGCAGTGGGCCAGTCCCACTCCTTTTGTAATTGTTGAGCTTTAATTGAAGAGATAAAACAGTGTTGAAAAGACAGGGTGAGTAAAAGGGCAGATTCGAACACATGTCGACTCTGGCATACGTGTGTACCAGGATCAGCAGCTGTAACCACTGGATCACACAGGCCAACCGTGCATCACCGTAGAGTGGCAAGTTTGTCCGTTTCTAAGCTAAGACAATCCTGTGTTGTTGTGTTGACTGAAAATAATGTCCAATTGATATTGTTTCAGAATGTCACGTGTCATCATATCTATAATAGAACCCCTATGTTTCCTAAGTGTGCTTTCAAATGGATATGCATGAACAGAACCGTCATTAGATTTGAAAGAAATGTATCCGTTTATAAATGCCTGTTGTATGCTTATTTGCATATTGCTTATTCAAGGCAGTGCACATGTATGTGAGTAGGTTACTGTGTTTGTTGGTGTACACTGTGTGTCGCTATGCCTACACTGTGTTTTTGGTTGTGAATTCGTACATTGAGTGTACTTACTTGTCTAGGCCTACTTGTGCATCCATGTCTTCTGATTCAATGTTGAGTTGCATCTCTACTGTTGTGGAATTTAGTTCAAAATGTACTTACATCGATCCTCTGTCCTCCACGTGTGCACACACACACTGTGTGCCCCATGTGTGTAACAGCTCGCCTTCTATGACTGGTCCATTGAGCCATCATTGACCAAACGTGGGATTGGAGTTGCCAGGCCAATTGACCAAATCACTGATCTTTAAAAGCAGCTCTGGGCCTCCTCACCCTTCATGCCCCCACACCCCTCTACCTCGCTCTAATCAAGGAGCAGGCAGGCAGGACTCTGGGTCGCAGTGGCGATGCTAACGAGTGGCGACAGCTCCTCAGTGCTCGGGGCAACGACCAGCTCGGCTGTCGTAGACCGCGGAGAGAGTCCGCCAGGCACGCACTGAGGCGAGGCTTGCTGTTTTGGGAGGAGGGGTGGAGGAGGAAGGGGGTAAGATGGTGGAGATTACTGGTGGTAAGAGGGTGCATGGGGAAAATATAAGCAACTCCAGCATGGGGGCCCACAGAATCACTCATATACACCAATGGCACACGCACACAAACATACTATTATAATTTACTGTACTCACAGAGATACGCACACTCTCTCACAGCACACACACTGGGCCTGCAAAAACTCCACATCCCAAGCCATCCCTCCATCCCTGGGGCCTACTTGCAGAGTGCTGTTGCCCCCTCCCTCCATCCCCCCCCATCTCCTCTGGAAGGAACACAGTTTAACTTCTGTCATTCGGATGAAGCGGGTGACTCAGTCTCTGCGTGGCGAGCGGATGTGACAGGCCGGTAATCGACAGGACAAAGAGGGGATTTATGAAGTATGAGCTAACCTTAATAATTGACAATGCACAGACCTGGGGAAATCCCTTGCCACTGAAGCTGTCCCCTCTGCCTACCTGTCATCTCTCTATCTTTATTCTCTCTCTTTCTTTGTCTCTCTCTCTTAGGTTGTTAAAGGTCAGTGTCCCTCACCAGCTTACTAGACTGAATGTTAGAATCACAGGTTTTGAAACACTGTAGCCAACCAATTTGGTTTGTACAGCTCTAACCGAGACTTTGCCTTTTGCCTCCAGTACCTTCACTAATCAACTCTGGGTGTGCGGTAGATTCTGCCTATTATCTACAGCTCTTATGATGAAATCACTGAAAAACGATCTTGATATGGTGTTAAACGGGAACTGCACCCGGTGTTTTGGCCTCATTTTTTGGCTTTGCTCCTCAAGAAATACTGGCGGGCATGACAGAAGCCAAACGTGAGTTGGATTGGGGGTGTGGTTTGATGTGGGTGTATGCTTGCCAAGACCAAAACACACCCATCTGTCAGAACCTTGCCCGCAGCTGTTTCCCCCCACTCAATCACAACAAACAAACCTCCTGCAGGTTGAGTTAAGTAACTACAGGAAGATGTACGGAGAGATGCCGGAGGAAGCTTTGAATGGGTCAGAGTAATATGAGAATAATACAATTGCTGAATTTATGTAGATATTCTAAACTAAGCTTTTTGATAAGTTTCAAATGTAGTAACATGTCCATGTAAAATAAACAACCCTTTACACAATACCATAGAAGAAGTGTTCTGCTAATATAACAATGTGCACCTTTCATTGTAATTCCCAGCCAAAAGTTTGGACACACCTACTCATGCAAGCAAGGGTTTTTCTTTATTTTTAACTATTTTCTACATTGTGGCATAATAGTGAAGACATAAAAACTACGAAATTATACATATGGAATCATGTAGTAACCAAAAAAAGTGTTAAATGAAAATATGTTTTATATTTGAGATTCTTCAAAGTAGCCACCCTTGATGACAGCGTTGTACACTCTTGTCATTCTCTCAAGCAGCTTCATAAGGTAGTCACCTGGAATACATTTCAATTAACAGGTGTACCTTGTTAAAAGTTCATTTGTGGAATTTCTTTCCTTCTTAATGCATTTGAGCCAATCAGTTGTGTTGTGACAAGGTAGGGGAGGTGTACAGAAGATAGCCCTATTTGGTAAACGTCCATATTATGGCAAGAACAGCTCAAATAAGCAAAGAAAAACAACAGTCCATCATTACTTTAAGACATGAAAGTCAGTTAACCTGGAACATTTCAAGTACTTTGAACATTTCAAGTGCAGTCCCACTTATAGAAAAGATGTTGCCGAAGAACATGGCTGACGTTTTACATTCTCCCAACCAATTGTGCTATTTTGTTAGTTTTTTTGCGTAACTTATTTTTTAAACATATTGTGTACATAATGTTGCTGCTACCGTCTCTTATGACTGAAAATAACTTCTGAACATCAGAACTGCGATTACTCACCGAGGACTGGAAGAAACTTTTTCCTTTAACTAGTCCGACGAGAAGGATATCCTGCTTTCACTGGAACAGGCCCAGATCCACGCCTTTTGCTTGAAGAAAAGACGCAGGAAAAGGGGCCGCAGATCGGGCAGCCTTCTGAGAATCCATAGGCGAGCAAGTAAACTCCCACTGCCATCCGTTCTTCTTGCTAACGTGCAATCATTGTAAAATTGCTGACCTACGATTTAGATTATCCTACTAACGGGACATAAAAAACTGTAACATCTTATGTTTCACCGAGATGTAGCTGAACGACGATACGGCCAATATAGAGCTAGCAGGATTTTCCATGCACCGGCAGAACAGAGATGCTACCAAGGAAGCGAAGGTAACCTGCCTAAATGATTACCGCCCCATGGCACTCACGTCGGTAGCCACAAAGTGCTTTGAAAGGCTGGTCATGGCTCACATCAACAGCATCCTCATCAACAAACACCCTAGACCCACACCAATTCGCATACCGCCCCAACAGATCCACAGATGACGGAATCTCAATCGCACTCCCCTTTCTCACCTGGACATCCGCATCTGACCGTAAGGCACTACAGAGGGTAGTGCGAATGGCCCAGTACATCACTGGGGCAAAACTCCCTTCCATCTGGGACATATACAATAGGCGGTGTCAGAGGAAAGCCCATGAAATTGTCAGAGACTCCAGTCACCCAAATTATAGACCGTTTTCTCTGCTACCGCACGGCAAGCAGTACTGGAGCGCCAAGTCTAGGACCAAAAGGCTCCTCAATAGCTTCTATCCCCAAGCCGTAAGATTACTGAACAATAAATAAAATTGCCACCGGACAATTTACATTGACCCCCCTCCTCACTTTTGTACACTGCTGCTACTCGCTGTTTATTATCTATGCATAGTCACTTCACACCCACCTACATGTACAAATTGCCTCAACTAACCTGTACCTCCGCACACTGACTCGGTACCGGTGCCCCCTGTATATAGCCTCGTTACTGTGTTACTTTTTATAATTACTTTTATTTGAGTCTATTTGGTAAATATTTTTCTTAACTCTTCATGGACTGCACTGTTGGTTAAAGGCTTGTAACTAAGCATTTCATGGTCAAGTCTACACTTGTTGTATTCAGCGCATGTGACAAATAAAGTTTGATTTCATTTCATTTGAAAAACAATCAAGCGATATGATGAAACTGGCTTTCATGAGGACCGCCACAGGAAAGTTACCTCTGCTGTAGAGGACAAGTTCATTAGAGTTACCAGCCTCAGAAATTGCAGCCCAAATAAATGCTTCACAGAGTTCAAGTAACAAACACATCTCAACATCAACTGTTCAGAGGAAACTGCATGAATCAGTCCTTCTAAGTCGAATTGCTGTAAAGTAACCACTACTAAAGGACTCCAATAAGAAGAAACTTGCTTAGGCTAAGAAACACGAGCAATGGACATTAGACCAGTCAACAAGTGCTTAGCATATGTGGGAACTCCTTAAAGACTGTTGGGAAAGATTCCAGATGAAGCTGCTTGAAAGAATGCCAAGAGTGTGCAAAGCTGTCATCAATGCGAAGGGCGGCTATATTTTAGGAACCTAAAATATATTTGGATTTGTTTAACACTTTTTTGTTTATTACATGATTCCATACGTGTTATTTCATAGTTTTGACGTCTTCACTACTATTCTACAATGTAGAAAATACTAAAAATAAAGAAAAACCCTTGAATGAGTAGGTGTGTCAAAACATTTGACTGGTACTGCAGATATTGTGACCATCTGCATATTCTCTGGTGGTAATGGGGCTACTTTGGCAAACATGTCAGAGTGGTCATACCTTCCTGTGTGGTGTCTCGTATACAACAGGACTTCCCTGATCCTTGTCCAGAATACACAGGGTTTCATCTTCCCCATATTGACTGATACCATTACATTAAATAATTTTAAAAAGACAATACAAGTGAAAGATGTGTCGAGTAAAAATGTTTTGTTGAGTGCCAGGTCTCTCTCCATTTAGAGACATCAAGCCTGTCTGCTGGTCAGGACATCATCTTACAAGTCTCCATGTCCTGGCTCCATAGACTCATCTGGCAACACATACACACATCGTCAGTGTTCCTATTACCAATGGCAGTACGGATAGGTGATATCTGACAAACAAACATATACCGTACTATGTTGAAGTTTCAACAGGTCAGACTAAACCTACCTAATTCTGTTCTCTCCATTGACGACCGTTGGTGAGCAGGCAAGAGGTGAGGCTGGAGATAAGGTCTTTGCCAGCGTCCAATTGATGGTCATATCAGCGTAGATCAGCTCCTGGCCCCTCAAAGATACTGGTCGGTCACACACAAAGAGCACTGATTAGCATAGGGGGAGCCAACCTGATCGCTGCATTCACCTCTCTATTTGACTTATAATACCATGATATGTGAAGTGAAATAAAATGGTAAAGGCAGTGATCAGGCAGGTTCCACAGGTCAAATGTCACCAACCTGATTCAAGTGTCCTCTCTGTGCTATTTATAGGAGTGCTCACAGTGAGGGCATGTCTGCCGGATGCTGAGGGTCTTCTCAATATTGCATGTTCTGCAAACTGGATAGCTCTTGAACAACTGCAGCTGGGAGGGCCTGTGACAGGGTGATACAATAAACAGCCAAGTGGTAAATGTAATTTTGTTATAAAGAAAGGACTGATAAAGCAATTTACAACCCAAATAACTTTTAACATATCACACATTTGCCTTTGATGATGAAGCTTTCTGTGTCATCAGGGCAGTGTCAAGCTAATTGTAGGTCGTCACTAGTTACACCAGTCACAAATACCGCCTATTTCTAAAATGTATCTTCTAAAAATGTGATTTAAAACCTAACCATAACCTCAACCACACTGCTAACCTTACGCTTAACCCTAACCTTAAATTAACACCAAAAAGCTATTTTTTATTTTTACGATATGTATTTGTGGCTGTGGTAACTAGTGGAAACTCAAATTCTATGCTTTACAGATGTCGACTGACTGTAGCTTCAGATTGGAGTAGATTCAGTCCGGTGACGCCGTTACGGTTTGTTGCTCCTAGTTCACTGTATTAGTCAGACTCCGACGTGAGTTAGCTGCCATCATAGCTGCATATATTATTTAGTTTGGCCCTAGTCAATACATAATACACTTGTATGAGCTACGAACTAACGTGCAAATTCAAGTCGTAGGCTAACGTTAGCCAGCTAGATAACGTTAGCTAGCCTGCCCTACTAGCATTATCAAATGATAACGTTACATAACCAGCTATATTTAGACAATACACAAACTTGTATGAGCTACGACCTAAGTTGTAATGAGGTAGCTAGCTAGCTGCTAAAACAAGGATATTTTATGGCCGACCGGCAGGGTGGGGACTGGACGATGCTAGAGCTGTGGTACATAGCATCATCATCAGAGTGCTCCTAATCTGTCATAAAAATGTTAATTTGAAAGACTCTGATATTGTTTTTATTTTGAATCAAATGATATGGACCCTGATTTAACTTTCCATGTTAATTTGTTTATTTTTCATGGAAGATTCTTTGTCCATAAAATGAGGTGGGCAGAGAACAAACCCATTTTCACATGATTTAAGAGGATTTAAATATTATTTTGAAGTGATCAGTAAATGTAAAAACAAAAAAGCAATACACACCATAAAAGTATTTAACAAATTGAAAATGAAATGAAATCTAATTTTATTTGTCACATACACATGGTTAGCAGATGTTAATGCGAGTGTAGTGAAATGCTTGTGCTTCTAGTTCCAACAATGCAGTAATAACCAACGAGTAATCTAACTAACAATTCCAAAACTACTACCTTATAGACACAAGTGTAAAGGGATAAAGAATATGTACATAAAGATATATGAATGAGTGATGGTACAGAGCGGCATAGGCAAGATGCAGGAGATGGTATCGAGTACAGTATATACATATGAGATGAGTATGTAAACAAAGTGGCATAGTTTAAAGTGGCTAGTGATACATGTATTACATAAAGATGCAGTAGATGATATAGAGTACAGTATATACGTATACATATGAGATAAATAATGTAGGGTATGTAAACATTATATTAGGTAGCATTGTTTAAAGTGGCTAGTGATATATTTGACATCAATTCCCATTATTAAAGTGGCTGGAGTTGAGTCAGTGTGTTGGCAGCAGCCACTCAATGTTAGTGGTGGCTGTTTAACAGTCTGATGGCCTTGAGATAGAAGCTGTTTTTCAGTCTCTCGGGCCCAGCTTTGATGCACCTGTACTGACCTCGCCTTCTGGATGATAGCGGGGTGAACAGGCAGTGGCTCGGGTGGTTGTTGTCCTTGATGATCTTTATGGCCTTCCTGTGACATTGGGTGGTGTAGGTGTCTTGAATCTTGATATGTAATACCCCTGTCTGTTAGGTTTATGTACTTGTTTGTATATTTGTATATTTCTGTTTTTTGTTGTTGTGTTCATAATAAAATAAATACAATTAAAAAAATATATATATTTTTAAGTCTGTCATAAGAGCGAGAGGGTCTTGTGGACAGTACATCAGCATCATCCCATTCAACCACCGCGCTCCTTTCAGAGTTAGGTCTTCTCAGTACTCGGAGGACGTGCCGGAGTGCAAGGTGAAATGCCTTGAGCTCTAAGTACTTTGACGTGGGCTGTTGTCCATAGTGCTGACCATACACCATGTAACCCTGACTGGTTCAAGACTGCTCCCCATCCCTGCAGGGAAGCGTCTGTGGTCAGTCACCCTGTGGTGAACTGCACCTAGGATAACTACTCATTGCACCTCCCCGAATCGTTGGAGAATCGTAAAAAAAAATGTAATCCGAAGGGGATTAATAGCAATCTATTAATGTAAAACACACCGCCTTTTGTTGTGACAGGTCACGTGGGTACAGTGTGTGGCGTGACTGTAAACATCTTTTGATATTAAGCATCTCAATCACATCGAGTGAACCAGCAATAACGTTGTCTAACGTTGTTAGCTAAATTATACCAGAGAGGTCATTATATTGCAGAATCTCTTGTTATACTCACCACCACTGATCGTTGCACACCGTAGCCCCATTCAGTGGGCGAATTCGATTATGCTGAGCCGCGGGGCACCTATCTATGGCCTGTGACGTGAATGGGAGAAAAAAAAATCTCTTTTCCATAAAATATATGTTTGAATTTTTAAACTAGTTTTCATGGGGAAGGCAAATAAAACGTTTTTATTAAAAGCAATCACTTTTGCATGTAAAAACAAATAATCATACTCATTACTCCACGTGCTAATTACTTCACTTTTGTTTTGAGCCGACTGCGCCGTGGGCTTTGAACGGGACACCTGGCTCACGCTTGGTTCTAAAACGAATGCAAGCAAAACTAGCCAAACAGGGCGCCCAGGCCTGATAAATCGAATTCCCTCAATGAAGGGAAGCGAAGTGGGATGAGGTGCGATCTGCGTGTGGTGCTTGGCAAAAGGGGGCATGATTTGTTGACATAATTGTAATCAAAACCCAAGCTTCATTTACTTGTTGTGACGCACTGAGGTTCCAAACTCCGTTTTAGTTGAGACTGACTTTATGACAAAAATGATCCTATTTACACTTTGTAGTCAGTGTTGACACTAGAATAAATGTTTATGACTCATAGCAATGCCACATAGAGCTTTTTCAAAAGGGAATTAGTTGCTTTTATGGGCAGTCGCTCTAAGAATTAACAAAAATTCAGGAGAGGGGACCAGACTTTAATGCAACCACTTTAACTAGTTGCCTTGAATGCAGCTCCCTAGCAACTCAACAAGCTACAGCTACTACTAATTTCCAAATCAGCCTCCATGCCTGTTTTCAACACTTTAACTAGTTGCCTTTAACACAGCTCCTCAACAAGCATCAGCTTCAACTCATTGCTAATCAGCCTCCACACCTGTGCTCACACTCCTTAATCGCCACTGCCACCCTACTTAAACGTTGTTCTGCAGTGCATGTTAATGTGTGTTACAAGTCTTATCAAGTTGCGTCTCAACTACACTTTACAAAACTATAAATGCAACAATTTCAAAGGTTTTATTGAGTTACAGTTCCTATAAGGAAATCAGTCAATTGAAATACATTTGTTTGGCACGAATCTATGGCCTTCACATGACTGGGAATACAGATACGTATCTGTTGGTCACATACCAGTCAGTATCTGGTGTGACTGCCATTTGCCTCATGCAGTGTGACATCTCCTTCGCATAGAGTTGATCAGGCTGTTGATTGTGGCTTGTTGTCCCACTCCTCTTCAATGGCTGTGTGAAGTTGCTGGATTTTTGTGGGAACTGGAACACGCTGTTGTACCCGTTGTTCCAGAGCATCCCAAACATGCTCTATGGGTGACATGTCTGAGTATGCAGACCATGAAATAAATGGGACATTTTCAGCATCGAGCAATTGTGTACAGATCCTTGTGACATGAAGCTGTGCATTATCATGCTGAAATATGAGGTGATGGCGGCGGATCAATGGCATCAATCGTCATGGTATCTCTGTGCATTCAAATTTCCATCGATAAAATGCAATTGTGTTTGTTGTCTGTAGCTTATGGCTGCCCATTCCATAACCCCATCTCTACCATGGGGCACTCTGTTCACAACGTTGATATCAGCAAACCACTCGCCTACACAACGCCATACTCTGCCAGTACAGTTGAAACTGGGATTCATCCATGAAGAGCACACTTCTTCAGCGTGCCAGTGGCCATCGAAGTTGAGTTTGCCCACTGAAGTTGGTTACGATGCCAAACTGCAGTCTGGTCAAGACCCTCTTGAGGACGACACGCAGATGAGCTTCCCTGAGACGGTTTCTGACCGTTTGTGCAGAAATTCTTCTCTCATACAAATCCACAGTTTCATCAGCTGTCCGGGTGGCTGATCTCATACGATCCTGCATGTAAGGAAGCCGGTCTTGGAGGCACTTCGATGATGTTGGTTATACATGGTCTGTGGTTGTGAGGCCGGTTGGATTTACTGACACATTTTCTGAAATGACATTGGTACAGAAATGAACATTAATTTCTCCGGCAACAGCTATGGTGGGACATTCCTGCAGTCAGCATGCCAATTGAACACTCTCTCAAATCTTGAGACAATCTGTGGCATTGTTATGTGACAAAACTGAACATTTTA
The DNA here is from genome assembly GCF_018296145.1 of Oncorhynchus tshawytscha. Taxonomy (NCBI): domain Eukaryota; kingdom Metazoa; phylum Chordata; class Actinopteri; order Salmoniformes; family Salmonidae; genus Oncorhynchus; species Oncorhynchus tshawytscha. The sequence goes on along the minus strand of NC_056452.1, from coordinate 12,511,371 downwards.
GAGTGACTTTTTATTATCCCCAGCACAAGGTGCACCTGTTTTATGATCATACTTTTTAATACGTTTTAATTGATATGCCACTCCTGTCAGGTAGATGGATTATCTTGGCAAAGGAGAAATGCTCACTAACAGGGATGTACAAAATCTGAGCGAAATAATATTTTTTTGTGCGCATGGAACATTTCTGGGATCTTTTATTTCAGGTCATGAAACATCAAATCAAACGTTATTTGTCACATGCGCCGAATACAACAGGTGTTGTCCTTACAGGGAAATGCTCACTTACAAGCCCTTAACCAACAATGCAGTTTTAAGAAAAAAAAAAGTGTTAAAGTATTTACTAAATAAATTGAAGTAATTAAAAAGCAACAATAAAATAACACTAACAAGGGGGTGGGGGGTGGGGGGCAGTGCTAATTGTCCAGGTAGCCATTTGGTTAGCTGTTCATGAGTCTCATGGCTTGGGGGTAGAAGTTGTTAAGGAGCCTTTTGGACCTAGGTTTGGCGCTCCGGTACCGCTTGCCGTGCGGTAGCAGAGAGAACAGTCTGTGACTAGGGTGGCTGGAGTCTTAGGCAATTTTTAGGGCCTTCCTCAGACACAGCCTGGTATAGAGGTCCTGGATGGGTGGAAGCTTGGCCGTGTGATGTATTGTGACCAACCCTTTACATGTTGCGTTTATATTTTTGTTCACTATAGTCTCTCTTCGGTTCTTCCAAGGATCTCCTGGGGGGATTGCCATCACCACAGCTTAACTACCACGGCCTGACGATGACGTCAACCCGAACCAAGTCCAGCCCCTGGATCCTTCATCTGCAGCCCTTGATTTTATCCGGTCCATTCTCATTCCCCTCCCCTGAATCCTTTCTCACATCCATTCAATTTCCCCAATAAATATTCAAAATCCATTTCAAAGTCTGGTCCTCAAACTCGTGAAACCTCATGATAGGGTCATCCACATTTTGAGAGCGTTTCATGAGAATTTCAGCATTTCATGAGCGCACCCACATTTGACTGGGATGCTTTTGTCTTAATGACCTCAAGTCATCTGACAATAAACTAGCACTGTCAAAGGAAACAATACCCACTGTCTTAATCTGGGGTACCTGTCCAGACCAAAACAGCCAAGCTCCCCCCACCTACCAATTAACCCTTATAAAAGTCTAGCAGGTCACAGTCATGCAGACAAGCAGCCTAGAGGGGCTGACACACACCACCACCCCCTCCACAGGCACATCAGCCCCTTCCCAGCTGCTCCACCCTGGTTCCATCACCAAACAAACAGTGGGACTAATAGACTAACCCCCTTCTCCCCCTCTCCGCATCAAGCGTAATATCTCTGATGATGGCTAAGGCCTTGGCTCTGAGTGGCAGCCCCAGTCACCAGTCATCAGACCCCCCCTCCCACTGGCTGCTCTTTTCACCCCACTGTTTGGAGAGGCTCAGTGACGGGTGTCTGTATGGGAATCTGGCCCAGTCTGCTATGACCAGTGTGACAGGGTTAACCAGCTCGACCAGCCAGGCTGGCCCTCTGTCCCATTCGACCCCCCTCTCCATGCCCACATCGCCCCGAGAGATGTGGAGGGTGATCTGGCCTGGCACCGCAGGGGCTGCCCTGGCTGGTGCTTTGCTGGTGGTCTCTGCGGCCTATTAGTGTCCTGCTATCGGCCTGTCAGCCTGACAAAACAGGGCCCTGTCAAATTAAAGAGGGACGGGGATATGTATTCAAACGCACAAGGGAGAGAGAAAAAAGACGAGCCAGGAAGAGGGAAACCACCGGTGCTAATGTCGACTCTAAGCGAGAGTGACAGGCTGGGCCGATCGGTGGAGAGAGACAGAGATGGAGGAGAGAGAGAGAGTTCCAGTGGCTGATGATGTAGGGGTGGACTTGTCCTGAGGAGACTTGTTAGAGGTCCAGACAGACTAAGTCAGACAGCCACCATTTCCTGGGGATCTAAACCCAGGTAAAAAGCTCAAAGTTCGGGTGAACAGCTTGGAGTCATTTCCATCAACTCGGGTTGGACAGATTGGTTCTGTGTGTGCTTGTGTGCATGTTGTTGTGTGCACAGTACATACCAAGTGACCTTTTAGACTTATGCATGGAGCAGATTATACAAAATACATGTTTCTTACTTGTATTGTGTCTACAGGCCTACTAGTGTAGCTCTCCCTGTTGCTGGTAAATATACAGTACCATCATAAGAACATGTCAGCTCAACCATTTCACCTCCAAGGGCTTGAAAGCTGCCCTCGACATGCCATGCTCTTTGAGGTTACAAGCATATTCCATTTCTTTCACTTGGCCCTTACAGTCACACTTGAGGGCTTGGTTTTACGGGAGTTAAGGGACAAAGTGGAAGTCCCAGCACAGAGCTAATTGGAACATCTATGTTGTCATTGTGTCAGAACATTGTTGCCACAGTGAGGGCAAATGTGACTACCGCAGAGCAATGGAACATTGCCATTATGTTGAGTGTGGCTCTTGTTGCGTGACATAATTCAAGGAAGCGCTACTGGTGTGTTAACTAGTGTTCTGACTGCTGTGTCTTCAGGGGCTGCTCAAGCTATAGGACGTGTTCAATTTGAACGGAAACCTAGCGGTGTGTGGGCTATAGCAGACAGTACTGGAGGGTTGCTGGAGCACCGAGGTGCTACTATGTGTTGAGTTTGTGTACGACTCTAACGATGCGTCTCAGTTTCGGAGAGAGGGCCTCCTCTGCGCTCCTTTCTGTCGCTGTGCGTTTGCTGAGACGGAGAGGTTGATGCACAGTGGCAGCTCCCCCCTCGCAGCCACGGGCCTGCCCACAGCCACTGCAGATGATAGTTTTAATTGCTTTCAATCTTTCAGGCTAGTCCCTACCCACTGGCATAGAGTGCTTGTGTGTTTTTGTGTGTGTTGATTGTGTATGTAGGTGTGTGTGCGTGCACTTATGTGTGTGTGCATGCTCTTGTGTCTGTGCATTCTTTTTCTTTGTGGATCTGTGCCCACGTGGTGTTTGTGTGTGTTTGTAAATCTAATACCCTTTAGGAATGCGTGTGTTTTTATGTTTTTTTTTTTGTGTGTGTGTGTGTGTGTGTGTGTGTGTGTGTGTGTGTGTGTGTGTGTGTGTGTGTGTGTGTGTGTGTGTGTGTGTGTGTGTGTGTGTGTGTGTGTGTGTGTGTGTGTGTGTGTGTGTGTGTAAATCCATTATCCTAATAGGAAGGAGTGGATGTGAATGCATTTTATCGGCAGCGAAATAAACAGAGAGTAAACATACAATCCAAATGTTTGTCAAATAATATTGTCAGGATATCTGGTGGATAATGTGCTGATTAAACTACATTAAAGTACATTAGAGTTGATTTTCCAAAAACATGTTGATGACACTCAAATTCAATGAGTGTACAAGGAAATACTGAGATCCTATTTTTCCATTTTCAAAGGCTATGTGTGGTAATAAATAATTCACTCTGGGGTTTTCATGCAAAGACCTCAAAACACACACACACACACACACACACACACACACACACACACACACACACACACACACACACACACACACACACACACACACACACACACACGCGTGCGCATCTGTAAAAGCATTTCAGGCCCGGCGAACTACAAAACCAACTCGTCAATAATTCAATAAGAATGTCGAGCTGACATAACAGGGCATAGAAAACAGTATGCAATTAAGAGGTACAGTCATTTGCTTAACGTGCCTTGGAGAGATGCTTTCCTCACGTTGATTCACCCACAGAGTCAATCATTATGTGTGTTAATCCATTGATAGACCATCTCCTAACTTTATAACCTGTAAGGCAACCCATGTATTAGGGTTGCAGTCCAATTTCGGTTTAGATTCAATCCGGACTGCATAAGATCTACGCTATAGCGCGATTGAAATGTAAAGGCAACGTTCCTGCGTTTGCGGAGACTACGTTCACGGTAAACACAGCCCGTGTCAGCTCAATCGGAAATGACCTTTACATTTCAATCACGCTATATCACGCTAGATCTTCTGAGGTCCGGATCGAATCCATCCCTAAATGCCAACTGAGGTGATGATCAGAAAACAGTGATTTTGGTATAACTGTTTAAGTCTAGGCATCTACAATTCTGCTAAAGCCATTTTTTCTTGGAGTGTAACTGTTTGGGGAAGTAAAAACCGATTTAATAGCGAGAGTCATATTCAAGTCCTCCTGGGAATGACACTGGAATTTAGGGATGTGTTGGAGAGGACAGGACTTAAGACTGTCTAGGGGTGATTTTGAGAGTTAATTAAGACTAAGTTTTAGGACTACTAGGCTTCCCTCCATGTAAGAAGTGGTGATGTACTATAGACATAGTATAGAGACTGTAAGAAGACAGTGCCTCTGAGCTGTCCTATCATCTCTAACCTATACCGAGCCCCTGAAACCATTGCCAACCCTTTTCCCCCTAAACTACTCCCCATTACATGCATTTACACCCCCCTCTCCCCTTCATGTCCACACCCCACACACACAGCGAGTGTGCACTCTCCTCTCCTCCCAAGGATGGAGCAGAGTGGAGTTGGAGCCCCTCTCTCTGGCCGGGGGGCATATTAAGCCCCTAACATTCCCACAGAGGCTAATCTCCATCCATTTAGAGGGCTGTAATATTTAATGAGGGACCCTGGCCTTGCTCCCAGTGCCACGCGCCCTGGCACGCCTCATATGTTCACATGAGAGGGAGGCCAGCCCAGGGGCGACAGAGAGGAATTCACTGCTAAAAGCCCCACACAATGCAGTCGACCACAGAGCCGCATTGCTGCTTTTCCCTCAGTCCATCTAACTGCAGTGGAGATGCAGATGGGAGGAAAATACTGAACACACCTTGGTTTAGATGAGATAACTACCCTTCTAGTAGTGGACAATGCAGTGTCTAAGTAAAATATACTTGATTAACTATAAATCTCCCCAATAAATATATATGGTCAGTTAACTTTTTTTTTTAAATGAAAAGTAAAACTTGCATTATATGTATACTTGACTTTTAAAGTAAAATATATAAATATATATAAATGTGACTACATTCAGGAAGTGGGGCATTTGGCTCTAGTTCCTACTTTACAGTAGGGCCATTTGGAGAAAAAAAAGAAAAGAAATGCCTTCTTGAACATTTGAACTTTCCTAAGCCATAATAAGAACTTGTATGTGATCTGTAAATATGAATACAAATGTTAAATGATGAGCCTTGTTTAGCCAAGGAGAAAGCACTGAGCTATATAGGGAGAATGACTGGATCCTTCCTGGCTTGCCATGATTGGCTGAGATAATGGGTGGCTAAGGCTTAAGAGGGTATAAACGATGTAAGTGTGAAAATCTCAGCAAAATCTTTCAAGGGCTTCTTCTCCTAAGTGGTTTTACAAGTTTATCCATTTTCAAAGCAGCATAACTTTCCCATGTTTCCTCCAACTACAGTGTATGGTATTCCATTTCTGAGCTATAAAATGTAGGCTTAACCTCACATAGAGGTGCGTTCACAAATGCCAACCTTCAATTCTTGTCTGTTTTGAAACAGCTGCACAGACATCATTTTGGAAGTCTATATCGGCCTTTAGGCCTACTCTAAAATGGATTGTGATTATTGCGATAACTTATTAAAAACCATATCAACTGCTTAGACACAACCTCTCCAAAAATCCTCAGAATCCAGAATCAGTATCTAAAGCAATGTCTCCCAATCCTGGTCCCGGGGACCCGAAGGGGTGCACATTTGGGAAACACTGTATAATGTAAAGAGGGGGGGATCTTCCACTGGACAGCACTTACCCACTCTCTCTCACCCTCACACATTCAACTGAAGGTCAGGATTCACACAAGAAGTGTGAAAAGGCTGGATGGAAAAGGGTACAACGCCTCTGGTTTTAACAAGTGCATATGTGTGTTCATGTGTGTGTGCGTATGTCCGTAGTGCATGCAAAAGTGTGTGGAGGGAGTTAGGAGACACTATATGACACCACTACCCTGACACCGTCGGGGAGAGTCAGAAATTCCAGAAAGGCAGTGATTTTTTTTTTGGTGTGTGTTTTTAAAACGTAACATTTGCGTTACTAAGTCGCGGAGTGGTGAACGTGTCAAGAGGGAGACCATAGAAGTGCTCTCTGATTCAAACTGACTCTAATGGGGAGGCCTGGTGAATTTTTCATACAGCCCAGAGGGGGAGGAAGAGCAAGCATACTGGGGACATTATAACCTCCATCTCTCGAGGAGAGAGAGAAGGAGGTAGAGAGAGACCTTACTCAACACTATTCTCCGACCAATATGTCCATTTGTAATGCTTTTATTATAATCTATGATAATTATCCGACATAGTTCTGTTCTCAAGCTTAAGCCTCTACTCTCGGAAATATTACCAGACAAAATATAATGCACCCAGATGATTGTGAAAGCTTCTTGTAAACGTGAAGTACTGTATAATTTTACTGACACATACAGTATTTCAAGTAATTGTGAATTTGTCATGCTGAAGACAAGAATCACAATAGAGAGACACGCTAGATAGCTAGTTGACGTGTACTTGTAGAGATTTCTGGACTGATCAGTGTGAAATACATGTACACTATATATACAAAAGTATGTGGACACCCCTTCAAATGAGTGGATTTGGCTATTTTAGCCACACCCGTTGTTGACAGGAGTATAAAATCGAGCACACCGCCATGCAATCTCCATAGACAAACATTGGCAGTAGTTTGGCCTTACTGAAGAGCTCAGTGACTTTCAACATGGCAGTGTCATAGGATGCCACCTTTCCAACAAGTCAGTATATCACATTTCTGTCCTGCTATGAAGTGAAACCGTCTAGGAGAAACAACGGCTCAGCCACAAAGTGGTAGACCACACACGCTCACAGAGCGGCTCTGCCAAGTACTAAAGTGTGTTGCGTGTAAAAATCGTCTGTCCTCGGTTGCAACTGTACTCCCGAGTTCCAAACTACTTCTGGAAGCAACGTCAGCGCAAGAACTGTTCGTCGGGAGCTTCATGAAATGACTTTCCATGGCCGAGCAGCCGCACACAAGCCTAAAATCAACATGAACAATGCCAAGTAAGTGCTGGAGTGGTGTAAAGCTCGGTAGAGGAGGAATAATGGTTTGGGGCTGTTTTTCATGGTTTGGGCTAGGCCCCTTAGTTCCAGTGAAGGGAAATCTTAACTCTACAGCATACAATGACATTCTAGACGATTATGTGCTTCCAACTTTGTGGCAACAGTTTGGGGAAGGCCCTTTCCTGTTTCAGCATGACAATGCCCCCATCCACAAAGTGAGGTCCATACAGAAATAGTTTGTTGAGATTGGTGTGGAAGAACTTGACTGGCCTGCACAGAGCCCTGACCTCAACCCCATCGGACACCATTGGGATGAATTTGGACGCTGACTGCGAGCCAGGCCTAATCGCCCAACATCAGCGCCCTGACCTCACGAATGCTCTTGTGGCTGAATGGAAGCAAGTCCTCGCAGCAATGTTCCAACATCTAGTGGAAAGCCTTGCCAGAATTGTGGAGGCTGTTATAGCAGGAAAAGCGGGACCAACTTCATATTAATGCCCATGATTTTGGAATGTGTTGTTCGACGAGCAGGTGTCCACATACTCCTGATCATGTACATTATATAAAGGTTAAATACATGTTTTAAATGAATGTAGTGTATATATCAACTAATGATAGTTCATGAATAACTGTAGAGCGTTTCATATGGAGTTTTACAGAAGATATGGTTGTAACCTAAAACCGATAACAAAATGTGACTTTTGTTGGGTTCATCTTTTTAAGTCTCCATGTTTTTCCATTTTTGTTTCTGTTGTTATTAAACAATATTCAAGTGCTCTTTCTTACTAGGATATCAAATCTTTGTGTCAACAATTCACTAATACAAGGTAATAACCGGATTCATAAAGGATCAGATTTAGGATTACATTCTGTCTTATGAATCTGACAAAAGCTGGATAAACATCCACATTTTAATGGAATGAACATTTCTGCAAGAAAGCTCTTAAAAAAATATCCATCTGTTCAATGGACACGTGCCAGAGCTCACCCAGATAGCTCGTAGCACTGTCTCGCGTATGCAAATATGTTTTGCCTGGAAATCTATTTGGAGTTGCTCGAAGGAATCCAGAACGGGCCTCCTTCTGTCTTCCCCAACGGCTCACGCGGGCCTCCCTTACGCCGTCTATGTCCTCTCGCGTGGAAGACATTTCACCAGCTCACACACGCAGGGACGAGCAGCGAGCTGCACCGCACCGCACCGCACCGCCTCGGATGGCCCAACCATGGGCGATTATGTAGATCTCACAGGCCGCGGCTGCTGGCTCCTTCCGTCTCGGCGAGCAGGGACAAGGCGCCCCGCAACTGTTTGCTCTGTTGTACAACACACGCAAAAGACCCCCATTCGAAGGACAGCGAGTAAGTAGTTATAGGCTTACTGTTTCACTAGATGACCATAAAGAGGTGAAAAGGGAGCTACAATAAATGTTTAGGTGTTGTAAGTAAACCTAACTTTAAAGATAAAATGTTCAGAAATTGTTTAAAAATTCAGTGGTTCAAAACATCAATATGGTACTAAAACTGAAACCAGGTTGTATATAATCCTATAAAATAATGGTTGAAACAAATATGCTGATAGTTGATCTTGTATAAAGGGTTCCCAATGGTGTTTTTGTCACTAAAGTCTAGTCTTATTATGGAAAATATGAAATATACTGCCGAGCAAGAACACACAAATTTGACTTTTGAGATGTTCCAAATAGGCTCAATGACTGCTGCCATAAAGCTTCACTTCAGTACAAAATAGGCCAATATAATTGGTCAGAATTATTCAAAAATATTCCTACTCACTAATCTCTAGTCCCCTGCAATATGGGATGTATTCATAGTTCATTCATAGTTCATCCGATCTCAAAAAGTTCAAAAACTTGACTGAACTTGACTAAACTTGAAAGTTAATCAACCATAAGTAAAAGTTAAGAGGATATGGTGATATGGTGTGTATGGGTTGGGGGTGTAGTGTGATGGGGGGGGGGTTTGTGTGTGTGTGTGCGTCTAGGCTGGAAGGCAGCTAGCACTCCTCTTGGGCATGGATGCGAGAGGAAAGAAAGGAGGAGAGGAGAAACAGAGATGTGTGGTTGAAACCAGAGGGCCGAGGAGCCTGCCTGGGCAGATGGTCCACAAAGGTGTTACTACACAGTGAGTGGGCAGCGCGATTGATGCATTGCAACATTCAAGAAGGTGGAACATTTGGCTGCTGACCCGCAGTCAGAACTCATTCGCCCTCCCCTCCTTATTTAGCTGCTGCTGCTGCTGAGAGCCGACGGGGGGATTGGGTTCGAATAAACACACACAAACTCGGAACGCCGCACTTTCCCACCCTCTGGGGGGCCTAGGCTGTATGTTCACTGGAAACTCCTCCTTCCTCTCCAAGGAGGTCAAGATGGAGGGGGAAGAGAGAACGGGTTCATAGTGCCACAGAAGAACAACAGGCAAACTAAACTGGTTGAATCAACGTTGTCTTTTCAAAGAAATTACGTTGAACCAACATGGAATATACGTTGAATTGACGTCTGTGCCCAGTGGGTTCTTTCAAGGGTCAATATTATCAGGACTGCAGCCTACACTTCATTATTGGCACAGTGAACAAATGTCTAAACTGTTCATGTGGTGTTGTTTCTTTTAAAGTGCAAAACATCATTCACAACATATAGGTTATTACACGTGGACAAATGGCCATTTCAATTTAGAACAATTAAACAATGGCACACTATACCACCACTACTTTACCTTGTGAAGGTCTCACCAGCAATTGTAGGTAGAATACAAAAGTGGAGGCTCAAAAAGTTCAAAGACCTATTTTCTCTTTAATAAACACACACTTTTAGTTATGCACATGCCAAGATCTGATTTCAGACCCAAAAAGCATTCTTACATCAGTTTAAACATTGAACATTTATGAGAGGGAGTGTGATAACCAAAGGCAACATTATGGCAATAGCTTTTAAACATCACAATCACGGTTTGTCCCAAAGCGCAGTTAAAAATGATCAAGTATAGAAATAATGAATCATGCTTCTCTTTCAGCTTTCATTCACCTTTCACTCATCCTGTTTTCCATAAACAATTGTCAAAATAGTGGTAACATGGTTAACTTTCAAGAATAAAATCAATGATTTTAACGTTGCAGGCCTAATGTAAACAGTTTCAATTGAGCCATTAGCGGGAACAAAAGCAATTGAAATCTTCAGCACAGGAATGTCACACCATTTGGGCTCCCGAATGGTGCAGCGGTCTAAGGCACCGCATCTCCGTGCTAGAGGCGTCACTACAGGCACCCTGGTTCGAATCCAGGCTGTATCACGGCCGTGATTGGGAGTCCCATAGGGCGGCGCCCAAAGTTGTTCGTGTTTGGCCGGTGTCGGCCGTCATTGTAAATAAGAATCTGTTCTTAACTGACTTGCCTAGTTAAATAAAAAAATAACACCTCGCATTATCATGAAATATATTATTTGGAGCTCACTGATTAAAGAAACAAGCATATACTGCCACCTTGTGGTTAAATCTGGTACATTCCATTGAAAATAGTGCTCACCAGCCACGAGACAAGTGTATACCACATTTTCACATCTTGCTTCATGAATTAACATAAAAACTGCTGGAATGCATATAAAATATGGTTAATCTCACCATCTATGCATTAGGTGAGTGGACATATCGTATCTATCCTAAATAGTTAGTTATAAAAAGAAAGGACCTTTTGGAATCAACTGGGTTTGACATTTCTGCATAGACTTTTTAAACATCACAAAATGTCCATCTTTTCTTATGAACAACTGGTATTTTGTGAGTGAACATAGTTAATTGACTACATAAGGCATGCAAGTGACTAGATCGAGAAGACCAAACTAATGAAAAAAGGTCAGTAGCAGGCCAGCACAGACACACAAACGGGTCACATCCGCGTTCGCTCGCGACTCCACTCCGAGTCAGTCATCATCCACCACCATCACATTCCCGTTAAGCTGGTACTCGATGGTGGCCCAGTCAAAGATGTTTCCTTTGGTGATCTTATGTTCGTAATGCAGGGCTTGGATCTGGCTTCTGGGCAGAACATAGTCCCACATGTTGAGGTCGGTCACTTCCCCCACAAAGCTCTGCACTGCCTCCAGGTCTCCCAGGTGTTTGTCCGGGTCTTGCCCAAGGAGAACGGTCCCCTTGGGCCGGATGGTATGGCCCGGCTTGTACACCTGGTAGGTGCTGCGGCGGCCATCCACCCAGAAGGCAGCCAGCCCGGTACGGGACTCCCAGGTGAGGCAGAGACTCGTTCTGAATGTGGTGATGGGCGGCAGGTGGAAGAAGGCACCGTCGCCACTCAGGTAGAAGGCGATGCGGCCATCTTTCTCACGCCACACGTTAAGCTCGTCGTAGTCGGGCGTGCGGTAGGCGAACAGGATGATCTGCCGCTCGCCCTCCAGCTCGGTGGCCACGCGCATGCACAACGTGAACGCCCGCAGGTCCATCTCCTTTTGGGGGATGAGCGCCACGAAGCTGAAGTCCGTCTCATACGGGAAGACCAGCACCTTTCCGCCCAGGCCAACTGTAAACACCACCACAAACAACATCAACTGTCTATTAGAGCAGTTACTGGAGAAGATGACAACAGTATTGTAGCACATTAATGGTGTAGTCTGAATGGGACTTGAACCCGGGTTCCTGACTGTCAGCCCAGCACTTTAAATCGTTAAACCAAGAGGTCCAAACCACTTGACGGTCACTAGATGTTGTACTGCCGTCACAACAGTATAAAATCTGTGTGGCATGAGAGCAATCTGAATATGACTTCCTCAAAGATGTGCAAAATGTAAAAACAATGAGTTAAAAGGGATTTTTTTTTTACTTGAGGTATGCACACATGAGCTAAAGGACTGACCATTTGGGATTTTACAAAAAATAGTTACGCAAATAAATAATTACAAAGAAATAATCAAATCGTACATTTTTTCCCCTATATTCCATAGCCTACCAACCAAAACATACCTTCATTGGCTGAGGTGACACCCACGATACCCAGTAGGAGTATGAGCCTGGCAGTTATCTACCACAACAAACACATATCAGAATGGCAAAGCATGCCACTACTACGGTCATTGTGAAAATAATAAATAGTAGTAAATACATCATATACTATAGTAAAGTGCATATCCTGTTAACAAAATGCCTCAGACAAAAAACACTAACAGCATTGCTCTTACCATGTTGATTTAAGGTTGTTATTCCACTGAAAAGGTGATGCTGGCGCACTCTGTCACGCCTGTCTATTCTTAATGCCATGGTGTCTGTACGCCTCTTCCCTCCTAGTACCAGACCATTACATCACTTCAATGGACAGATGTGCTGACAATGGACCCGGTGTGTGCGGGGCATGGGGGGGTAAATTGGGTCTGGGTGACACTGGCCTTTTTGTGTTGACTGACACGCCAGAGGGGACGCGCGCACACACTTTCAGAACATGTGATTGTGGGTGTGTATCATCTATTAAGCCATTGATTGACTGATTTGAATAAGGTTGAGTTCTAGGTCCAGCAACCGCATGGTCTTTGTTCATGTACAATTTTGTTTCGACCGGTACTAATGTCTGATTGACAGGTTGATTAACTTACGACTTTTTTTTGCCGTCCGTTTTTCAAATTCCCAACCTCCCTAGCACGACACACACCTCAGATGCTGGAAGCAGCACCCCTTGGAGCAGGTTAAGGGTTAAGTGCCTTGCTAAAAGTGCTAGATGTGATCAAAAGTAATGTGAGCAAAAATCAGATGAACATTTCACAAGGAGACAAAAAGGAACAAACCAAAGTCACATGTATAATTAACATATCTACATTTAATAGTTGTTTATTCTCAAGCTCTTCAGAAATCCTCAAAAAGCCAACCCCTCACCCCAACACAAAACCTGCAGTTCACTAAAATCACATGCATTCAGTTGAGAAAGGGGGCTTACATAAACTAATTGAGGAAAAACTGAGAAATATCTAAGAGGACTCTGTCAACAGCTGAGAATTCCAAGCTCCTGGTCAAGGTACTTGCAACACGGATTGCTGTGATTGGTTAGAAATGCTGGAAGGGGGACGGACATAGGTTCGATCAAAATAGGGAAACACACTGAAATGAGAAGGTATAGGAGACTCAAAGTATTGGGAACATGACTGCTTTGACCAATAGTCAGTGTCGTACTTACATTTTTAAAGTTGTTGCGAACACCTACTGCTACTGTGTGGTTATAGTAAAGTAGGCATGTATGACAGGGCTTTTCCCTGCAATGGAGTGGGAAAACAATTCTTGGCCAAGCAGACCTGAATGCTTATAACAAACCTGAGCAGACCTCATGCTTAACAATGCAGGGAGTCCATTGTCATGTCAAATGCATACTGTACCGGCGGTTGCACTACTAGCCTTCAGCCAAACATTGTCCAAGCGCACACACCTATTGTTTTGTCTCTAATAACAGCAATTACAGCACAGTCCTTCGAAACAGGATTCAAGAACGTCAAACCCAAAGAGAAAGTAAAGACGATAAAAGTGGAGGCATATGACCCATTAGAGAGGAAATAGAAACAACCTTGTCGGGTCTCTATGCAGCACTTTAAACTGATGAATTGTCTATCATTCAAATCTCCTTCTTGGATGATGACAAGAATGCCATTTGGTACTACTGTAATAATACATACAACTCATTGTAACATAAAATAGGTTTAATCTATTCACTCTCACTATATGCATACATTCAACATAGTATAACTGCCCGCTATGAGGGACTGATATAATGCAATAGAGGACCGTTGACCATCAGTTGGAACATTATAGTTTGTATGATCTTGTTATAACTCCAGATCACAGGCAATGACTTGAAGCAGACCGACTTGGTTGGTCAGTTTTTCTATAATACATTTCTCACATTTGCCATTATCTTGCATTAAAAAAAAATCCACACTAGATTGTTTGAAAAGTAAAATAACAATTTGGCATCAAATTGACCAAGACCACCAACACTGAATTGTGGGAAATAAGTCATTACAGTACAACTAACCCATTATGTTTAAAAAATAATAAATTGAAATAAACAAAAATACTGGAGTAAGAGTAAGATAAAAGGCTAATATTTTCATCATTTAGGTAGATAGTTCCAATGGTTATATTTGAGAAGAGATTGGAAGCTTTACATTAGAGGGTTTTGAGACCAGCGTGCAGTGCGATGTGTTCAGAGAGAATTGTGGCACAGAGAGAGAGGGGGAGAGAGAGAGAGACCTGAGAAACATGGCCCCCAATTCTGAGGGAGAGAGGACTATCAGAGGAAGGGAAGCGATAAAGAAAGATTTAGAGAGAAGGGGAGGAGAGAGAGGAGACCGATTTAGAAAGAGAGAGGAATCACCTCGAGACATGGCTGTCATTTTGCAGTCCATAGTATGACCCCCCTATGTGTAAAAGTGCATGTCCAGGAGGGAGTTTGTGAATTCTGTCACTTCCTTTTTTTCCTTGACACTTCTGGTGTGGATCTCAGCTCTGGGGCGTGTGGATCTACGAGCCATAGGGGGTTCGGGTTATGGGGGTTCAATAGTCCTCCACCCAACCGTTCTCCTGGATAAAGGCGTCAATGACCTCCTTCATGGCCAGGTTGGGGATCAGCTGGTCGTGAGTCAGAGGACTCCGGGTGACCGGGTCGAAATGGCCCACTCGCTACAGAGGAAAAATGGTATTGGTGTTGCTGTGAGATGGTGGCTTTCATTATTATGCATTTTAATCATGGTTTACAGTTTGCTTTGGATAGTATTACCCGTGGGTGAGTAGTTGATCGAGTAGGAACGGCAAGTGTATTTATAGCAATCTAAATTGGTGGTAATTTAGCGGTAAGTGATCGGTAGTGTGGCTAAAACAGTATGTCTATGAATGGGCAACGGTTAATCTATACTTCTGCTGAGTAGATGTCTACGACTATAAAAGGATGGTACACTGTACCTGTAGATGCTCCTCAATGTCCTTGCGGTCGTAGGTGATCCCACTGGGGGTGATGCAGGGCTCCCTCATCAACTCAAAGCTGATCTTTCCACACAGGTAGTCAGGGATCTCCCGCTTCTGTGGGGTTCACAAGAATAGACATGCATGTAAAATGATACATACAGCTGAAGTTGGACGTTAGCCAACTACATTTAAACTCAGGTTTTTCACAATTCCTGACATTTAATCCCTGTTTTAGGTCAGTTAGGATCAACACTTCATTTTAAGAATGTGAAATGTCAGAATAATAGTAGAGAACGATTTATTTCAGCTTTTTATTTTTCGTCACATTCCCAGTGGGTCAGAAGTTTACATACACTCAATTAGTATTTGCATAGGATTGCCTTTGAATTGTTTAACTTGGGTCAAACATTTCGGGTAGCCTTCCACAAGCTCCCACAATAAATTGGGTGAATTTTGGCCCATTCCTCCTGACAGAGCTGATGTAACTGAGTCAGGTTTGTAGGCATCCTTGCTCGCACACGCTTTTTCAGTTCTGCCCACAAATTGTCTATAGGCTCGAGGTCAGGGCTTTGTGATGGCCACTCCAATACCTTGACTAGGTTGTCCTTAAGCCATTTTGCCACAACTTTGGAAGTATGCTTGGGGTCATTGTCCATTTGGAAGACCCATTTGTAACCAAGCTTTTGCCTTGAGATGTTGCTTCAGTGTATCCACAGAATTTTTCCTACCTCATGCCATTTATTTTGTGAAGTGCACCAGTCCCTCTTGCAGCAAAGCACCCCCACAACATGATGCTGCCACCCCCGTGCTTTTCACGGTTGGGATGTGTTCTTCGGCTTGCAAGCCTTCTTCCAAACGTAACAATGGTCATTATGGCCAAAAAGTTATATTTTTGTTTCATCAGACCAGAGGACATTTCTCCAAAAAGTACACTATTTTTCCCCATGTGCAGTTACAAACCGTAGTCTGGCTTTTTTAATGGTGGTTTTGGAGCAGTGGCTTCTTCCTTGCTGAGCGGACTTTCAGGTTATGTCGATATAGGACTCGTTTTACTGTGGAAATTGATACTTTGTACCCGTTTCCTACAGCATCTTCACAAGGTCCTTTGCTGTTGTTCTGGGATTGATTTGCACTTTTCGCACCAAAGTACGTTAATCTCTAGGAGACAGAACGCATCTCCTTCCTGAGCGGTATGACGGATGCATGGTCCCATGGTGTTTATACTTGCGTACTATTGTTTGTACAGATGAACGTGGTACCTTCAGGCATTTGGAAATTGCTCCCAAGGATGAACCAAACTTGGAGGTCTACAATTTTTTTTCCCTGATTTCTTTAGATTTTCCCATCATGTCAAGCAAAGAGGCACTGAGTTTGAAGGTAAGTCTTGAAATTTATCCACAGGTACACCTCCAATTGACTCAAATGATGTCAATTAGCCTATCAGAAGCTTCGAAAGCCATGACAATTTTCTGGAATTTTCCAAGCTGTTTATAGGCACAATGATCTTAGTGTATGTAAACTTCTGACCCACTGGAATTGTGATACAGTGAGTTACAAGTGAAATAATCTGTCTGTAAACAATTGTTGGAAAAATGACTTGTGTCATGCACAAAGTAGATGTCCTAACTTGCCAAAACTATAGTTTGTTAACAGAAATTTGTTGAGTGGTTTAAAAACTAGTTTTAATGTGTCCAACTTGTGTATGTAAACTTCCGACTTCAACTGTAGATATTAATACTACCCCCTAGATGAGTGGTTCCCAAACTTTTTTGAACCGTGATGGGATAAAAAAAAAGAGAGATTAAAATAGGGACATTTGAAGTGTGCCGCATAATGTAGTGGTAATGACCTCCATCTCATCTGATCCATACAGCAAATCATCTAAAGGTGCCACTACAGACTGAGGCGGTGTTACGGATAAGCCTAAATCAGACTTGCCTGTGCTAATGGTTCTCACAGGTGATGTTAAATTATACAAATGGCTTTGCTCGTGATGGGCGTCCCTCAAATTATACAAACGTAACAGCCTGAGCACACCGGACTTGAAACAACGATACAGATGTAACCATGTGTGCCATTCAATGTTTCACCTGAGCCTCACTGTTGTTTCCAAGTCAAAATTCCATGAGCATCCGAAGGGTCATGTTTATAAGGGAGAGTTCGATGTGTGTAAAAAACAAAAACAATTTTAAAATGTATTTGTATTTTTTTAAAGAGTAATAATCTAGATTAGGAAAAGTTTTACAGCACACCTGAGAGTTCATCAAGGCACACTGGTTGAAAACCACTTCCCTAGACACCATCTAGATCATATTCAATAGGTAACAAATAGAGGAAAACTGCCTAAAAGGGACGGACTACCTGAACTTGTCCAATAAGAAATCCTTGTTTTCCACGGGAAAACATTTTGCTACGGTGTGCCCTAATGAACACAACCCAGTATAGGGGTTTGAAACACCAATGTTGACAGAGGCAAGACGATGTCTTCTTAACTGACAATGACAATTACATATACCAAGTCAACAACTATATATAGGCCCCGATAATCCTTCATAACAAGCCACGACAAGCAACTTGAGGTGGCGGTTGCTGTAGAAACGGCTTGGACTGGAAATAGGAGGTGGAGTGCTAGTCTATTTTGGTAACCATAACACTGGCACAGCTAAGTGTCAAAGCAAGGGGGTGGGTCAGACACAGCTGATCAGAGAAACAGAGTGTGGTCAAATTCTATGTGTTTCTCTAAATTAAATCGCGTGACATTTTATGAATAAGATCAAATATGTATTGTTATTTCAGTAATGCAGAGCTGTCTTGTGCTATGGCTAACGATATTGAATAACCAGTAAGATTCAGTGAAATTAGTCTGGATTGAAGGTTGTTCACAAATCACAGTAAACGGTGTGTTCAACTCATTTTAAAAGTATCACTCACTTTTCTCTTCTCGTCCACTTGTGAAAAGAGCTCCTCCATGTCCATAAGGAACTTGTCCTATTTAGGAGAAAAGCAGAGAGAGTCGGGTGAGGCTAGCACAGAGCATTAATACAAATGCCCCTCAATATCAATGAGATATGGAGAAATAGGCAACATGATGGCAATTCAGATGCCCGACACCAGTGCTCAATACTTTAAAAGCAAGTGGTCCCTGCATACTGACATAGGAGGATATAGACATAACTTACATGTTTTGATTTGATCTTGACGACGCCGCTGCCACTCGGATTGTCCGACTCTTCGTTTTCCCGGCAATCCGCCACTTCCCTGAGAAAAATATAAAGACGTAGCATTTCCTTAATCACTCACTAACGATCCCTAGATGAACTGGGACAGAAAATGCACCCGCAAATTCTAATGCATTAGCCAGACTTATTCCCCATCTCAACAATTTTATTATCACACATGATTGTGCATGTGTAGAACACTGGGCAGGATATGTTGCAACTCATTAAATGTAATTCAAAGGGGTTCTGGCAATGAACTCATTTGCAATGAACCTACAGTATACGCAATGAACTTCTATGCTTCCCCATAGGAAATGGAATATCAGTGCAGGCGTTTTGCTCATACAAGAGTACGAGTCTCAGTCTCGGTCAGTCTCGGTCCAGGTCCCTCCCTCACCTCTCCTTCTCAGCCAGGATGAGTTTGGTGAGATAGGCAAGCAGCTCGTTCTCCTGGTTGATGCGCTTCTCCTCGATGCTGTTCCAACGCTTCTTTTTGGCGAGCCGCAGGGCACTTGGGATGTCGTCTCCAAAGTTCAGCCGTTGCTCCTTGGCCAGGTTGTAAGCTGCCCACAGAACAGGTCCAGATATCATTAATGTTGTCCGTTGAAAGTAAGAGCTTAAAACTGGTATGCGGCCTCTTCCCCCCCCCATCTACAGATCTCAGCATTCTACAAAAGAACATTTTAGTTGCACTACAAAATTCAATACAATTTCAGTTTAGTACCAATACACAGTACTAGGCACCTCTGAGGTTTAGTTAGATTGCAGCACATAGCATTCTAACTAGCACTCAAAACAAAAATGCACATCAATGTTGTGTTGCAATACTGAGGGGGCCATATAAATACCATCCATATAATAATATTTATTAACTTTAAAGACAAACGGAGCCTATATTGGTACTGCTACTCTGACTTTGTGAAGGCCCAGGCTTAATTGGTATCAGAGAAACTGGCCCGGAGGGTTGTTCCTGACCTCTCTGCAAGTTGCCGATGGCCTCGTCGTAGTTCTCCAGCTCCAGGTGACACTGGCCCAGGAAGAAGTGGGCCTTGACCGACTGGGGGTCCATCTCCAGCGCGTGCTTGCAGTCCGCCAGGGCTTTGTCGTGCTGCTGCAGCTTCAAGTGGCACAGAGCCCGGTTGGTGTAGTACACCGCCACCAACGGGTTACGGTTCTGTTGGCAGGATACACAAAAAACACAAACATATTGCACAGGCTACTGTTGTAAGGGTGCATCAGTCCAGCGCATAGGCTACTTTTTATACGTACATCAATCTATTCACAATAGGTGAATAAGTCAGTGTCAATACCTCATGTCATACCCTTTCAAAGCAAGCGGACAAGTCTAGCCATGTCAACTACTACATCATCCGGCAGAAAGGGAGGTAGCTCGCTACTCACGATGGCTTTGCTGTAGCAGGTGGCAGCCTCCTGGTACTTGCGGCAGAGGAACAGTCGGTTGCCCTGTTCCTTCAGCTCCTGTGCCGTGGAACTCTTCTCCGGGCTGCCTGCCATCTTCTCCGGTGGCTCCGCGGCGCCTGCTCCGCGCTGCTTCCCTATCCTGTTCCCCGTCTCTCCGGCTGGCTAGCGGTCAGGTGAAAGAATGGCCAGGCCGTCTGTTCTTTGTCTTCTCACCAACTACAAACGAAAGATGGGCAGCGTCATGCAACAGTCAATGCCTTGCTGCTGCAATGCACCTGCACTGCATTGAGCGCTTTTGATGAGGTGCAGTCGCTGTGGCAACTCATAAATTGAGCCCTCACACTTCACTGGCTAGCTATGCATCATCATCACTGTTGTATGGTTGTGCAACTGCAAAATGCTGAAGTCGAGGTTTGATGCAGAAAAGCCAGTCACACCACCTGACCACACTGAAAGGACCGCATTTGTCAAAATTCAGCATATCCATGTCAAGTCCCGAAAGTTAGTTAGGTCAAGACTATAACGTTAGCTCTGCTTGCTAACGTTGGTCCATGTCGCAACGAAAAAAACGACGTTAGTTAGCTAACATTGGACTAAAGGAGCCGAACATTACTCCTTACTCCAAGGAAGCCACAAGTCAAATACTCCATTGCAGTGCGGTTCTAGAAACATAAATTGCTCTAACGTTACTTTCATATCACATCAAAACCATTAAACAAATTAAAAATACACTGTCTGTACATCGTTTTAAACGGATTTAACACAGTTCCAGCACATAGTATTTTTCAGTGACAACACGTTTGTGTCTACCGTTTACACACAGGTGTTCGGAGGCGCAGGTAGTTACAGTACTTAGCACAGTTTGTCTGCCCACTTGTCTGTTTCCCGTAAACAAGAGCTGTAACATGGAAATGTGCCCGTGTGGGAACCATAACCTTGTAAAAAAGGTATCAACTTAACATTTTGATTTATTTTATAAAATGATTTCTCGCCGATGTCAAAGAATTATGTATGTGAAATGTACTGTAATGGAACTGAGAGTCATGGTCAAGGGCTAGCAACGGTAATTAGCTAAGAAGGTAATTTAGCTAGCTATCTAATCTTAAAGCTAGCTAGAGTGGACTTTCCCCACCATGAGTTTGCGGTTGACTGAGCTAGAAATTATGGCAAATGTATAGTACTTAGCTACATTGCAACGTTCAAATCCCTGCAAACCTCACAACAACCCCCCGCGAATAAACAACTAACGTTAGCTGGTTAGCTAGCTAACGGCTAGCCTACCTCAAATATGCGGTTATTTACATACTACTAGCTCTACACAACATAAACATATGTAACCTCACCTGCTCAAATGAATTTCACATACAGGCGGTTGATGTGCCAGTATCTTTCGATTTCAATTCTTAATTTATTTGCTTTTCCCATTGAGCTGTTACGACAGAGCTGACAGGAGCTAGCAAGTTTGTTTTTATGCTGACGTCATGATGTAAGACGACGGAAACTCGCAAGGTACGCTTCAGTGAAAATACATGTCTAACAGATGGCACTCTTTGACAACATGTCATCAAATTATAAATGCTCATGCAATTCAGAGAATAATGGATGTAAATGATACACGTTTGTGATATGTGTTAATTGATTCCGTATCATCAAAGTCAGGGTTGGTCTGATTGCCTTTCCGCAGCAACTGAGGCTCACATCACGCGTCCAGCTAAGCAGAATTTGCTGAAAGCAGCCCAGGAAGCGAAATTTCGTTTCATAGTATACCCGAAGGTATAGTACATGAAAGTACATGAGGGAACACAAGTATATATAGATTATATACAATGGACAATTGAGCTAGGGGGTACAATATCACATTACACAAGGACCTTAAGGGACTTATAAACACTTATAATTCTAACAGCTTTTTTGTTAGTAAAGTATTTAATTGTCTTAAAATACAGTTCAATTTATTTTTGTAGGGTAAGAAAACGTGTTTTTTTTGTTTGTAAATTTACATTTGTGAATATGAATTTTGGCCAAAAGAATACATTTATTTATGTTATTACATAAAAATGTTTCAGCTTATTCCTAGTATACCCGAAGGCAAAGTCATTGGGCGCGTTCGAGCGGATCACTTTTGTCATGACGTTGACCAACGTTGGTCACCGCCTTTCAAAATGTGTTACATTACGGGTATGAACATTTTCCGACTTGCGACTACATGCATAGAGAAAGAGGAAGACCCAACTCGGTGGAAAATCTGTCTCCCTCCAGCAGATGGCGTTTTTTCGTTGTTTTTCCTCACCACGCAAGGAGTTTTTTAATGGTGGTCAATGTGAAAGTCGAATTTGGTCAACAACAAAAATGTATGGCTTATTTGCTTACGTGAGGTTTATTTAATTGAACAGAAGTTTTGTAATTCTTACGAGTGTACTGATATAAGTAGGACAAAAAACACTTTATATTGGAGTTTGCTATGCATATTCTTGACATAGGGCTATTAGCATAGAACACCTCTCCATTGAATGCAGGCGGTTATCGTCAACAACCTTCTTCGAATATTCAAAAAAGGTTTACAATAATGAGATGTATCCAGCAAACCAAAGAAAGGATAGGTGGGAGCTAGACAGCCTGTCGTGCCGCTTTGCGGACAACGACTCCCATTGTTAGGGCGGAGAGACATGTAATCTTGTCAGTATAGAGTACCACTGTATGGTACCCTTCATTCAGCAAAATACGTATTTTTTCCTATTTACACTTTGTAGTAGATTTTGACACTGTAATAAACGTTTGACTAATATCGATCCCACGTAGGCCATTTTCTACCAGAGAAGTTGTTTGCCTTCAGTTTTGAGGGAGAGTCCAATTGGCATGATGACTGCAGGAATGTCCACCAGAGCTGTTGCAGATAATTGAATGTTAATTTTTCTACCATAAGCCACCTCCAAAGTCATTTTAGAGAATTTGGCATAATACCCATAAAACCTAGAGGTCAGACAGGGAAATGGTTCCAAAAATGTTTGTGATGTTTTGATAACTGTGTAAATCTCTCTAGGATAAGGTAGCTCTTATCAATATATTCACCTGTATTTAGCCCCCCCCAAAATTAAATGCTAATTAGCTGCTAATGTGGCTATCATAAAGAACTACAACTGCCATGATGATCTGGACGAGACGGCCGAATCAAGGCAAATGTAAGAATCTCTGGATTAACTATCTAATGTTAGCTAAATGTAGTAATTAATACATTGGCAACATTTCTTTAAATGGACAGTTCTGAGAACTGTCTTGTGCAAATTTTACATTGACACAATACCTGTCAGGAAAGGTGTCAGCTAGAGATGATATGCAGGAGCTTGCCGGGATTTGTAGTTTTGCATGATGTTAACTTTGACCTAAATTAGCATTTTTTTTTATCTGAGAGTAAATAGATCCAAATATATTGATAAAAGTGACCTTGTCCAAGAGAGATTTACATGATTATCAAAACGTCACGACAGGGTAAGCCTACACGAAACACAGCCCTTATTTTAAGAATTTCTCAAATCCCTTATGGGGAAAATTAATGTTGGAAAAACTATTGGAACCATTTCCCTGTTTGACCGTTTTATGACACCGCCACTGTCCATAACCTTTGCTATATGTCAACTGCATGACCTTTACAACAACCATGTGATCAAAGGTCATGAACTTTCAGAACCAAAGTATTGTGGGATACAACCTTCTGTTTTTTTGGAAGCAAAAAGCACTACATGCTGATAAATGGTTGATGTTGCCACCTATCATTGGGTATTATCAATGCATGTTTACTGTTTTGGGTGGATTACTATTTTGAACATAAAGATGCACTATGCAGAAATAGCTCTGCCATTTCCTGGTTGCTAAAATTCGAATAGTTAATTTCTGTTTAGGTGACAAAACAAGCAACTATAGTGTAGAGAATCATTGTACCATTTAAACCTCTGTGAAATATATTTTCCATAACCAAAAATATTGTATTTTCAGCTGTTTGAAGCTGGTGTACAAAACCAAAAATAAAAGACCCAAAAACAAAACATAACAGCATGAAGCATAGAAAGTGCACATAGAACAGATATACTTTTATCGGGTTCAAGTGCGGGCTCTGGCTGAGCCACTCAAGGACATTGAGACTTGTTCCGAAGCTACTCCTGCGTTGTCTTGGCTGTGTGCTTAGGGACATTGTCCTGTTGGAATGTGAATCTATGCCCCCGTCTGAGGTCCTGTGCGCTCTGGGGCAGGTTTTCATCAAGGATCTCTCTGTACTTTGCTGCATTCATCTTTCCCTCAATTCAGACTAGTCTCCCAGTTCCTGCCGCTGAAAAACATCCCAGCAGCATGATGCCACCACCACCATACTTCACCGTAGGGATGGTGCCAGGTTTCTTCCAGACATGATGCTTTCCATTCAGGCCAAAGAGTTCAATCTTGGTTTCATCAGACCAGAGAATCTTGTTTCTCATGGTCTGAGAGTCTTTAGGTGCCTTTTGGCAAACTTTAAGTGGGCTGTCATGTGTCTTTTACTGAGGAGTGGCTTCTGTCTGGCCACTCTACGATAAAGGTGGTGCAGTGCTGCAGAGGTGGTTTTCCTTCTGCAAGGTTCTCTCATCTCCACCGAGGAACTCTGGAGCTCTGTCAGAGTGGCCATCGGTTCTTGGTCACATCCCTGACCAAGGCCTTTCTCCCCCGATTGGTCAGTTTGGCTTGGTTTTTGTCACCTGTGGGACCTTATATAGACAGGTGTGTGTCTTTCCAAATCATGCCCAATCATTTGAATTCACCACAAATGGACTCAAATAAAGCTGTAGAAACATCAAGGATAATCAATGGAAACAGGATGCACCTGAGCTCAACTTCAAGTCTCATAACAAAGGGTCTGAGTACTTATGTAAATAAGGTATTTTTTTTTCTTTCACATTTTTATAAATATGTAAACATTTCTAAAAACCTGTTTTCACTCTGTCATTATGGGGCATTGTGTGTAGATTTTAGAATAAGGCTGTAACGTTACAAAATGTGGAAAACGTCAAGGGATCTGAATACTTTCCGAATGCACTGTTTCCCCACATTTTTGAACTAGGCCTTTATTACTCCTGTGCGAGTGGAGAAAAATACTCCTCAGCTGTTTGGGTTGTGTCAGCGTGTGTGTCAGCGTGTGTGTGTCTGTGTGTGGGTTTTGTTTGGGAGTGTCAATGTAGTGTGTGAGAGTGTGTATACAGTTGAAGTCGGAAGTTTACATACACTTAGGTTGGAGTCATTAAAACCTGTTTTTCGACCACTCCACACATTTCTTGTTAACATGAAACGACTGATGATTTGCTGAAAGTAATTGAAAGTAAGATTGTTGGAGCTCTTTTGTTTGACTTCAGCGCAGCTTTTGATGTCATTGATCATAACTAGGGCTGTTGCCGTGACACATTGGCAGTCATGAGTCATGACTGCAAAATTCCACGTTCACACACACAAAATTCCACGTGACTATTGAGTCACGGTAATCTCCTTTTATGCACACTGGATATGTTTGGTTGTACCCAGCTTGATAAAAACCATCAGGTCTTAATGACATAGTATTCAGGGATCCATTGTCCCTCTAACCACTCTGACATCAATACAAATGGAAAGAAATCACACCAAAACACATGTCATCAAAACAGGCCTATAATATTTTAAAACTCACCTCACTGTGATGATGATGATGATTTTTTTATTTCACCTTTATTTAACCAGGTAGGCAAGTTGAGAACAAGTTCTCATTTACAACTGCAACCTGGCCAAGATAAAGCAAAGCAGTGCGACACAAACAACAACACAGAGTTACACATGGAGTAAAACAAACATACAGTCAATAACACAATAGAGAAAAAAAGTCTATATACAGTGTGATATACAGTGTGTTCAAATGAGGTGTAAGGCAATAAATAGGCCAAAGTGGCGAAATAATGACCATTTAGCAATTAAACACTGGAGTGATAGATGTGCAAGTAGAGATAGTGGGGTGCAAAGGAGCAAAACAATAAATAACAGTGTAGGGATGAGGTAATTGGATGGGCTATTTACAGATGGGCTATGTAGAGGTGTAGTGATCTGTGAGCTGCTCTGACAGCTGGTACTTAAAATTAGTGAGGGAGATATGGGTCTCCAGCTTCAGTGATTTTTGCAATTCATTCCAGTCATTGGCAGCAGAGAACTGGAAGGAAAGGCGGCCAAAGAAGGAATTGGCTTTGGGGGTGATCAGTGAAAGATACCTGCTGGAGCTCATGCTACAGGTTGGTGCTGCCATGGTGACTAGTGAGCTGAGATAAGGCATGGCTTTACCTAGCAAAGACTTATAGATGACCTGGAGCCAGTTGGTTTGGCGATAAATATGAAGCGAGGGCCAGCCAACGAGAGCATACAGGTCATAGTGGTGGGTAGTATATGGGGCTTTGGTGACAAAACGGACGGCACTGTGATAGACCGCATCCAGTTTGCTGAGTAGAGTGTTGGAGGCTATTTTGTAAATGACATCGCCAAAGTCAAGGATCGGCAAGATAGTCAGTTTTACGACGGTATGTTTGGCAGCATGAGTAAATGATGCTTTGTTGCGAAATAAGAAGCCAATTCTAGATTTTAATTTTGGATTGGAGATACTTAATGTGAGTCTGGAAGGAGAGTTTACAGTCTAACCAGACACCTAGGTATTTGTTGTTGTCTACATATTCTAAGTCAGAACCGTCCAGCGTAGTGATGCTGGACGGGTGGACAGGTGCGGGCAGCGATCGGTTGAAGAGCATGCATTTAGTTTTACTTGCATTTAAGAGCAGTTGGAGGCCACAGAAGGAAAGTTGTATGGCATTGAAGCTCTTTGGAGGTTAGTTAACACATTGTCCAAAGAAGGGCCAGAAGTATACAGAATGGTGTCGTCTGCGTAGAGGTGGATCAGAGAATCACCCGCAGCAAGAGCGACATCATTGATGTACACAGAGAAAAGAGTCGGCCCGAGAATTTAAGCCTGTGGCACCCCCATAAAGACTGCCAGAGGTCCGGACAACAGGCCCTCCGATTTGACACACTGAACTCTGCCTGAGAAGTAGTTGGTGAACCAGGAGAGGCAATCGTTTGAGAAACCAAGGCTGTTGAGTCTGCCGATAAGAATGTGGTGATTGACAGAGTCGAAAGCCTTAGCCAGGTTGATAAATACAGCTGCACAGTATTGTCTCTTATCAATGGCGGTTATGATACCTTGAGCGTGGCTGAGGTGCACCCATGACCAGCTCGGTAACCAGATTGCATAGTGGAGAAGGTACGGTGGGATTCAAAATGGTCAGTGATCTGTTTGTTAACTTGGCTTTCGAAGACCTTAGAAAGGCAGGGTAGGATAGATATAGGTCTGTAGCAGTTTGGGTCTAGAGTGTCTCCCCCTTTGAAGAGGGGGATGACCGCGGCAGCTTTCCAATCTTTGGGGATCTCAGACGATACGAAAGAGAGGTTGAACAGGCTAGTAATAGGGGTTGCAACAATTTGGGCTGATAATTTTAGAAAGAGAGGTCAATTTGAAGAAAGAAGTTCAACAGCAGATTGAAACAGTGTAAAACATGATTGTTGTGGATGTTGTTTCAAAACCCAACACATCGAAATGGGCAGTGTGTTCTAAGGTGATGATTAATTCCACACACCCATATGCATATTAGAGCTTATGCATATGCATAAAAAAAACTGAATAAAAATTAGGATTGTGGCGTTATACAATACATAGACTACCTGTCACGCCCTGACCTTAGTATTCTTTGTTTTCTTTATTATTTTGGTTAGGTCAGGGTGTGACATGGGTGATGTATGTGGTTTTTGTACTGTCTAGGGGTTTTGTAGGTTTATGGAGTTGTTTACCATCTAGGTGTTTATGTATGTCTATGGTTGCCTAGATTGGTTCTCAATTAGAAGCAGCTGTTTATCGTTTTCACTGATTGGGAACCATATTTATGCAGCCATCTTCTTTGGGTATTTCGTGGGTTATTGTCTATGTCTATGTGTTAGTTGCCTGTGTCAGCACTATATTTAGCTTCACGTTCGTGTTGTTGTTTTTGTAGTTTGTTTATGTGTTTCTTCGTCGTCATTTAAGGAACATGTATTCATATCACGCTGGGCCTTGGTCTCCTCCATTCAAAGAACGTGACACTACCGCATATTATGCATTGCAGAAAAACATAAAACACAACTGATTTAAAATGTCTTTGGTACATAAATTGGTCTAACATCTACTCCAAAATATAAAAACATGGAGTAATCGCCTTTGAGTGTGGACTGTATTACTATCCATCCTGGATGGACTGGTTATCTTATGCTACGCTCCAAAATTTCAATACATGAGTCTGGGAGAGAACGTATATAGCCTAGGCGATGCTATTGGTTCATTGATTCTGCAGGGCAGCTTACAGTTAGCCTACAATTGGTGAATTCGTATTTGATTTTGAATAGCCTAGTAATATGGCATTTAAAAAATATTTTCATAATTAATTGGGTGACACATTACCTTTAGCTATACAGAATATCTCACCACCATGCATTTCTATCTCCTACTCCAGGCCTGGGCAAAGGCCGGCCCAGGGGCCGTATGTGGCCCGCGACCTGATTCAATACGGCCCGTGGAATCATGCTCAGATCACATAAAGAATTTGCGATAGTAAAGTTTGGAGAAACGTATTTGTTATTCAGATTAAAAGCCCAATGAATACTCACCTTTGTGTAATGACTTAACTCCCACCGCTTGTGGGACATTTATTTGAAGGCACGTATAAATAACAAGGACAGACAGTGACTGACAGGCTGACACACACTTCACAGTTACAAATAGTAGCAAACTAGAAATTGTGCTAAAATTTGTTTTTCAAAGAAAAAGGAAAGTAGACTGAGTGTAGGGTGTTCCAGCAAGAGTGGACATCAAAATATTTATTTATTGAGGTATCAGGGAAAGCTGTGTGCTTAATGTGCAAAGAGAGCAATGTTTTTTTGAAAGACTACAAGTTGTCCAGACACCTCCAGACGAAGCATGCAGAGACATATAGGAATATGTCTTCTGAGAAGAGGGCAAGTGCATCAAAATAGTTGCTTTCTCAGTTGCAAAAGCAGCAAGGACTTTTCACAAAACTGCATTCAGCAAACGATGGAATTGCGAGAGCTAGCTATGTACTGCCCCACAAAATTGCTAAACATAGCAAGCCATTCGCTGAGGGCGAATTCATTAGAGAATGTTTAATTGACTCTGCAGTAACTTTGCCCCGACAAGAAATAGCTGTTTGAAAATGTCAAGACGAACAGTGACACGGCGTGTTGAGGACAACGCAGAGAATATGGAACAACAGTTGAATGTCAAGGTAAGGGATTTCACCTATTTCTCCTTGGCCCTGGATGAGATCAGTGAGATCAGTGATGCAAGTGACATGGCTCAGTTGTTGATATTCTTACGAGGCATAACACCTGACTTTGAAATGACAGAGGAGCTTGCTCAATGCAGTCAATGAATAGCACAACCACAGGGAAACATTTATTGGAGGAGGTTAATAAGTGTGGCAAAGCTGGGACTGAGTTTTGAAAAGTTGTCCAGTGTGACCACTGATGGGTGCCCAAACTTGACAGGAAAAAACATTGGCCTTTTGAAAAGGATACAAGATCAAGTAGATGAGCTGAACCCAGATCATAAAATGATTTGCCCACATTGCATTATTCATCAGGAGGTGCTCTGTAAATGGGTTCTGAAAATGAGCCATGTTGTGGATTCAGTCACTAAAGAGGTAAACTTCATAAGAGCAAAATCTTTAAACCACATGCAGTTTGTCTCACTGTTGGAAGAGACAGAGTTGGGTCATGCAGATCTCCCCTACCACACAAACGTGAGATTGTGTCACGACTTCTACCGAAGTCGGTACCTCTCCTTTTTCGGGCGGTGTTCAGCGGTTGACTTCACCGGTCTTCTAGCCATCCCCGATCCATTTTTTATGTTCCATTTGTTTTGTTTTGTTTTCACACACACCTGGTTTCAATTCCCTAATAACATCTTTTAAATATATTCCCTCTGTTTCCCCCATGTCCTTGTCGGGAATTTGTAAGTACTTGTGCTATATGTTACTGGTGCGCTATGGGTTTTGTACCCATGTGTTTGTTGTTTTGTATGCCGTTAGTTTTATATATCAAACTGCTCCAGCTATTCACCAAGTTCTGCTCTCCTGCGTTTGCCTTTCCTGCCACCAGTTACGCAACCCTGACAGAATTCCCGACTTACTACGGAGTCAACATGAACAGGTGCCCCTGGTATAGGGGTCGGGAGCGCATCCAGGAGCAAGCGAAAGTAATCCACCATCTCGGCGCCATCATGTATCAAGTTATCCAGACCCTGGACTGTTGGGAGAGACCGGGAGGTCCTTCAGTGCCTTCAACAACGCAACCCGAACCTCCACTACTCACTCCTCCTGCAACCGGTCCCAGTGGGATGCGTCTCGCCCTTCCTGAGGAGTATGATGGGATGGCGGCACGGTGCCAGGGTTTCCTGTTACAGCTGGACCTATACCTGGGCACCGTTTACCCGGCTCCCTCGGGAAGGGAGAGAGTGTCCGTCCTCATCTCGTGCCTCTCATGGAGAGCTCTGGAGTGGGCCACCGCCGTGTGGGGAGAAGGAGATGCGGCATTGGAGGACTTCACAGAGCTCACCCGCCGTTTCTTCTTCAACCACCCGCCCGAGGCTAGAGTGGCGGGTGAGTGCCTCTTCCAGCAGAGGCAGGAGACAAGGAGCGCCCAGGAGTTTGCCCTGGAGTTTAGGACAGTGGCTGCCGGTGCGGGATGGAATGACAGGGCCCTGATCGACCACTACCGTTGCGGTCTGCGCGAGGACGTACGTCGGCAGTTGGCCTGCATAGACATCATCCTCACGTTGGATCAGCCGGTGAACCTGCCCATCTGGCTGGACAACCTGCTGGCTAGATGTTCAGATCAGGGTCTGGTTGTTCCATCCCCTCTCACCCCCTCTCCTGAACCTATGGAGTTGGGAAGGGCGGTGCGTAGGGAGACCGGAGGGGGTTCCAGTTCTTGCACCATCAGTGGCCGCAGAGGGCACACTGCCAGTCAGTGCTGGGTTGGTCCCTCTGGGAGTCGAGGCAGCAGGCAGGGCACCACTCTCATCCAGTCCTCTGTTGTCCAATTGTTTGTACCTGTTTGTTTTCCTGATTTTTCCCCCCCGTATTCCCAGCATAAGGCTCTCGTCGATTCAGGCGCAGCTGGGAAATTTATTGACAGAGTGCTCGCTCTTAGTTTATCGATCCCCATCATTCCTGTGGTTAGACCTTTCCCAGTACACGCTCTGGATAGTCGACCATTGGGGCCCTGGCTAATCAGGGAAGCCACTATCTCCCTGGCCTTGATGACACAGGGGAGTCATGAGGAGAGAATCCGTCTCTTTCTCATTGACTCTCCTGCGTTTCCCGTGGTACTGGGCCTTCCCTGGTTGGCTCGTCATGACCCCACCATTTCATGGCAACAGATGGCTCTCACAGGGTGGTCGCGAGAGTGCTCGGGGAGGTGTGTAGGGGTTTCCGTTGGTGCTACTAAGGTGGAAAGTCCAGACCAGGTCTCCACTATGCGCATCCCCCCCGAATATGCCGATTTGGCTCTCGCCTTCTGTAAAAAGAAGGCGACTCAATTACCACCCCATCGACGCGGGGATTGTGCGATAAATCTCCTGGTAGATGCTGCACTTCCCAGGAGTCACGTGTATCCCCTGTCGCAAGCGGAGACGGTATCTATGGAGACATATGTCTCCGAATCCCTGCGTCATGGGTACATTTGGTCCTTCACTTCACCCGTCTCCTCGAGTTTATTTTTTGTGAAGAATAAGGATGGAGGTCTGCGCCCGTGCATTGATTATCGAGGTCTCAATAAAATCACGTTGAGGTACAGTTACCCACTACCTCTTATCGCCACGCCGATTGAGTCAATGCACGGAGCGCTCTTCTTCACAAAACTGGATCTCAGGAGCGCATACCACCTGGTGCGTATCCGGGAGGGAGATGAGTGGAAGATGGCGTTTAGTACCACCTCAGGGCATTATGAGTACCTCGTCATGCCGTACGGGTTGATGAATGCTCCATCAGTCTTGCAATCCTTTGTAAACAAGTTTTTCAGGGACCTGCACGGCCAGGGTATATGTATATCGATGACATTCTGATATACTCTGCTACACGCACTGAGCATGTGTCTTTGGTGCGCAGGGTACTTGGATGACTGTTGGAGCATGACCTGTACGTCAAGGCTGAGAAATGCCTGAGGTGCAGCGTTTTTTAGGGTTTGCCAATTACTACCGGAGACTTATCTGCGGTTTTGGTCAGGTGGCTGCTCCCATTACCTCACTGCTGAAGGGGGGTCCTGTACGTCTGCAGTGGTCAGTTGAGGCGGATAGGGCTTTTGGGCAACTAAGGGCTCTGTTTACCTCGGCGCCCGTGCTGGCCCATCCGGATCCCTCTTTGGCGTTCATAGTGGAGGTGGTTGCGTCTGAGGCTGGAATAGGAGCGGTGCTCTCTCAGCGCTCGGGTACGCCACCGAAGCTTTGCCCCTGTGCCTTCTTCTCGAAGAAGCTCAGTCCGGCGGAGCAAAACTATGACGTGGGGGACCGGGAGCTGTTGGCTGTCATCAAGGCCTTGAAGGTGTGGAGACATTGGCTTGAGGGGGCTAAACACCCTTTTCTCATCTGGACAGACCACCGCAATCTGGAGTACATCCGGGCAGCGAGGAGACTGAACCCTCGCCAGGCAAGGTGGGCCATGTTTTTCACCCGTTTTGTTTTCACCCTTTCGCAAAGACCAGGTTCCCAGAATGTGAAGGCAGACGCACTGTCCCAGCAGTATGACACAGAGGAGCGGCCCATGGATCCCACTCCCATACTCCCCGCCTCTTGCTTGGTGGCGCCGGTAGTGTGGGAGCTGGACGCGGACATTGAGCGGGTGTCACGTGCAGAGCCCGCTCTCCCTCAGTGTCCAGCTGGGCATCTGTACGTTCCGTCTGCTGTTTGCGACTGGCTGATCTATTGGGCCCACACGTCACCCTCCTCTGGTCATCCGGGGATTGGTCGGACGGTGTGCTGTCTTAGTGGGAAGTACTGGTGGCCCACTTTGGCTAAGGATGTGAGGGTTTATGTACCTGTTCCACAATGGCCGTGGTCGCACCGGGTCGTCCCCGAGGCCGGTGTCAGCGCACTGCTGGAGCCGTGCGTCAAAGGGGGGTGGTACTGTCACGACTTCCTCTCCTTGTTCGGGCGGTGTTCGGCGGTCGACGTCACCGGTCTTCTAGCCATCGCTGATCCATTTGTTTTGTTTTGTTTTCACACACACCTGGTTTCAATTCCCTAATAACATTTTGTATATTTTCCCTCTTTTTCCCCCATGTCCTTGTCGGGAATTGTTTATATGTAAGTACTCTAGCTATGTGTTACTGGTGCGCTACAGGTTTTGTACCCATATGTTTGTTGTTTTGTATGCCGTTAGTTTTATATATCAAACTGCTCCGGCGATTCACCAAGTTCTGCTCTCCTGCGTTTGACTTCCCTGCCACCAGTTACGCACCCCTTACAAATTGCTGAGTTTGCTGAGAGGTGCCTAAAAGGGTGTGGGACCTGAAGTCGGAGATTGCTGAGTTTTTGCAAATTAAAGGATATATTTGGATTTCCCTCAACTGCAAGATAAATAATGGTTTGCTGATTTTGCCTTCACCGTGGACATCATGGCCCTCATGAATGAACTGAATTCCAAACTGCAAGGGAAGGGCCTTTTTGCACATCAGATGTACAGCTTTGTCTAAGCCTGCAAGGGAAAATTACTCCTCCTGACCCGCCAAGTAGAAACCAACAATCTCACCCACCTTCCGACACTACTAGTCTGACACTATCAGATGCGGGAGAAGTATACATCACTGCTGCATGCTTTGAACTGTGAGTTTTCGTTTTGAAGATTTCAAAGTGTTGGAAAATGACATGCTGTTCGTTTCCTCTCCTTTCACCTTCAATGTAGATAACGCTCCCACTGACCTGAATCTGTAAGGTTCGTCGTGGTCTCTTTAGAGCGGCGACCCTCGCCGCCGACCTCAGACTGGGGACCCTAGCCACGGGTCTCGAATGGACGGGAGATTCCGGCAGCACCAGACGGACGGGAGATTCTGGCAGCACCGGACCGGCGGGAGACTCCGGCAGCTCCGGAGTGAAGGGCGATTCCGGCAGCACCGGAGTGACGGGCGATTCCGGCAGCACCGGAGTAACGGACGGCTCCGGCAGCTCCTGACTGACGGGCGGCTCCGGCAGCTCCTGACTGGCGGGCGGCTCTGGCAGCTCCTGACTGGCGGGCGGCTCTGGCAGCTCAGGACAGACCGGCGACTCTGGCAGCTCAGGACAGACCGGCGACTCTGGCAGCTCAGAGATTGTGGTGCTGAATGCACATTCTGCGCTGTGCTCTTGCAGTCATCTTTGCAGGACAGCCACTCCTAGGGAGAGTAGCAACAGTGCTGAACTTTCTCTCATTTATAGACAATTTGTCTTACCGTGGACTGATGAACATCAAGGCTTTTAGAGATACTTGTGTAACCCTTTCCAGCTTTATGCAAGTCAACAATTCTTCATCTTAGGTCTTCTGAGATCTCTTTTGTTCGAGGCATGGTTCACATCAGGCAATGCTTGTGAATAGGAACCCCACATTTTGTGAGTTTTTTTTATAGGGCAAGGCAGCTCTAACCAACATTTACAATCTCGTCTCATTGATTGGACTCCAGGTTAGCTGACTCCTGACTCCAATTAGCTTTTGGAGAAGTCATTAGCCTGACAAATTGAGGCTGTTTTGAAAGCAAAAGGAGTGGTGTGCAACTCAAGGTGTTCCTAATGTTTGGTATACTCGTGTATAGACTCAATGATTGCTAAATGGGAAGTGATCTGTCCACGATAAGCCATTGTTCTGCTTTCTTGACATGTCAGTCAACAAGACAGGTCCTGGTAACACTTTACATGACGCCCAGCATCATAACACGTTATGACATGGTCATAGCCATGTCATAACAGCTGACATAACTTGTCAGAACCTGACATAATATGGTCATAACACTCACGACACATATTTAGACCTGTTGTGACATATTGGATTATTTTATGGCTGGTTATGACACCTGCACCACAGTTAAAGAGTTTGGGGTCACATAGAAATGTCCTTGTTTTTTTGTGTTTTTTTTGTCCATTAAAATAACATAAAATGTATCCAAAATACAGTGTAGACATTGTTAATGTTGTAAATGACTATTGTAGCTGGAAACTGCAGTTTTTTAATGGAATATCTGCATAGGAGTACAGAGGCCCATTATCAGCAACCATCACTCCTGTGTTCCAATGGCACGTTGTATTAGCTAATCCTAATAATAAATTAGTTTATCATTTTAAAAGGCTAATTGATCATTAGAAAACCCTTTTGCAATTATGCTAGCACAGCTTCATTGAATAGTACCCGCAAAACACCAGTCTCAATGTCAACAGTGAAGAGGCGACTCCGGGATGCTGGACTTCTAGGCAGAGTCTGGCGTCTGTGTTCTTTTGCCCATCTTAATACTACATTTTTATTGGCCAGTCTGAGATATGCCTTTTTCTTTTTAACTATTTTTAACTCTGCCTAGAAGTCCAGCATCCCAGAGTCGCCTCTTCACTGTTGAAGACTGGTGTTTTGCTGGTACTATTTAATGGAGCTGCTAGTTGAGGACTTGTGAGGCGTCTGTTTCTCAAACTAGACACTCTAATGTACTTGGCCTCTTGCTCAATTGAGCACAGGGGCCTCCCACTCCTCTTTCTATTCTGGTTAGAGCCAGTATATGCTGCTCTGTGAAGGGAGTAGTACACAGCGTTGTACGAGATCTTCAGTTTCTTGGCAATTTCTCGCATGGATATCCTTCATTTCTCAGAACAAGAATAGACTGACGAGTTTCAGAAGAAAGTCCTTTGTTTCTGGACATTTCGAGCCTGTAATTGAACCCACAAATGCTGATGCTCCAGATACTCAACTAGTCTAAATAATGCCAGTTTTATTTCTTCTTTAATCCGCACAACAATGTTCAGCTGTGCTAACATAATTGCAAAAGGGTTTTCTAATGATCAATTAGCCTTTAAAATGATAAACTTGGATTAGCTAACACAACGTGCCATTGGAACACAGGAGTGGTGGTTGCTAATAATGGGCCTCTGTACTCCTATATAGATATTCCATTCAAAATCAGCCATTTCCAGCTACAATAGTCATTTACAACATTAACAATGTCTACACTGTACTTCTGATCAATTTGATGTTATTTGAATGGACAAAAAAATTTGCTTTTCTTTCAAAACAAGGACATTTCTAAGTGACCCCAAACTCTTGAACGGTAGTGTACATAAGTGTCACGCCCTGGTCAAAGTATTTTGTGTTTATCTTTATGTATTTGGTCAGGCCAGGGTGTGGCATGGGGTTTTTGTAATTGTGGTGTGTTTGTCTTGGGGTTTTGGTGGTGGTATTGGGATTGTAGCTTAGTGAGTTGTCTAGCAAGGTCTATGGCTGTCTGGAGTGGTTCTCAATCAGAGGCAGGTGCTTATCGTTGTCTCTGATTGGGAACCATATTTAGGCAGCCATATTCTTTGAGTTTGTCGTGGGTGATTGTCCTTAGTGTCCTATGTGTACTCTCTGTTAGTTTGCACCAGATAGGCTGTTTCGGTTTCGTTTATTGTTTTGTGTAGTGTTCGTGTTTTCTTTGTTGTATTAAACATGGATCGCAATCGACACGCTGCAGTTTGGTCCGACTCTCCTTCATCACCACTAGAAAACCGTTACAATAAGAGTGTCAAAACCCCCAAAAAACGATCACAGTAGTTATTAAGGCTGGTTATGACACCTACATAAGAGTGTCAAAACCTACCATACAAGGCAAAACATTACATTACAGTCCTTTACATACAATTTCCTGAAATTATAAAACCATAAAAATTCTAATTGTAATCCCCACAAATTGAAGTCAGACATGCACCTACCCCAATGTTCTGTTGCTGATGACTGGGATGAATGCAGGAACAGATTTTAGGAACAGGACAAGACACCCTCTTTTTGAATGATGACTGACATAAGGGCATGTACATGATAGACCAATCTGGTTAATATCATTATGATGGTCATAATCAATGTTCCCTCTAAACTGCGTGCAGGCGCACAGCTCCCCTCAGACTGCTGCACAGAAGAAATATGAACCCACACAGAGAAGCGTGAGATTGAACTTCACTCAACTTCCTAGTTTTCCCCTTCAGTTAACACTGTCAACGTTTTGCTCTACTATGGGAATTGTGATCCAATCAACTCAATATTAGCCACTTTCAATGTAATATACCAAAACAAAACGAACTATGCAAGATATAGTATGAAAAAGTAACTGTGCAAGAGATTTTCTTGTAGGCGGAGCGCATTAGAGTAGGATTCTATTGCATTGACCTGCACGACTCAGGCTTGTACTCTACACAGACCAGTGCTCCATAACCAATCAGAGCTGCAGTAGGCCTATATGCAAATAGCCATTGCCATATATGGATCTGTTCCATTCACTTTTAACTGGACTGTGTTTAGGCTACAGTATGAGTGGTCTCGAAAAGATTGCTTGTTTTGAGATCAACGTGAGAGCTGCATGTAGCCACTTGTGCACATTTGTTCATATTCTTTGCTAGTAAGTGAGTTATTAATGCAGTTATAGCTCATTTCTAGTCAACAGTGGGGGAGTGCTTGCTTCCAACAAGAGCACAAAATGTGTGCATTTCTAGCCATCTTAGAAAAGCGAGTCATGTGAAGAGCTTTTTTATGTCTTAAGGGGGATGTGTTGTATTTTGAGACGGTATTGAATAATCTAAGTAGCCAATAGGAAGAGCGTAGCATAATTTGTCTGATTCTCTGTAATCATGGTATGGGAATAATAATGCATTTCAGTCCTTGTCTGAAGGACAAGTGATAAACAGGTTCATGTCAAGCCCTGCATGTTTTTCTCTCTCCAAAAGTCTCATGGAATGTGGGCATTGAACACCACAACATTGGCTGCTACTTCTAGGCTGAATGATAGAACAGCTATTTCCATGTTAAAATGTTATGGTTGTCGTTTCTCTCCATTGTTTTTGATGGTAGGCCCACTCTGGTACAGTAGGCCTACATTATGATCAGACAGCCACAATAGCTTACTTGGCCACTGTTAAAATTCCCCATTACAACAAAGGACTTAACACATTTTCAAATGAAAGTAAACTTCTTGTCAGGTAAAAAACACATTCGAATAAATGTGGGGTTTTGGACACTTATGTAGGCGTCATAACCAGCAACAAAATAATGTAATATATGTCTGTAAACGTAATAACAGCTGTAAATATGGGATGACAGTGTTATAACCATATTATGAAAAGTTATGTTAGCTGTTATGAAATGGTTATTACCGTGTCATAACATGTTGTGAAGCTGGGTGTCAAGTAAAGTGTTATTTCATATATGTCTTCGCTAATACTCTGCAATGTAGAAAATAGTCCAAATAAAGAAAAACCCTTGAATAAATAGGTGTCAAGCAAAGTGTTACGCAGGTCCTACAGGCCCTGGTTTTGGCGCACCTGGACTACTGCCCAGTTGTGTGGTCATGTGGGCAAAGAGGGACATGGGTCAATTGCAGTTGGTCCAGAACAGAGCAGCACGTATGGCACTTAGGTGTACACGGAGGACGAATGTCAGTAACACGCATGTCAATCTCTCCTGGCTCAAAGTTGAGGAGAGATTTAATGCGTCACCATTGGTCTTTGTGCGAGGTGTTGAAGGTACCGCACTGTCTGTTCAAGAAGTTGACACTAAGTTGGGACACTCATCGGTACAACACAAGACATGCAATCAGAGGTTATTTCACAGTCCCCAGGTCCAGAACAGAGGCTGGGAAACACATAGTATTAAATGGAGCCATGACGACATGGAACTCTCTGCCACAACAGGTAACTCAAGCTAGCAATACAACCATATTTAAAAAACAGATAAATGAACACCTTACGGCCCAACGGGGACTGTGAAGAGACACACATTTTTATATATTTTTGTATTGTAATTTACACTGTATTATGTATTGTATTATGTAGGTGGGTGGCCTTGCACAAGCCAGGACAGCGAGAGGCATAGGCAGGAGATTATGTATATTAGATTATATATATTATGTATTTTTATTTGTTGTGTTGTTTCCTGTTTGGACCCCAGGAAGAGTAGCCATTGGCAGTGGCTATTTGGGGATCCCAATAAAGTACTAAATACAAAAAATGGAGCCTACCTCAGCAGGAGAAAAAAATAGACTAATAAATTCTCTTAACAAGCTTTACAGAGAATAGGCTACTGATAGACAGTAATGTGGAGCTCTATGGTGAGGCTGAGGCAGGCTGCAGTGTATGCAAGAGGAAGCAGAGGAGACCCAGAGAAAGAGGGAGCAAGCAGAGAGAGAGGTGAGTACATTGGTTCGCAAACTTGGGGTCTGGGCAAACTTGGTGTCCCCTAAGTAAATCTGTACTAATCTTATCAAACAAGTTAGGAACTTAAAAAAAGAAGATCAGTTTCAATGTGAACATCCTTGCATGGTCTGTCTTTCCTAAAGGCCGAGGCCTACAATTCAAATGCAAAAGCTACAGTTCTAAAAATGTAATACGGTGGTTGTTCGTCCGCATTATCACTTTCTCGCTTCTCAAACTGTGGTGAAGTGGGGTCCACGTCCCGCGCCAGAGCCGCCACCGCGGACAGACGCCCACCCAGACCCTCCCAAACAGGTTCAGGTTTTGCGGCCGGAGTTCAGCCTAGTATGGTTCTCAATCAGAGGCAGGTGTCGTTAGTTGTCTCTGATTGAGAATCATACTTAGGTAGCCTGGGTATCACTTTTGGTTTGTGGGTGTTTGTTTCCGTGTCAGTGTTTGTCGCCACACGGTACTGTTTCGGGTACGTTCATGTTCACGTTTATTGTTTTTGTATTTTCATAGTGTTCAGTTTATATCTTAAAATAAACATTATGGACACATACCACTCTGCGCATTGGTCCTCCGATCCTTCACGCTTCTCCTCCTCAGAAGAGGAGGAGGAATGCCGTTACAACTAGTCACTTTAATTATGCTACTTTAAGAATGTTTACATACTGTATCCCACATTACTCATCTCATATGTATATACTGTATACTGTATCCTTCACTATATGTTCTTCACTATCTATCGCATCTTAGCCGCTCTGTTACTGCTCATCCATATATTTTATAATTATATATTCTCATCCCATTCCTTTACTAGATTGTGTGTATTAGGTTTTGCTGTGGAATTTGGGGCATGCGTCATAATTGTGTTCCTTACCGACTACAAGGGAAATCTAGGAATGGAGTGCTGTGTGATCATCTCCTCGGTGTGTTTCCCCTTGACGATCCTTTTCATCGTCCTAAACCTCTGTCCCCCTGTAAAACATCTCCTGCAGCCTCTGGAGGTGTACCTGGCTGGCTTTGATGTCCCGACCTTTCTCCTGTACACCTCCGCTGCGACACGGTGGCCCATATTCAGCTTCCAGAATGACCTTCGCCCTTCTATCTGCCAAAACTGACATGTCAACCTGCTCCTTTACTTTGCGAACTTGATTCATTCCCCGTGTGGCTTAGTTCATTGTACTACTGGTGCATGATGACACCTACATACAGTACCAGTCCAAAGTTTGGTCACACCTACTCATTCAAGGATTTTTCTTTATTTTTACATTGTAGGAAAATAGTGAAGACATCACAACCATGAAATAACACATATGGCATCATGTAGTAACCACATAAAAGTGTTAAACAAATCAAAATATATTTTATATTTGAGATTCTTCAAAGTAGTCACCCTTTGTCTTGATGACAGCTTTGCACACTCTTGGCATTCTCTCAACCAGCTTGATGAGGTAATCATCTGGAATGCATTTCAATTAACAGGTGTTCCTTGTTAAAAGTTAATTTGTGGAATTTCTTTCCTTCTTAATGCATTTGAGCCAATCTCTATGTGTTGTGACAAGGAAAGGGTGGTATACAGAAGATAGCCATATTTGGTGAAAGACCAAGTCCATATTATGGCAAGAACACCTCAAATAAGCAAAGAGAAATGACAGTTCATCATTACTTCAAGACATGAAGGTCTGTCAACCCGAAACATTTCAAGAACTTAG
Organism: Oncorhynchus tshawytscha; assembly: GCF_018296145.1. NCBI lineage: Eukaryota > Metazoa > Chordata > Actinopteri > Salmoniformes > Salmonidae > Oncorhynchus > Oncorhynchus tshawytscha. The sequence continues at coordinate 12,470,498 of NC_056452.1, read as the reverse complement.
ACAGTTGCAAAAACTCTCAAGTGCTATGATGAAACTGGCTCTCATGAGGACCGCCACAGGAAAGGAAGACCCAGAGTTACCTCTGCTGCAGAGGATATGTTCATTAGAGCTAACTGCCCCTCAGATTGCAACCCAAATAAATGCGTCAGAGTTCAAGTAACAGACATCTCTACATTAACTGTTCAGAGGAGACTCTGTGAATCAGGCCTTCATGGTCAAATTTCATCAATGAAAAAACTACTAAAGGACACCAATAAGAAGAAGAGACTTGCTTGGGCCAAGAAGCATGAGCAATGGACAGTAGACCGGTGGAAATGTATCCTTTGGTCTGATGAGTCCAAATATGAGATTTTTGGTTCCAACCGCCATGTCTTTGTTTTTCAACAGGACAATGACCCAAAACACACCTCCAGACTATGTAAGTGCTATTTGACCAAGAAGGAGAGTGATGGAGTGCTGCATCAGATGACCTGGTCTCCACAATCACCCGACCTCAACCCAATTGAGATGGTTTGGGATGAGTTGGACGTCAGAGTGAAGGAAAAGCAGCCAACAAGTGCTCAACGTATGTGGGAACTAATTTAAGACTGTTGGAAAAGCATTCCTCCTGAAAGTGGTTGAGAGAATGCCAAGAGCGTGGAAAGCTGCCATCAGGGAAAAGGGTGACAACTTTTTTTTTAGATTTAGATTTGGTTACTACATGATTCCCATGTGTTATTTCATAGATGTCTTCACTGTTATTCTACAATGTAGAAAATGGTAAAAATAAAGAAAAACCCTTGAATGAATAGGTGTGTCCAAACTTTTGATTGGCACTGTATATGTTGCTCGTTCAGTAGATCCTCGTCAATAAAAAATCATCTTACCAGATTCGTTTTTTTCTGTACTTCATTTAGTCTGTCTAACAAGCTTTTTTATTTAAAAAAAAAACAACCCAAAACACGCCACTGCATTGCAGCTCACAGGCCTTCCCTGAAGAAGCAATGCAATGCGATATCCACTAAAATAAAGGCTTCTTGTATTTTTTTAAATGTTTTTACACAGCTGCAACTTAATTGGTTGCTATAAGTTATACCTCGTTCTCCAATGAACACTTCTCCTTATTTTCATTCCAGTTATCAAAGCAGCTCTCCCTCCTTTTTTTGAACATTGAAATAAACCTTGCTTCATTTTGTCTTTGGAAACTTGAGAGAGTGTGCATTTGTCACAGATGTTTTCCATGCTTGAATTGAAAACATTTAGCCAGTCTCTCTTTCAAAAACTTGATACTGCACACCGTGTTTCATGAATGTCATGCAAAGCACATTGTGACTGGCTATCTACTAGGTAACAGATAAGAGGATAGCTCAGACGAAGCTCACTCTCTCCTCTACCATTACAGCGGTCTAGAAAGCCTGATAGAGGGGAAGAGGCATCACACACTCGGAGACGATGGACAAAATGAAAAAGGCCCTGTCCGAAGCCGTATTCACTCCTTCCTCTCTAATAAATGGACGAGGGGCCCTGCACATGACTCAGATAGTGCTGGGCATCTTGACCTTCATCCTGGCCGCTGTTCAGGGCGAGACTCAACACACCTACTGGAACTATGCCATGTTCACCTGGGCCTTCTGCTCCATCATGACCCTCATCATCACCGTCATTGAGATGTTCATGCTCCACCTCCTTCTCAAGATTTGTCTGGACTGGGACGACTTCACCACGGGAATGGCGATGTCCTCCGCTCTCATGACAGCGTCCGTCTTCGTCATGTACGCCAACTTCTACATCTGCAAAAAATGTTTGTACTCAATTGTGATCGCCTTCCTCGCCCTACTTTGTGGCGTGGCCTACATCTTAGAGGTAGTGAAAGATAAGTTCATGGATAAGAAGAAGGGGAGCTACCTGGCCGCCCTGCCTGGCTTCTGGAAAGTTCTGGAGGCTTTTGTGAGCTGCATAATTTTTATCTCCCTCACGGGTTATGACGGGAAACCGGCACTGATCATGTGCATTGTGGCCTATGTCATTCCCTTTCCCATCATCCCTATTATCATCATCACCAACATCTTCACAAAAATTAAGAACTGTTTGCCATTTAATATAGACAGGTTTGTGTTTATATTTCTGGTCATCTCTGTGGTCCTCTATACCTTTGCTGCCATCATCTGGCCCATCTATACATTCAGAGGCAACCCTCGTCCCAGTGACTGTCCTGGAAGCTTCTGTATCTGGGCCATTCAATTCATGGTGGCATTCATGACATACGTCAATCTGATCCTCTTTATAGTGGACTTGGTGTTTACCCTGCTTGGGATGTGTGGCTTCAAACGCTCATAGTGGTAACTGATCTCTGTCTGTATCTGTTTTACTGTACTATATAATAGCTTTTCATGAATGATTTGTTGTTGCATTGAATAGTCATTTAACAAGAGCTGCTTGTTTCCCTCATCTTTTTTTGATTTTGAAAAAAAATAATTATAGTTTAAAGTAGAACAAATATAAACCCTGCAGTGACCTCTGAGGAATTTGTCATGATGTTACACGTTCACGATGAAATGATCCAGATAGAACGTAAAGGGTATAGTTACAATGTCAATCACATATGGATATTTCCATTTACATAAAAGTAGCCTACGTAACAGCATTACATGGCCAACATTCACAACTACTGTATATGATAAAGGATTTTGAAGTACCACAACCACATCTCTTTTCATTACGTTAAATATGTTTGTGTGTGAGTTGCAGCACTGGCCTACTGTCCTTTTACCACTTGAATTCTCAGGGGCACTTTATTTAGATTGACGACAGACTATCTGTAGAATCTCTATCTACTAAACCTAGCCCTTATCCTAACCTCAACCCTTAACCCTTAACCAGACCCCTAACCCTTGTACTCACCTAACCATAACCTTAGCAAGCAGTTGCTTATCAACAGATAGTTTGTTGATAATATGACCATCCTTAGAGTATCTACAGACTGACTATTCGGACTAGGTAAATAAAGTGTGACCGTATTCCCATTGGTCTATAACAGTAATAGTGCAGAACAGCTTCTCCATAGTGTACTGTATATCTACTTCTACAGGGATTTGAATAACAATATTAGTGTCAAAGGTACGTTAACCATTAACAGCAGATAACCTGCCCACTTCTGCCTGTAATACTATAAGGGATGCCTCCATCCGAGATTGTGAAACAGTTATGAAGGTGGAATAACTCAGCGTAACTCAAGGGAAGTGTTGTCACTCCAGAGTCTACAGCAAAAGTTGAGCTTGGAAAATCTTGGTTATCCTTAAAGAAAGCCACACAGCTGGAATAGAATTTTGGAATTGAAGTTTGCCGTATTCAGGAGTTGGAGATGTGTAAACACTTCAAGAGTCTGCTCAACATCTTGAGGCTGCTGGAGATCATACTGTGTACGTTAGCCTTGGTCATCCCTATGTTTAGGGGTAGGATGGTGAACCCGTACGGCATCTACTGCGAGTTCATCTGGGTCTTCTGTGTCATTATGGCTGTGGTCCTACTGGTGTCCGAGATCATGCTATTGCACATCCTCCTGCCCAACTGGGACGACCTTGTTTGCGGTCTGACCATGCTGTGCACGCTCATGGTCGCCGCCGCCACGCTCATTTTCGCCATCGTCTTTGGCTGCCTGTCGTGTATCAGCAGTGTCTTCTGCATCATCTTCTCATTGGCCGCTACCGTGGTCTTCCTTGTAGACAGTGTCAAGAGAAAAATGAAGTGTCCAAAGGGCTATCTATCAAACCTAAGGGGTATTCTGAGATTCACAGAGGCCGTCCTGGCTTGCATCATCCTCGCCGGCGCCACCAACTACTTCCTGGGTGTGGAAAAAGAATTCCGCCCACCAGCCATGATGTGGTGCATTGTAGTCTATGTAGTCTGTCTCCCTGTGACCGTTCTCATCATACCCATCCATCTGTGCAGTCTACTTGAATGCCTCATCTCCTGTATTGGGATGGATCTGTTGGAGTTGGTGTTTAACATAGTGGCTGTGGTGTTGTACCTGTCTGCTGTCATCCTCTGGCCTGTCTTTGGTTACAAGCACTACCGTGAGTACAATCCACCAAACTGTGACTACTGTCGCCATAACGACCTGGATGTGGTAACTGTGGGGACCATTGCCAATCTCATCCTCTACGTCGTGGACTTGGTTTTCACCATCTTGGCTCGACTGAAATCCTAACATCTTGCTAAATTAAGAGGTAGGTCTACATTTTTTTTTAAATGACATATTGTCTGTTTGATCTGTTTCCAGTAATCATCGACCTCAACCTCTTTTCCTGTAAAACATATCTTCCAGCTTCTAGAGGTGTACCTGGGTGGCATTGACATCCTGGCCGTGCTTCTGTACACCTCCGCTGCGACCTTGCCTTCAGCTTCCAGAACGGCTTTCCATCTGCCATAACTGCACATGGGACAATCTGATGGTTGTAGCGTATGTCAATCTTTTACGTTGTGGATTTGATTTATTCCTTGTGTTAATTGTTGTTCTTTTTCATAATGGAACCTATGGCGCTTTACTTGAAAGCCCAGATGTAGAGTACATCCATGTCAATGAAACTCTTCATCCTCTTTATAGTGGACCTGGGGAGAATCTCAATTGCATACTCCTTGCGTCCTCTTGCCGAGGAGGAGAGAGGACGCGAGGAGGATGCAATCAAGATCTTCCCCTGGTTTTTACCCTGCTCTGGATATTAGGCTTCAAAGGCCCAGAGCTGACCTCTGGTGGGAGCTGATCTCTCTTCGGTCTGTCTGTCTAATCCTGTACGGATCTCGCATGAATTCTTCATTAAGATATGCATAGGTGAAAAAGATACCCATGTATAACTGTCACGAGGTGGAAAAGGTTAGTTTGGATCTGGGTTGATCAGGAAGAGTGAAGTAGAGGCAGGCAACAGTTTCAACAAATAACATATTTAATAGGGCATGGCTTTCTGATGGTTACACCACACAATGTTCTGTTCCATAGTTTTTGTTGCAAAATGCAAATAGATTAAAAGTTCAAAATGACATACAAATACCAGAAAGAAACAAACCAAACCAAACAGAAACAGGCACTGGAAGTGGTGCAGCCCAGGAGGCAGGTGCCCAGTTGCTCCTTTTTTGGCACAGTTGCTTCATCTCAAAGAGTTGATCTCACCAAGCGGATGCGCTCTCTCTCGCTCAGCCAACAAAGGGCTCCACCATGACTCCAGACTGCATGACTTCCTGTGGGCGGCCACCCCTTAAACAGGGGTTAAATAGAATTCAGAAGAACACTTACTTAATCCAACGTCCAATTAAATGTCTGGGAGAGTTAATGAGTCAATCAGTCCCACCTGTGACATACCATTTATACATGTTAGCCATTTCCATGGCAACAGGGCCTTCATACTGTAAGTAATTGTATTTATATGGAATGCAACAGCATTACATGGCCAACCTATGCACAAGTACTGTATAATGTATTGGACTCACTCACGACTTCACCTGTTGGGATTAGTACTCTTCTGATTGTGGGAGATGCCACCAAGACAGAGGAACTGTAGTCCACCGGCTATGGGCTTGCACATTCAACAGTTCTGGACTGGTGTTCATGAGGTACTAACTAGAGAAAGTAGCACAATGTACAATCCCTTTCAGTCCTAGTTAATACTCTAAGACCTCTAAACTAAAACACGCACATTATTACACTGGGAATTGAATACAAAGTGCCTTACTCTGTGCCCGAAAACTCAAACTACAAATGGAAAATTGATGGTACCCCCCACAACGCAGGAGTGGCACCTGTTCCCGGGGAAGACTGCTGACCTTGAATGACCCTCTTATAGACTAATCCACCACATTGAAAAGTTCCTATTAAGATGGGTGGCCTACCTTGACACTTTATCAACCCCACCAGTCACCCTTGATACCTGCTGTCCCTTGATCTGTTCACAACCCCCCCCATCAACCGTCTTTTATTATATCTGTATTATTGTGTGATGTCTATGTGATTCACATGTTTTTTCATTTCCTTTGTCTGTAGGCTAGAGCTTGTACCCTTTTTCTTTTGTTATGTGTAGTGGCGTGTGTTATGTTATTCCTTGTTTATGGAAAAATACAAATAAACATCTTATTTTAAAAAATACAATTTTGAGGTGCCAAAAACTCACGTCTCTTCATACCCTTATGTTCTTAATGTGTGAATTGCAGTAGTGGCCCCCAGGGCCAATTCCAACTTAATTTGAAATTGGAAATGTAAAAACATTGTTTGTGTGAGGGCAACTTTTGTGCAGTTCTAGTGGCCAGACTGCCCGTAGGATCAAACTTTTTAAAATGTGAATCAAGTCTGATGATTCATGGTGAGGACTAGATGTTAAACAGTGACGAACCTAATTGATTTTTGGAACAAGTTAGGATAATCAACGTAACAGGTTAGGAGAAGTAGGTTAAGGTTAGGACTATGGTTAGGTTTAAGGTTAGTTAAAAGTCAAACATTTCCCCAAAACGTCACTTTCATCCTAGCTGTAACCATCTAGCCACAACTGTGATTCACAGACAGCTTTCAGCAGAATTATAAATGTAAAAAAATGGATGCCCTTTGCAGTTTAGTAGAGAAGGGCTGCCCTAAGCAGTGCCAGTCAAACTGAAATACCTAATAAGTATTCTGTAGATGAGTACATCTCAGTGTGTTTGCTATAGGACAATATGGGGATATGATTCCCATAAATCCTGGATTTTGTTCCGACCTCTTGGCTTGTAATTTTGATAGAGTACTCTGTCCCCTGGAAGGTCCAGAACCTCCCTGGAAGACCTATTGTAAGTCCTCTTGCGGCTATCTGCTACTTCACTTGCACTCTTCTGTGCCACTTCGCAGGCAGTTTTCAGGCATTCATGGTGTATCTGTACCCATTCATCCATCGATGAAACATCCAGATCATTAGGTCATTCCTCTAAGACAATGTGGAGTATTTGCATCCCTCAGATACATTAAGTAGAAAGGAGGTAACCAGTTACGGAGTGACGATGGCTATTGTAGGCCAATATCAGTTTCGGTAGGTATTAGGTCCAATGTCTCTTCTTCTCTGGTGACAGAGCTCTCAGCATGTCATGGAATGTGTGATTGAATTGCTCACAATTCACATTCCACTGAGGGTGGTATGCGGTTGTCACGCTCTTCGCTAAACCATAGACTTTTCAGAAATCTGAAATCACATTTGACTCTAAATGTCTCCCTTTCTCCCGAATGCAGCCTTGCACGACATCCAAAATATTGAATCCAATGTTTCACAATGGCATTGGCAGTAGTCGTTGCAGTTTGGTTTCATGTGGGCACCATGGCTGTGAACTTTGTGAACATATCTGGAAGAACTAGAGCATTCTCATTGCTACCCGTCTTCCCAAGTAGTGTGTGGTCCATTGCAACAGCCTACAGAGGTGCAGAGAAATGAATGCAATGTAACGGAGTTTTGGTGTGTGGTAACCACGTCTCTTGATAGAGCACTTCTTCTGCATTGCCCTGTCCAACGCTGCAAGTCTTTCGTCATTGTAAGTCAATAGTAGCACCGGCATATGGAATCTAACGTACACTTCCAACCCGAAATGCCAAGCATCTGTCATGTTTTGCACTGTATGTCTCCTGCTGAAGAACAGCTGCCAGAATTCACCATCACGAGGATCGCATACGATTCAATACAGGATGTTCTGGTGCAGTGTAAGTCTGTAAAAAAAAAAACGTGAGCTGGCGCACACCCAGAATAAAAGTTTGTGTGGAGGTGCTGACTAATGGCAAATAAACTATAAACTATCAAAATAAAGAAAGTCGCACACTCCACGTGTAATCTCCCACCAATTGAATGGGTATTTACCAACGTTTCGGCATCGCAGTGCCTTCCTCAGGGTAATGTCATGAATACTTGAAACAGATTATGTGTGCAATTAGTGTAACCAATGACCGTAGTGAGTGTTGTGTCATAATGATTAAGTTAATTATGTATTAGTGAAACTGTTAAAAAATAGCATATGGCATATTAAATACAGTGTATTACGCTATTGTTATCATATAGAAACATAGCGTAATATTGGACATCATATTAGCATCAACATTCATTATTGTTTCATTTAATTTCACATAATTTATCCTACCCTGCCTATCTAAGGTATTCGAAAGCGAAGTTAACAAACAGATTACCGACCATTTTGAATCCCACCGTACCTCCTCCGCTATGCAATCTGGTTACCGAGCTGGCCATGGGTGCACCTCAGCCACGCTCAAGGTCCTAATCAATATCATAACCGCCATCGATAAGAGACATTACTGTGCAGTCGTCTTCATCAACCCGGCCAAGGCTTTCGACTCTGTCAATCACCACATTCGTATCGGCAGACTCAACAGCCTTGGTTTCTCAAATGATTGCCTCTCCTGGTTCACCAACTACTTCTCAGACAGAGTTCAGTGTGTCAAATCGGAGGGCCTGTTGTCCGGACCTCTGGGAGTCTTTATGGGGGTGCCACAGGCTTAAATTCTGGGGCCGATTCTCTTTTCTGTATACATCAATGATGTCGCTCTTGCTGCTGGTGATTCTCTGATCCACCTCTATGCAGACGTCACCATTCTGTAACTGTCTATGTCCTTGATTACTACAAAAGTTCTCTCGACCTGTCCTCATACGTTGTAAACTTTCATTCATAGGTTAGGTTGTAGCAACCTCATGATGATTCCTGGGAAAATGTTTGTATCATGTAATAGCCTAAACCTATCGATATTACATTGAGCTGGGTGAATGGAATATGAATGACAGTCATCCAATATGTTGCAATAGGAATAAGGCCATTGCTCATTAAAAAAAAAAGTTGTCCTCCCTAATTTTAAATGTCACCGACCACCACTGGTGCACGCTCATGGTCGCATCCACCACAGTCTTCTTCACCATCAAATTTGCTTGCCTGTCTTGCATCAGCAATATGTTCTGCATCATCTTCTCAGGAAAATTAACTGTCTGGAGATTCATCTGTCCATTCTCATGGGGGTCCTCCGCTTCAAAGAGGCCATCTTTGCTTGCATCATCCTGGCCGACGCCACCAACTACTTCCTGGGTATGTGGTGGGTCTTCCGCACGCCTGCCATGGTGTGGTGCGTGGTGGTCTATGTAGTTTGCTTCCCTGGCACCGTGCTCATCCTACTCATCCATCTGATCAAGCTACTTGAATGCTTCATCTCCTATATTGGAATGGAGCTGTTGGAGTTGGCGTTCAACATAGTGGCTGTGGTGTTGTACTTGTCTTCTGCCATCCTCTGGCCCGTCTTCGGTTACAGGCACTAGGCTAACTATAATCTGCCTAACTGTGACTATTGTCACCATGACGACATGGTTACTGTGGGGAGCATTGCCAATCTCAAAATCTACATTATGGACTTGGTCTTTCAGTGTTTTGGCTCGAGTTGAATCCTAATATCCGAAGTCTTACTAAGTTAACACTAACAGAGGAAGCATTTTATTTGCTTAACAGTTTTTACGTTTTTAACATTTTTAATAACTGATCTTGATTTGACACCTTTTGTGTTCATTTTAAATGAGTGACACCAATGCGATCAATATAAGAACAATATGGCCCTCCATATCAGGATGTGAAACCAAGAACCAACACAATAGTGATGAGCATGTTTTGTTTTTAAAAAAGCATCACTTTAATGGTAAAAGGCAATACTACTTCTTCACAAAAAGTATATTTCAAGAACATCAGACTTCAGAACAGAAATGTTCAAAAAGATGGAAAGAGCGTATGTATTTGATTAAACACTACTAACAAATACCTTCAAATAAATCAACATAATGCAAGAATATATGGCTTTGGCTTTTTTCTGTCTTCAAATGTCAAATCCACAAAGGTACACTTGAAGTCATTGAGGTGTTTCTGGAATAAATACATTTATTATTTCAGCAGTCTAACAGCTGATAGTATTTCAAATCAATAATGAACTAAGTACATCGAAAACCTGTGTGCTGCTGTCCTCTTTTGCGATTAAACATGTTCCAGTGTACCAGCAACTTGGCTTCACTAATTATTGCGTGTTGGTTCTGCTTTTTGATTTTTTTTAAATGATCACAGTGACTGCAATTAGAAAAGCGACCTCTGATATCTCCTGTAAGCAGTTTGTTGAACCACAGTAAGTGTAGCAACATGCAAACTCATTTCGTAGATGCACACAACTGTCACTGCCTTGTACATTGGCTCAGAAACACATGGCTCGTGTAGAAAATGAGTGCAAATGCTACTGTCCAAAATCTATGCAAACAATCTATTGCCTGCCAACAAGACAAAGGTTTCGTATGAGTAAATTCAAATGGTGAGAGATAAACGTTCAATGTAATTCCACTTACCATGGATGAGCAATTAGATAGTCAATGCAAATGCTTTAACATACCTCCGCTCTTGACTGAACTACTGTTACTATTGCACCTCTTTTTCTCACTTGAAGTCGATAAAAACGATATCTGTGTCTTCTCCCTACACCTAAAATGTTCTTTGTGTCTTGAATATCAATGTCCCGTTAGTGTTCGACTTCAATTCAATTCTCAATCGTCCTCTGGTTCTTCAAACTCCACTGTTTCCAGTAGGCCCTGGAAGCAGAAGTAATGGGAGTTGCAATATACAGGTGGTTTGTTAGGAGTGGCCTGGACCTGCTCTGGTTTCTGGGAGGCAAAAGGGTTGACTCCACTGCCTTTTAAATCCATCTCCAACTCTGAGAGGATCTGCAAGGAGTAGGTCATCTCTGTCTTCCTGTGGGGATCAGGCAGGATCAACAATTACACACTCAATTCTTTGTAGTAGACAACAGTGAGCTCCAACCACCCATAGATTGTTCTCTCTGCTACCGCACAGCTAGCAGTACCGGGGTACAAAGTCTGGAATCAACAGGACCCAGAACAGCTTCTACCCGCAAGGCATAAGACTGATAAATAATTAGTCCGGTAGCTATTCAACTAACTTAGCAGTCTTATGGCTTGGGGGTAGAAGCTGTTCTGGGTCCTGTTGATTCCAGACTTGGTGCAGCTTATGTGATGAGTCAAGAGTTAGTGCAAAAAGAGTCAATGCAGATAGTTAAATAATTAAACAAATAGCTACCGTACTATCTGCATTGACTCTTGACTCATCACATACGCTGCTGCTACTGTTTACTATCTGCCACTTTATTCCTACTTATATGTGCATATCTACGTCAATTACCTTGTCGCCCTGCACATCGACTCGGTACTGGTACCCCTCGTTTTTAGCCAAGTTACTCATTGTGTATTTATTATTAATTGTTTTACTTTAATGTTATTTCTCTGTATTCTTTCTCTGCATTGTTGGGACGGGCCCGTAAGTAAGTATTTCACTGTTAGTCTAGTTGTTTACAAAGCATGTGACGAATAAAATGTGATTTGATTCGGTAAATATGGAGGATTCTGTTATGCTATGGAGGGTATTAAGATCAGGGTTATGTGGGGCTTACTCTAGTGCAGTAAATAGGGAGGGGATCTCGTAGTCCCTGAGGAGTAGCAGTGTTGGTAGCCAGCCCTGATCGAGGCCTTGACTGGCATCAAAGCCTGTAGGAGACAGAGGAAGTCAAACAGAGCTTAGCTCAGACAAGAACAACTCAACCAGCAAAGCTTTAACCTCAAAACCAACAAGTTTATAACCAGGCAACATCCTAATCTGTTTCTTTCCCATTTGTTTTATCATGAGATAACTGGAGTTTTAGGAAACACAAACTTTGTCAATTCTATTTCTTTAAAAAGCTGGAAATTGCACAATGGCAGAGCTTCTCACCTGGGTGAAATCCAACCACCAGATCTGGCTTAGCTGCTTTCTCGGTCTCCACAAGCTCCTCAAAGAACTGGTGGTAGAGGCCCTTGTAGGCACTGATATAGGTCATCGTCTTGGGACCAAAGTTAGTCAGTGGGGGCCTCATGATTGGCCCGTCCACAACCTCTGGCCCCACCATCACCACCTCCAGACCCTTGTGTCCAGGGAACATTCGGTCCAGTTCAACATAGTCCGTCAGTCGGGCTCCCAGGGTCTCATTGTTAGAAACCCCTATCAAGTGGATGGTGAGGGGTTTGGAATACGGGTTTAAGCCAAACAGTCTAAACCCTAGGGCAATAGTCATTGGTCGGGAGAGGAACTCGCTCGATACCCGCCAAATCGACTTTCTCAGGTCATCGTCCTCTGGCTTGGGCCTGCTGGCGTTGGTCCAAAGGTCTGTCATATTAGTGCCCGACAAGATGGCGTCCAGACGGGGGGTGAGGTCCCCTTGCATGGCAAGCCAGTCATCCCAGCCCTTCACCTCCCCTTGAGGCCGAGTCCACTTCCCTGTGGAGAATGGGAGGTCTCCTGATTGGATAAGAGGAAGGGGGAGTATGAAAAATCAGTCTGGGATATCCTGAAGTTGGTGCTATTCTCTTGGTGTTGTCTCTTTTTATTTATTTGAATACACTGTTCAGAGAATAATTGTCATAAATTTTTTAAAAAGGAAATGGTCCTAGAATCAAACCCCGCGGAACACCTTTTTAATTCATTTTTCAAAATGATCTCGGATAGGTGGTGCTGTCATCATGACAAATAACAGAGGACGATGGCGCTTCCTAGTGTCGAGGTCAGGACCCTCAGTGCACGTTGCACCTGCCTGGTTGAAATATGTTTTTCATGTGTTTGTATGCTGGGCACTGTCCTCAGATAATCGCATGGTTTGCTTTCGCCGTAAAGCCTTTTTGAAATCTGACACCGCGGCTGGATTAACAAGAAGTTAAGCTTTATTTTGATGTATTACACTTGTGATTTTATGAAAGTTAAATATTTATAATACTGTAGTTTGAATTTCTCGCTCTGCAATTTCACCGGATGTTGGCCAGGTGGGACACTACCGTCCCACCTGCCCATAAGAAGTGAATCTAGACCACGACAATCATGCAGCAATTGGCCCAATGTCATGACTCATTCCTCTTTTATCTGCCTTCTCTTACCTTTGAACACGAGCCATTCCACCAGTCGGTCAATGGCTACTAGACGCAACTCCGAGCAGACCTTCTTGTGCTGAGGCCAATCAGCCTTCTGACACTCTTTACTGCAGTAGTAGACATTCAGACACCTGTGATAGTCAGGAGGAGGATGAGGGAGAGGATGGAAGAGGAAGGAAATAACCCGTGAGGACAGTGCACCTGCTTCCAACCAGATAACTCCTTTGGATCATGTAACCAGTACAATACATAATGGAGTGCAAGTTTCATGTGCAAGTACATTTTCCATTCTGTCTGTCTCATAATTACCTCACACAGCGTTTGAGCGTTTGTGCATCTGAAACCTGACCAGGCTGCTTTCTGCAACTGGCACAGAATTTGAACGATTCCTCCATCTTCTGAAACATCTCTTTCTGAGACTTGAAGGCCAAGGCTTTGGCCTTACCCCCTGGTGCTGGGGCACTAAAGAGTGGTCGATGGAGACAATAATTATTTTTTAATTTAAAAACATCATCCTCTTCAATAATGCTGTTGTACCACATTCTGCAATGCCATTGCCAATAAAGCTTTTTTGAATTCAAACTTGACAGGGACAATAAAAAGTAGGCCTTCATGTCTAACACACTTCAACGGAAAGATAGTTTTACAATGAGATCCACAGAAATGCTTGCAATAGAAACACAACACCCTATACTCAATGAGGGGATTTCTATAATAAGGTGAGTGTGTGGGTGGCCGTTGGGGTTGGTCATGGAGGGGTTAAAAAAGAATCCCACATCACCCAAACATTTATGTTGACACATGAAAGGCAAATGTATTAGCCAGGGATCAGACCCCAACTCACATCAAATTGGGCCAAATCATGACCTGTATTGCAGCTATTTTTTCCGTTGGTGTGCTACCCAATCATAAGGACCACTACTGACCAATGTGAAGCACATGTCCATTATTTTTAGATTGGAGTATTTGGCCTGCCATATATGGAGAGGGTTGAGGGAGAGGGCAGGGTGGAGGAGGAGGGGGGGGGGGTTCGAGAACATGGCACATGAAACACACATTGCAATATTATTTCAATGAAGGCTTGAATTATCAGTAAAAAAAAAGGTTGTGTTAGATATGTTGTGTTGTTGGACCCAGATCCAGATAATAATGTTTTTAAAGCCCACACAGAATAGAATGACAAATTACTCTAGTAGAGGGAATACTACCTATAAATTGAACATCATATTGACTGTGACAATAGAGTTATGAGACACATAAAACCACCCATGGCCTTGACCACATCTGAATGTAGGCCTATGATCCTATTCTCTTCCCTCAGTAAACTCCTCAGTGGATATTTGATTGCCATAAGCGTGTCCAGTCCCGCAATAGACATAGTAAAACACATGGGGACATTCAGTGTCTACATTGTGGCATAACACAAACACAAGGCAGAGGAGAAATCATTCACACGTTAGCCTACCTGGTAATTGTCAGTCAATAAAGCCGCTTGCTCACCTCTTGTTATCTGTCATTGGAACTCTTGAAGTACCTCACGTTGCTGAACGAGTCTTCTCGTGGAGCTTGCTTGACTCGCAGCGGTGGCTGCGCCAGCCACTTATACCACCTGTGCTCCCCCTTCCAGAACTGTCTGAAATCTCTAGAGCCTTCCCGTCTCTTCAGGTGGTCTCACTTCTTTCATATAAACTTTCTCGAAACTCATTCCACTGGTAGACCAATATATATATATATATATAGAAAATATTGGAGGGTATTCCTACCTGCCTATAGTAGGCTCTGCTAAAGACGGTATACTGTTCAGTAGTAGGCTGTTGTGTATATATATATATATGCGCACACACACAGTATATTATTATGGCAAATGAGAAACGCTCACTAACAGGAGCATATTTGAGAGAAATATGCTTTTTGTATGTATGGAACATACATTACATTACATTACATTACATTACATACATACACACACACACACACACACACACACACATACACCATATATATATATACACCATATATATATATATATATATATATATATATATATATATATATATATATATATATATATATATATATATATATATATATATATATATGCCTAAATAAATACACTGAACAAAAATAAAAATGCAACATGTGAGGTGTCCCATGATTTATGAGCTGAAATTAAAGATTCCTGAAATGTTCCATACATACAAAAAGCATATTTCTCTCAAATATGCTCCTGTTAGTGAGCATTTCTCATTTGCCAAGATAATACATCCACCTGACAGGGGTGGCATACCAAGAAGCTGATTAAACTACATTGTCATTAGACAGGTGCACTTCGTGCTGGGGACAATAAAAGACCACTAAAATGTGCAGTTTTGTTCCACGTCGCAAGTTGAGGGAGAATGCAATTGGCATGCTGATTGCAAGAATTTCCACCAGAACTGTTCCCAGACAATTGAATGTTAATTTCTCTACCATAAGCCGCCTCCAACCTCATTTTAAAGAATTTGGCAGTACGTCCAACCGGCCTCACAACCGCAGACCACGTGTATGGCGTCGTGTGAACGAGCGGTTTGCTGATGTCAACGTTGTGAACATTGTGACCCATGATGGCGGTGGTGTTATGTTATGGGCAGGCATAAACTACGGACAACAAACCCAATTGGATTTTATCGATGGCAATTTGAATGCACAAAAATACAGTGACGAGATCCTAAGGCCCATTTTGATGCCCATTTTTGTTAAGGTATCAGTGACCAACAGATTCATATAAGTATTCCCAGTTATGTGAAATCCATAGGTTAGGGCCTAATGAATTCACTTAAATTGACTGATTTCCTCATATGAACTGTAACTCAGTAAAATCAATGACATTGTTTTATGTTGTATTTAGATTGTTGTTCAGTATACCTAGGCCTAAATACCTGAATGTGTATACTTATATATCAGCCTTCTAAAATTGCACTTTTATCACAGATAGGGCATTTGATTGTAATCAGGTGTGCATTTACGATTTTAATCCACTAGATGGGGATCTATTCAAGACTGGCGCACAAGCACCTATTGATGTGGATTGGATTGAGTCAATGGGATGGAATGGATTGCACTTGGTTTCGACACCGAAGGATTCATAATTCAACTTAAAATATTGAGGGACAATTTTCACACTTCTGGAACGTCCACTTATTTGTGTAAGAGGAGACTCACATTTCCCTCACTAACTTTAAACATCAGCTATCTGAGCAGCTAACCGATCGCTGCAGCTGTACATAGTCCATCTGTAAATAGCCCACCCAATCTACCTACCTCATCCCCATATTTTTTTTATTTACTTTGCTGCTCTTTTGCACACCAGTATCACTACTTACACACCATCGCATCATCACCTGCTCATATATCACTCAAGTGTTAATCTGATAAATTGTAATTACTTTGCCTCTATGGCCTATTTATTGCCTTACCTCCTCATTCCATTTGCACACACTGTATATAGACTTTCTTTTTTTTCTATTGTGTTATTGACTGTACATTTGTTTATTCCATGTGCAACTCTGTGTTGTTGTTTCTGTCGCACTGCTTTGCTTTATCTTGGCCATGTCGCAGTTGTAAATGTGAACTTGTTCTCAACTAGCTTACCTGGTTAAATAAAGGTGAAATAAAATAAAGTAAAATAAATAACATTTTCATTGTATTTACTAACCAAATTAGTTTTCAGTTTCACTATTCAGCTAGTCGGCCTGCATGCAATTGTGTGCACACATAACAAGTAGGCTTTAGCAAACTAAGTGAATGATTCACAGGCACAATAAATGTATATAGCGTCATCATACACAAGAGATACAAAGGAGAGCAACACCATAATGCATTATGCTTATGCATATAAGCAACACTAAAAGCATCCATTTGAGCATTATAGGATGCTAATGTGGCAAACCCTTGACTAGAGGCTATTCATTTGATACTTTTTAAACCTTCCAATAAGTTCTAGAATTGTCCGGTTGCTCAAGCTCTTCTTGCTCCAGTAGGCCCTGAAAATAGAGGAAGTGGGAGTTGCAGTATGAAGGTGGTTTGTTGGGACAGGCCTGGACCTGCTCTGGCTTCTGGGATGAAAAGGGGTTGGGGCCACTGCCCTTGATATGCATTTCCAACTCCGACAGAATTTGCAGGGAAAAGTTCAGTTCCATCTCACTGTGGATAGACAGAAAAACACATATGATATCTTAACCCTATTTAAGTCAACAACAATCCTAGCTTTGGGCAAAGCCTTGCCAGTTGACCTGTACAGGTACAACCCTGGTCAGGTAAACACCCTCCCCCCGAACGCCACTTCTGAACGCCACTTCTGAACGCCACTTCTGAACGCCACTTCTGAACGCCACTTCTGAACGCCCCTGTCTTAAAGCATAGAGGGGTGAGGTGACTTACTTGAACATGGTGAAGAATGAGGGGATGTTGAAGTCTCTGAGGAGGAGGAGGCTGGGCAGCCAGCCTTCTCCCAGACCCTGTGTGGCATGAAACCCTTGGACACAAAGAGAAAGACACACATGAATGAATTTCCTGAAGTAAGGACAATACATTGAATGAGTCTCAACTTGAATCTGAAAAAAAAAGAGAACACAATCTAATCATGTTGTGCGTACACTGTTTAGCACACAGAGAGTGTCCATATCTCATTCAAAATATGGATATAGAGAGGGCACATTAAAGAAGCTACGGTATTGCATGCAGGAATCTCAGCTACAATCGAGTGCATGTTCAGCAAAGGCGTTCCGAGGGAGCTTATTACAGGGACAGTGTAAAGCCTCTAATGTTGACTCATCTAGGGTATCAAATGAAACACGATCTTATGCCCCGCCGTGTCTCGTGAGAGAACACACACCTAAAGAAGGAGAGGATTTGTGGGTGAACAATGCATGTTATGAAATGTACACCCAAGGTTACAATTTAAATGGCGCTAAAACATTTAACGCGGACTAAGCCGTGTTTATCCCTCTAGGAGATAAGGTGACAGAGAGACACAACATCATGACTGTTAAGGGTCGCAATTACCACCGGCTACAGGGCCGGCCGCCATTTTGAATGTGGGACAAAGATTCTAAATATACCATAATTATGACTATTATCTGGATTCATTATACTCCTGCTATGAGGGTAGTTGAACATTGTAAGGAGGAGAAAAGGCAGTGTAAGATGGCTTTCAAATAGTTGGACTTGCATGTGTTTTATTTGGGTTTTATACGGCGTCTCTGCTTCAGGCTCTATCTTTGCTGTGAAGATGTCACCAATTACTCCTCCATCAGCTGTCTCTGATGAGTTTCCAGTTGGAGAGTCAAACATTTTTGGCATGTAACCATTCTGGATTGTTTGAAACATTGTAGAGATTAGCCCGTTTCAACCAGAGGAGGTACTAGTCTGTATCAGTGAGTCAAGTTACTGTTAAAAGAGTAACAGATAAAATAAGTGCATGTTTTGAAGTTGGATGCGTCACTGTTGTCAATGCACTGTAAACAGCTTTACTTGGACCACCTTTACATGTGGCATTAGAATGAAAACACTTTATTACCTCCACCCTCTAAGTAGATCTCAGCTTTCATTAGTATCTACAGAGACGGGGCTTGACTATGGGATAGGGTTTCCTGGGTTTGGATGGTAAAAAGGACACTGCCAGGGGTGTTAACTTTTTAAAAATATATATTTAACCTTTTAGACAGTTAAGAACGAATTCTTATTGACAGTGATGGCCTACCGGGGAACAGTGGGTTAACTGCAGGGGCAGAACGACAGATTTTTACCTTGTCAGCTCGGGGATTCGATCCAGCAACCTTTTGGGTTACTGGCCCAACGCTATAACCACTAGGCTACCTGCCTCCCCAAGTTGGGGGCTGCCTGTTAGGTAAACTCCAGAGTCCAGCAATCAGGTGCCAGGTTCGGTCCAGCTGTCGCAATGAATCACCAAGATGCCCAGTAAAAGTCTGGCCTAAACACATCTTTCTAATTTAGTGAGTAACTCTCCTCCCCCCCCCCATCATCCTGGCTCTGAAGCAGACTATTTCCCTCTCAAAGACAGCTGACCACTTGTGTTTGACTCTGCTTAATCTCTCAGGACAGACTGTTACCAGATGGCCAGGACACACGCACGATTTGGTTCTGGGTGACGAGATTAGACCCTTAAAATACCTTGAAGTGGCAAATCTGGCAATAACACGTTTCAAACAAAAACAGACTTCTCAGAACCCTGAAGAGGGCATTCAACTCATTTTGCCAACTACCATTCTTTCAACCCTAACCTTCTTTTCATTTGGACTGAATTTAAAACAAGGAAATGTTTACCTGGGTGAAATCCAACCACCAGATCTGGCTTAGCTGCTTTCTCTGTCTCCACCATATCCTCATAGAACTGGTGGTAGAGGCCCTTATAGGCACTGATGAAGGTCTTCGTCTTGGGGCCAAAATTCGTCAGAGGGGGCCTCATGATTGGCCCGTCCACCACCTCTGGCCCCACCATCACCACCTCCAGACCCTTGTGTCCAGGAAACATTTGGTCCAGTTCCTCAAAGTCTGTCAATCGGGCTCCCATCGTCTCATTTAGGCTGGCCCCTGCTAGATGGATGGTGAGTGGTTTGAAGTAAGGATCTAGGCCAAAGAGTCTTATCGCCATGCCAACAGATAGGGCCCGAGACAGGAACTCGCTCTCAACTCGCCATACAGACTCTCTCAGGTCAGCATCTTCTGGTCTTGGCCTAGAGACATTTTTCCAAAGCGTTCCCATATTTGTGCTAGACAAGATGGCGTCCAGGCGGGGGGTTAGGTCGCCTTGCATGGCAAGCCAGTTGTCCCAGCCCTTCACCTCTGCTGCTGGCAGGGACCACTTCTCTGTGGTGAATGGGAGATCTCCTGATTGGGTGGCAAAGAGAAGTAGTATGAAAAATGGATCCGTGATGACTGTTTGTTGTTGTTTAGCAGCACAGAAAACCTAGTTATACTGTGGAATATCATACAAAACAATTATGATTTAAAAAAATACAAATTGTTGTACACCTTGTTGTACACCATTTAAAAGTTGCAGACACTGTGAACTAGGATTTTTTTGTATTTCAATATTGTATTGCAATGAACTGATACATGCATTGGTTGCACTTCCAAAAAGATGAGTGTGTGGGATTATAAATACAAAAGAAATGGTCAAGCAATATGTTACAAGATCACCTCTCTCCCACACCTTTCTAACGTCTCACCTGTAAACATAAGCCACTCCACCAGTCGATCAACTGCCACTAGACGCAGCTTCTTACAGAACATCTTATGCTGGGGCCAGTCCTTCTTCTGACACTCCTTTGTGCAGTAGTATACATTTAGACACCTGCGTGTGTGTGAGAAAAGAGGAAAGTAGGGCAAAGAGGAGGATGACATTTATGTTGAACATGCAAATAGAGTGCATCTTTGGAATCCCATCACAGGCTTGCTTCTTGTGAGATTAGTGGCCTATTTGTCTTGGTATATCAATAGCAGCCATATCACATTGGTGTGCAGAGTCATGCCACGGCCAGGTTCAAACTCTGACCTTAGCCATCAACAGAGGCATTTGACACATTTAAGACCGTTGGAGTCTGTCCTGTTTTCAAGAGCAGCCGGTATTAAATAGCTGGGGTAAAGGACAGAATCTAGGTGGAAATGTACTGCTGATTATACGACCAGGGGTCTTGTGCCTGGCCGCATGGTTAGGTGGTAGAGATAATGCTGTCGGCGGGGTGGCTGCCTGGCTACTCTCTGAAATCATAATACCCTAACCCAGCATCCACCACTTTAAGCCCCAGATTTGGTTACATGTACTCAATTATCAGTCGCCATTGACAGAGCCACTTTCAAATTCTCTCAGTGCTGATGAGGTGATCCAGACTGGACAAAGTAGCTTATCCACTTTCTGGGCAGCGAGTCTCTGAATTAACGGTAGTGAAGTGTTTTCAAACTAATGTCTAGTGCAGAGGTTACAAAACTTTCCTTTAGTCTGTGAACTATACCTTAAGCTATTGACATTCATTTTTGAAATACAAAATTCTGAGTCACTTTCCAGTCATAAGCCACAACCCACCAGTGAAGAAGTTTCCCCAAGGGTTTATAGGTGATGATACTATATGCCAAAGACCCTGCCACCCATCGTCAACATTGCAATAATGTCAACAGCTCTGTCTTGTGTCCCCAGGAAACGCTTGTACTTTCCTCCTGAGCCTCAAAAATGCCCCGCTGGCGCATCAGACAGGCTCAATCAAATGCTCAAAGTGTTTGAAAGAAATCAAATGTTATTTGAACCCACGTTTGATCTATACGGCTTTGTGTATTAACTTTGAACAAGTCACAGCTATGAAGCTTTCTGGCTGGAATGGAACTGAATGACGAAAGCCTGTCATGGAGAAGTTTGTTTTTGTAGCTAGAAATTGCTCACCACTACGGTCAATAACAGACTCTTATATGGAAATATGACAGCGTTGACATGTCATTAGAAACTGCAGGTTTCTTCTCCAACTGGACAAAGTCATAGAGTCGCCGAGAGCTGAGAGAGTCAGAACGCCTGGCTAAATTTGCCCTTGGCTAGGACCCAGTGAGTCTGCCGTTCTGTCTGCACCGAACTGTCCTAAATGAGCTGCACAAAGAATTTGTGGTGTGGACGGCACTGGTCAACCTGCTTATCACACGACAGCTATTGGGGAATAGATTAAAACACCTTCCCGTCTGTGTTGCGACATTGCTGACCATAGAATGATGTCATGTTGTAGAGAGTGCATCGAGGGGTTGGCAGGCAAATGTGAAAGTTATCTTCTCTTTTTTTCGATAAGCAAATAGTTAGAAACGTTCTGTATACACTGAGTGTACAAAACATTTGGAACACCTTCCTAAGTTGCACCTCCTTTTGTGTGGTGCCAGGACAACAACCTCTCCCTCAACGTGATCGAGACAAAGGAGACGATTGTGGACTACAGGAAAAGGAGGACAGAGCACGCCCCCCATTCTCATCGACGGGCTGTGGTGGAGCAGGTTGAGAGTTTCAAGTTCCTTGGTTTCCACATCACCAACAAACTAACATGGCCAAGACAGCAGTGAAGAGGGCACGACAAAACCTATTCCCCCTCAGGAGACTGAAAATATTTGGCATGGGACCTCTATACCAGGCGGTATCAGAGGAAGGCCCTAAAAATTGTCAAAGACTCCAGCCACGCTAGTCATGTCAGAGGAAGGCCCTAAAAATTGTCAAAGACTCCAGCCACCCTAGTCATGGACTTTTCTCTCTGCTACAGCAAGGGAAGTGGTACCGGAGCTCCAAGTCTAGGTCCAAGAGGCTTCTAAACAGCTTCTAACCCCAAGCCATAAGTCTCCTGAACATCTAATCAAATGGCTACTCAGAGTACTGCATTGCTGCTCCCCCCCTCTTTTACACTGTTGCTACTCTCTGTTTATTATCAATGCATAGTCACTTTAATAACTCTACCTACATGTACATATTACCTCAATTACCTCGACTAACCGGTGCCCCCACACATTGACTCTGTACCGGTACCCCCTATATATAGCCTCGCTATTGTTATTTTACTGCTGCTCTTTAATTATTTGTTACTTTTAGTTCTTATTTTTGTAGGTATTTTTCTTAAAACTGCATTGTTGGTTAAGGGCTTGTAAGTAAGCATTTCACTGTAAGGTCTACACCTGTTTGATTTGGCCCTTAGAATAGCCTCAATTCGTTGGGGCATGGACTACAAGGTGCCCATTTTGACTCCAATCCTTCCCACAGTTGTGTGAAGTTGGCTGGATGTCCTTTATGGGGTGGACCATTCTTGATACACAAGGGAAACTGTTGAGCGTGAAAAACCCAGTAGCGTTGCAGTTCTTGACCCACTCAAACCGGTGCACCTGGTACTTACTACCATACCCCGTTCAAAGGCACTTAAATCGTGTGTCTTTCCAATTCTCCCTCTGATTGACACACGTGCACAATCCATGTCTCAATTGTCTCAAGGTTTAAAAATCCTTCTTTAACCGGTCTCCTCCCCTTCATCTACACTGATTGAAGTGGATTTAACAGGTGACATCAACAAGGGATCATAGCTTTCGCCTGGATTCACCTGGTCAGTCTGTCATGGAAAGAAATGGAAAAGGAAAGGGGGATACCTAGTCAGTTGTACAACTGAATGCGTCTTCCGCGTCAGAGTGGTGCGGAGGGCTTCCTTAATCGACATCCACAAGAGCAGATGTTCCTTATGTTTTGTACTCTCAGTGTTGACACGTCCTTTATAAGCAATGAAACTGTACGAGTAAACATTTATCAACTTTAATAACCATCATGGAATGGGTTTATGTTATGGTGAATAACCCTACTATCCCTACTTTGTGGTCATATTTCATTCATTGACCTGCAACTCCTCAATGTTTTGACTCACTTCACACAACGCTTGAGTGTCTGGCCCTCTGACAGGTGCTCTGGAAGCTTGTTGCAGCTGGCACAGAATTTAAACGTCTCCTCCATTTTCTGGAACATGTCCTTGTAGTTACGGAACGCCCCTCCCTTAGTCTTTCCTTCAATAGCTGCCCTGGGGTGAGAGAGACACACAAACTGCTTCCACACAAAGAATAATAATCAAATAGTACGTTGTTTATTGATTTAAAATCGTGTAACCAGAAAATATTACAGGCTTGGTATTTTTTAAATGTATTTGACCTTTATTTAACTAGGCAAGTCAGTTAAGAACACATTCTTATATTCAGTGACGGTCTAGGAACTGTGGGTTAACTGGTCTAGGAACAGTGGGTTAACTGGTCTAGGAACAGTGGGTTAACTGGTCTAGGAACAGTGGGTTAACTGGTCTAGGAACTGTGGGTTAACTGGTCTAGGAACAGTGGGTTAACTGGTCTAGGAACTGTGGGTTAACTGGTCTAGGAACTGTGGGTTAACTGGTCTAGGAACAGTGGGTTAACTGGTCTCGGAACAGTGGGTTAACTGGTCTAGGAACAGTGGGTTAACTGGTCTAGGAACAGTGGGTTAACTGGTCTAGGAACAGTGGGTTAACTGGTCTAGGAACAGTGGGTTAACTGGTCTAGGAACAGTGGGTTAACTGGTCTAGGAACTGTGGGTTAACTGGTCTAGGAACTGTGGGTTAACTGGTCTAGGAACAATACGTTAACTGGTCTAGGAACTGTGGGTTAACTGGTCTAGGAACTGTGGGTTAACTGCCTGTTCAGGGACAGAATGACAGATTTATACCTTGTCAGCTCGGGGATTTGAACTTGCAACCTTTCGGTAACTAGTCCAACGCTCTAACCACTAGGCTACCCTGATATGATGGCCGTAAGGGTCAAAGTAGCTTTTAAAATGTAGTGACAGCACGCACATGTTTGGGGTTGGTGAAATGGGGCTATTGGTTTGGTGCTTGCTTGGTAATTGAGTTTGTCAGATTACATGTCAGCCTATATTTACCTGTATTCCCCATAATCCTTCATGTTGAGTTTGTTGAGAATGACCTTGGACAGGCCAGGGACGTTGGAGTCCAGAGAGTAGAAGCCAATGCGGTCTGAGAACACGCCGTCTATTCCTGGAGCAAAGGATTCTGGGAGAGCTGGGATTTGTCCAGACATTTTGACGTGTCTGAATGTTGTTACAAGGGGAGACAGACAGACACACACAGACACACAGACACACAGACAGACAGACAGACAGACAGACAGACAGAGACAGACAGACACAGCTGATGAACAATCAACTGCAACTCTGCGGCTTCGTCAAGACACTTGGTCAACCAAAATATGTCCTATAGATAGCTCGTCTATGGTATGTTTTAGAACTGGCACACCATGGTAACTTACAAGGACAATTCTATTTGCCAGCCAATTGTCTACAGCAGTAAATATTCCTAGCATGTGGTCCAAGCCACAGAGGTTCAGGAAGTCACTTTATACTTGATTGACAGGCATAACCCAGACACTCTTGGGGTAAATAATGGGACACTGTTATGCCCCAAGAGCCCAGATTGACAATGACAAGGAGCAGAGATAGTAATGCGATCTCAGACAGACAAACAATTGGGGAGGGTGGGGTGGGGTGGGATAGTGGGGAGGTCAGAAGGACAGACCACTAGGATATCCCACTTTCTAAAAAAATAAAATATATTCAGTCACAGATCAAAATGTATAACACATCCACTAGGAAGTCATAACCTTACGTTATGTTGACTAATCTCACTCAATTCAGAATGATTAAAGGAATTACGTTTGACTTAGTTAGAAGTGCACATGTATTATTTCAAACAGTTTTTTACTTAAACATTTCGCTACACCCACAACATCTGCTAAATATGTGACCAATAAAATTGGATTTGATTTGCATGATTCTACTCGTGTTATTACATCGCCAACAAACAAAATTTACATCCTATGATGAGTAAAACATTGAAAATGTATAGTTTAATTAAGTTAAGAAACATTCCTCGAAATGAAAGCCAGACATTAGATGAGTATTTGGATTATATTTTATTGAGGTGTTTTATATAGGTGTTTCTGTAGATTAGAGGAACTGCTGAACACTGTTGGTTTAGACGTTTCTGGATACAATACTGCCTCCTAGTAGTACTGCCTCTTATTGGAACCCTCACAGATTCCAAGGTAGAAGTCCTAATTTGGGCAGCAGGGGGTTTAGCAGTCACTGTGTGTCTGTCTGTTCAGTCCAAAGTACAAAAGAGTGACAGACTCTCAGGTCCCTTGGTGCATCACACCACTGATCGCTTCACGTAGCCAGCCAGTACAGTGCCTTTGAGCCGGTGCTTGGTAGAGTCATAAACCCCCCGTCTAGAGCAATTGGAGGAGAGCTTGGCACAGATCTCACTGTGTTTCTCCAGGCGACTAATATCAAAGCACCGGCCACAGTGCTCACACTGCTTCAGCTTGGAGTTGGCTGCACTCATCCCAAATCGACGTTTCAGCACCACCTGAATGAATGTTATCAGATGGGCCAAATAATGGGTAAGATATACAATATGTACAAAACAGATGAGGCTGGTGGGAGGAGCTATAGGAGGATGGGCTCAATGTAATGGCTGTAATGGAATGAAGGGAACGGTATCACACAAATCCATCATATGGAAACCACGTTTGATTCTGATCAATTAATGTAATTCCAGCCATTACAATGAGCCTATCCTCCTATAGCTCCTCCCATCAGCCTCCTCTGATACAAACACACGTGATCACCAACACTACACTAGATCAACAGTTAGCATGGGTTTGGAATGTCAAGCTACTTTACCTGTCTGTCCTCCTTTTTCTCTTCAATGTTCAACCCCGTCTTGACTTCCTTTGGCTTGCTCACAGTGTATCTCTTGGCTGTCTGCTTTGGCTTACTAGCCACACTGCTTTGTTCTCCATTTCTCCTCACATCTTTGCTCCTTTCTTCCTCTTCTTCATTATCTCTTATCATCTCCCATAGGTCAGAATCCACCTTCATCAGGCAGATCTCCTGGATGAACTTCTCCACCTTTTTTCTCAACCGTTCTTTTGCGTTTTTCTCCTTCAAAGCCTGAGCATCCATCTTGGCCCCACTCTTCATTAGTTTCAGTTCTTGGGTTACACTGATCAGCTTGGCCTTCATATATGCCATCACCTGCTCAGCCTCTGCGTTAAAGACGTCCCATACCATCTCATCGGGGCATGGCGGTAGATCCTGTACAGTTAGGGCCTGAGTCTTGAACTGAACATGTTTCTTCACAACCTGCCTTCTATACTTTGAAGCAGCAGGACGAGGGCTGCCCTCTGGTCTGACTGGCTGGAATGGCTTCTTCTTGGCATCATTGTTTGTCACAGTGACTCTGGCTCTAATGGGAGGCAGTGGCATCTTGGTGACCATATTGGCTCCATGGACTGCCTTCAATGGCTTGGTGCTATGGAGGTAGATGTCTTTCACCACGCAGGTTTGATCCCTCTTGGTCCGGATGGGTTGCAGTGGCTTCCGGATGGGAGGAACTGTAGCCTTCCCTGACTGCTGAGATGTTGGAGCTACATGCAGTCCTTGACTCTTCCCATTGCAGATGGACCTCTTCTTCTGCAGTACTGGGATTCTGGAGGGAGGATGTGGTTTCTTTTCCACAGCCTTCAAACTGGCAAGTCGCTGCAGAGCACCCTTTCTTTCTTCAGTCAACTCCAGTACTGGGATTCTGGAGGTGTTTAAAATGTTTTGTTTGAGCGCTGGAAGCTTCTCAGTGGCCTTGGGTTGAGATGGCAGTGCAGGCTGAACAGAGTTGCTACTGGCAGCGCCAAGGTTCCCTGTCAAAGCATTATCTTCCTGTAGCGGCTGCAAGAATCTCCTCATCATCAAGGAGATTGACAGTGACCTTCTTCTAACCTGGTTCTGCAACTAAGTTTTTGTCTAGTAGCACTTTCTATATTTTATGGTGATCTACTGTGTTAACTATATCTCAGGAGGATTCTGCTAGCTTGTCTTGGATACTACTGTTCTATTTTCAGCAATCAGGCGCCAGAATGTTCAAACAGAACATTTAGAATTTATTGATCAGTTGTGACATCATAATTGGTTCACATATAATGAGACTTCTAGAATCTCAAACACTTAAGTGGATGTGATGTCATAATAGACCATAATATACTGCCCAAAATGGTGAATGTGACCTACCTGTGTTGAACTGCTTGCCCTAATCTCATATTTAAACAAGTCACTTTTCTTTGAGGGGAAACATATTACTGTACTCTCTGAACTGTCAATTTAAAAGACAATTTGCCAATTTATTAATTACTAAATGTAACTAACATTAGATAGTTAATCCTGAGATTCTTACCTTTTGCCTCTGCAGTCTCGTCCAGATCATCATGACGTTTGTAGTTCTTTATGATAGCCACATTAGCATTTCAGTTTTGGGGTCTAAATACAGGCAAATATATTGGTGTCACCTTGTCCTACAGAGATTTATACGGTTATCGAAAAGTCACACAAGGGTAAGCCTACATGAAACACAACCCCTATTTTAAGTGTTTCTAAAATCCCCTATGGGGAGAAATGAATGGTGAACAAACAGTTGGAAGCATTTCCTTATTTGACCGCTATGCTTTATGGGTATTATGATTCATAATGTGGTACCAGAGTGGCGCAGCGGTCTAAGGCACTGCATCTCAGTGCAAGAGGCATTACTACAGTCGCTGGTTCAAATCCAGGCTGTATCAAATCCGGCCATGATTGGGAGTCCCATAGGGCAGCGCACAATTGGCCCAGCGTCGTCCGGGTTAGGCAGTCATTCTAAATAATAATTTGTTCTTAACTGACATGCCTAGTTAAATAAAGGTTAAATAAAATAGACACCTTCCGGCCCCTTCCCCATACCAATCTTCCACTACTGTTGCCGGCAATACACTAAAGTCACTGACACACGAATGTAAGCTGAAAAGGGGTAACAGGGTCTCCCTTATCTTATTCTGGCCTGATCCCCTGATGTCAGAGTCCCCCTAACAGGATGGTAATACCCTGGTAACGGAAACCCTGGAGAATAGAGCTCCATTTGTGAAGATCAGGAGATACGTCAGAAATGAGGCGACCAGCCGGTTGCCCTCGACGCCAAATCCCAACTGCTACAGCGAATCAATCCCCTCATGGCCACCTACGTGTGTATCATCCCACAGCGTGTGTATTGTCAGTATCAACACACAGGGTGTATTGACAGTCTGTAGCCCTCACCTGCAAGGGTTTACATGACTGTAAATTAACAGGTTGTATAACAATCTATATACTAAATATAGACAGGGATTTACACAGGGAAATATAGGGATTGCAAAAATACCAGTCTCAACGTCAACATTGAACAGGCGACTCCGGGATGTTGGCCTTCTAGGCCGAGTTGCAAAGAAAAATCCATATCTCAGACTGGCCAATAAAAATAAAAGATTAAGATGGACAAAAGAACACAGACACTGGACAGAGGAACTCTGCCTAGAAGGCCAGCATCCTGGAGTCGCCTCTTCACTGTTGACGTTGAGACTGGTGTTTTGCGGGAACTATTTAATGATGCTGCCAGCTCAGGACTTGTGAGGCGTCTGTTTCTCAAACTAGACACTCTAATGTACTTGTCCTTTTGCTCAGTTGTGCACCGGGGCCTCCCACTCCTCTTTCTATTCTGGTTAGAGCCAGTATACGTTGCTCTGTGAAGGGAGTAGTACACAGCGCTGTACCAGATCTTCAGTTTCTTGGCAATTTCTCACATGGAATAGCCTTCAACAATAGACTGACAAGTTTCAGAAGAAAGTTATTTGTTTCTGGCCATTTTGAGCCTGTAATCGAACCCACAAATGCTGATGCTCCAGATACTCAACTAGTCTAAAGAAGGCCAGTTTTATTGCTTCTTTAATCAAAAACAGTTTTCAGCTGTGCTAACATAATTGCAAAATGGTTTTCTAATGATCAATTATCTTTTTTAAATTATAACCTTGGATTAGCTAACACAACATGCCATTGGAACACAGGAGTGATGGTGGCTGATAATGGGCCTCTTACTTACTTACTGACTTTATTGTCCCCATGGGGAAATGTTGTTGCAGTGTCATGTACACGTTTAAATACAAAACAAAATGGACAATACAACTTCCATGACAGTTACACACCAATAAAACTTTATTTTGTATTTTTTTAAATGACTAGCCTGCTGGCCTTACTGAGTCGATAGGAACATTAGCCCGAGCTATTCAGGAGGGATATATCACACCTGGCACAAATGATTGTCTAGTTCTGTTTTTCATGCTGAGGGGTGCCCTATACCTGCGCCCAGAGGGGAGTAGTTCAAAGTCCGGGTACAGGGGGTGGCTTGGGTCTAAAATGATTTTGTGAGCCTTGCGGAGGGCCCTGACCTTAAAGATCTCATCCAGGCCTGTCTGTTTGACTCCAAGTACCTTGCTTGCTGTGGTAATAATCCTTCTCAGCATATTTCTCTGGCTGACAGTGGGCATTGCCAAACTAACAAACAATACAAAACATTTAAATTACTCTCAATGAAAGATTTGTACAAACAGAGTCAGTATAGTACAGTCTACATTAAAAGATCCCAGATTTTAGCGAAAGAACAGTCTCTGTTGGCTCTTTTTGTATATCAGGTCTGTACATTTACTCCACTGAAGCTTATTGTCCAAGAGGACACCCAGATATTTATATTCCTCTACAATCTCTATATTCTGACCTCTGATAGATGCTGCAGAGGTAGGTGTTGTACGCTTTCTGAAGTCCATGCACGTCTCTTTGGTCTTGTTGGTATTGAGGACCAAGTGTGATTCCTCACACCACTCTACAAAGTCATCTAGGACCGGGCCATGATGTTCCTCATCATCATGCAACAGGCTGATCAAGGCATTGTCATCCGCGAACTTAACGAGGTGTCTGTCAGGATGGGAACTAGTATAACTATTAGTGTACAAGATGTACAGGAGTGGGGACAGAACACATCCCTGAGGAGCGCCTGTGTTGGTATTGCGTATGTCAGACACGTGGGGACCTATTTTGACTCACTGTGAGCGTCGGCTCAGGAAGTCCAACAGCCACAAAACCAGCCCCCCGTCTAAGGAGAAGTCCAGAATGAGTCTCTGTGCCAGAATGTAGGGCTGGATTGTGTTAAAGGTAGAAGAAAAACAGAACCCTAACATGGGATTTGGCACCCCTAGATGTCTATATAGAATGGCATCATCAACTCCTCTGCTAGGCTGATAGGCAAACTGAAATGGGTCGAGACGCCTCTGTATGTAGATATTCCATAAGAAATACGCTGTTTCCAGCTACAATAGTCATTTACAACATTAACAATGTATACAAGGTATTTCTGATCAATTTGATGTTATTTTAATGGACAAAAAAAAAAAGACCTTTCTTTCAAAAACAAGTGACCCCAAACCTTTTGAACGGTAACGTACATTGTAAACATACATTTCTCTCTTCGAAGAGTGTGTGATATGAGGCTCGTAGGAGCTTGGTGAACAGGGAGAGGCTAAAACCCCAGAGACACTGGATGTCTTGAAACTCTATCCTTGAAAAGGCTGGCTCCAAAAGCACTACAGAAATGCACCAAAGATAAAATGACCTTTGCAGACAAATTCCTAACAATTTCTGGCGTACACATATACACACACTGACTATACTGTGTAGGTTTGTGGAACTTTAAAAATTGTATAGAGGTACAGAAGTTCCATACTGGAACTGTACAGAAAGTTTCCAAGAAAAGTGTGATAGTGGACCTTTCTCTTTGTCAGAAATATTGCGTATTGTATGTGCAAGGCATAAAAAAGCATTTTATAATATTCTTTTCATACATTTTCCAGACAGAAAAAAAAAGTTTGATTCAAGGGTCCAAATTGAAAGAACTGCAGTATATTAATATGTTTCATATCTAAAGGGCACAAGGAGGGCAAAGCATAGAATTAATACATTTCCCATCAGAGAAAAAGTTTCAATTCTCAATGTTTCTGACCAAGAAGTCAATCACTCAGTGCACCATACAGTCAACATTCACTACAGACAGCCTGTATATTCTAAATCATTCTAAATCACTACATCACTATACCGAACCACTACACAGACAAATTACAGCAACACAGGTAAACATGTAAACTTTTTTGTTCTATTGACTCACACAGGTAAACCAAAATAAACCAAAATAACTCACAATACCTTGTCAAGCCCGGTTCAGAGGAATGTGGTCTAGACTTTTCCAGATTCTTGGTTCTTCACTGGGTCTCTCTTTCTAGTCCCTTCCTCACTCCAGACTGCCTGGTGAGGGATGGTGAGGGTGATTGACAACTCCCCAGGTTGGGTGGTGGTTGTGCAATGCAGTGAAAACCTATTCCTCTCCGAGCTGGCCCGAGCTGGGGGCCAAGGCAAAGTGCTGATGCCTGACCTCTGGACGATTCCTGGCATCCGAGGTTGAGGGGCAGATTGGGGGGGGGGGAACAAAGGGAGGGTATGAGGGGATGGAGGAGATAGGGGTAGAGGTTAAGTGATAAACAGTGACGAGGGTTAATAATAATAATATATTTATTTTATATAGCGCTTTTCCAGTACAAGTAGAATCTCAAAGTTGCTTTAAAAAAACAAAAGACGGTTAAGTGAAATACAGGCTGAAATGGGTAGACGGCAGGGGGGTTGTTGAGGGGTTAGCTGGTTCGGGAAGGGGTTCTGGGTGATTTCACAGGGAGTCTGACATATGCTTCTTGATTATCAAGGCACGTTCCTCTATCCTGCATCAGCCTCACATGCGGAGTTGCTCTCTGCTGGACAGAGGCGGTAAGGACAGAGCACCAGGGAACACGAGTAGGGAAACTGACACTGAAGAGCAGAGTTCACATTTCTTCCAGCTGCAGCCAATGAAAACGGAGAATACTAATTGACATCAGGTTGTCAAGAACTGTCCATATGCCTTAAACCTACTGTAGCCAGATGACAACGCATGCAGACAGATTGAACAGTAGAGGAGTTAGATACATAAGTGGAGGACATATTAAGAAAATAACAGTTGTAATGTGTTATTTAAAAAAAACTTTATTTGGTCCATTGGAACCTGAGATTGAAAATTAAACATACATAGGTTTTTATACATATACACCCCCCCCCAAAAAAATCAATAAAATACTCTATATATATCACATTCCTGCCCAAATAAGAGATCAATTTTCTGTTACAGCATTATGTTGGATTTGATTCGATTTTTGTACAAGGTAAAACAGTTGGTTCACTGTGTCGGTTGAGGTGGATTATAGCACTGGAGTCTGTACAGTTTACAAAAGACAGAACCAGATAGTTAGAGGCTGTTGGCTATGGACTGTGAACGGCCACAGCCTCTAGTGAACACCACGGGCCAACCCCTACTGCCAGGAAGAGTCACCACCACATCTCAACACGAGACGAATAGAATTATCCACAGGAACGACATGAAGAGAGAGAGAGAGAGCGAAATGACAACATGAATAAAAACAGATAGATCATCAACAACAAACAAAAAAACTAAATGTAAGCACACAACATGTAAAGTGAAGTCACAGAGCCTCATCACACTGACATTTGAGGTGCCTTTGATTCCAGGTATTTTTCAGTGCAGGTTTCAGTTTCCGAGTAAAGACAGTCCCACTGGGCTAAAACATAAACATTCCTTTTTTTCTGTCACCTATCAATCAATGGATGGTTCACTCAGGCAGTACGCATCATATCCACAGCTTACACACGCATACGTACTGTATGTATCCAAACCTTCTCGCACACATTTGACATTTGCGATAAGAGCAGGTTTTCTTGTGCTTTGATGAAATCTTTTTTTTTTTTACAATAATAAATGAATTAACATACAGAATGGACAGCTACTTGGCTGCAATCGCAGAGAGCAAATGGTCATTCTCCTGAAAGTGTTCCGGTACATGTTAAACATTGACTATAACAGTGGACAACTTGAGCTGCATTATGGTCATAATACATACAGTACTCGATGACACCGTCACGAAACATGCTACTAGTTGGCTATCCAACAAGTTAGAAGTGGTTGTATTGCACGAGACGACACATATCATGACGTTGTCAGGCTATTTACTTGTCACGAGTGGTGTCAAAACTCTCATATGTGTGACATCGTCGTCAGCTCAAGGTCTTTTTTCCCATTATCCATTATTTTCCATTACAGTACATTCGAAAACATGCAAAGGAAGGTGAATGCATTTATGCAAATCATTACATCCAAAACAGCCTAAACAAATCATCTTTCGATTGCACGCCCAAACTTCTTTTCATCCCAAGTTTTCCCAATTCATTTTATTACAGAAAATAAAAGATTTCTTCCTTAACTTAGACTTAAGTTACATCTTAAGTTCTTCTACTTAACTCCCAAGAAATCTCCCAAACCTCGGCGAATTAAGATGGTATCGTGTTTTAAGGATTTTCTCCTTTGACGGTAGATGGAACGAGTGAATTGTTTCAGCTTAAAATGAGGGATTTTTGATGTCTTGGTGAAGTCTGGTTAAATCAGACTGAACACTCACTGCATTGTCAACCAGGCTAGAAGTCTGATTTGCTCTGGCGTAAAACATGAACAACAGTTGTGACATCACTCACATCCCTCACTGCTCCCTGTGCATCCTGGGAAATATGGCACACAATGTGACAACGATCCATTGACCTCCACTGTTGTATTTTCCCCAACAGGACTTAAACCAGCTTTGTATAGCTGAAGAGTTGATGCTGATGCTGGAGTGAGAATTGACGTACCAAATGTGAGCAGACAGGCTTGACAATGTGCAAAGTCAATCAACCTCCGGGAGACAGAGCAGAAAAAAGAAAAGAAAAAAAGATCTCTTGCCTCCTTCGGCATTGATCACTGAACTGAGGGAGAAAGTAAGACAGACAGAGAGAGAAAATAGAGGGCAAGAGGTTACATTTCCTCTTTCTCGACACCCAGATAATATTTCACCAGATATGCTGGAACAGCAATAGAGACGACTGTGTTTAAAAAAAATAAGAAAAGAAAAAATTGCTCCTGACGACACTGATCTGGACCGCATGGATAACGAACGACAGCAAGTCGAGTCAAAACAGCGAGGTGCAAACACCGTGAAGATTCCAGCTCTGCTATATGTCCCGTACGGGACATATATGATACACATTGATTTGACATTTTCTTCGAAACAGAGTCAAGAGTCCAGCTTATATTTGAGGTGGACAGGCTTTGACTTGCGTTGGGAGAAATAATAACACAGCAGTTCAACAGCAGGAAAAACAGGGGAGGGCTTGGACAGTTGACCGACAGAAAGACAGAGGAGACGGATGGAGAGATGGTAACCTAGATGGCTCGTTAAATGATTCAAGCACCGTACAAAATATAGACCAAAGACAATAAAACTTCTTTAAAAAATGTAAATGACTGTGGTTAAATCGCTAGTCGGGTTTGGCTCACGTCGTACCATGGTGTAGAGACGGGGGAAGACTGGTAACCCCCCCGCCCCCCAATCCTGTTGATCGTTGACAGCTCCAAAGGTGCAGGGTACAGGAGGCAGGACAGGGGGCTTGGGGGAGATAGCAACTAACCCTCCCCCTCCATCCCCATCCCAAACTAAACCTCACACAGCAGCGCCTATTGGGAGTGATGCTTTGAGGAGGGGAAGCTGATCCTAGACCAGCTCAATGCAACTTCTACCTCGAGTATGGTGGGGTGGGTCCATAGACCAAGAACAGTGGGGTCAGGTCAGCATGGTTGATTGGCTCTGTGGGGAAACAGCCACCAGGTGGCTCAGCAGTTACAGCACTCCACCCTGGCCTCTGAATGACCTTTAGCCTTTGGGATGTGGGGTCAACAGTCAGTGTTCCTGGGCGTTCGTTGACATCTGTTGGGGGTTAGAGAAAGAACGGGCGCTGGCCTGTTCTGGTCAGGGTGTCTGTCTGGGTAATATCCCTTGTCCATAGACAGACAAACAGTACAGTGTTGTAGTTGACGAGTCTAGGTCTAGAATCGTTCCTGGTTGGTTGGAGGGTCTCAGGCTCAGGACCCCTCTAGAAACACTGACGTCACCTGGGAGGGCTCCCTCATCTCCCATCTCATCCGAAATGGCACATCCACCCACTCTCCTCGCCTCCTTCCCAACTGGATCCAGGTGGTTTGGCAGGATCGAGTCCCCATCATTTATGGATTGAGGAGGAAAAAGAGGAAGAAAACCGCCAGTACTCCTTCCAGTCATCCTTCCCACGGATGTCTCCACAATCCACCCCCTCCCTCTATCCATATGTGTTTATTCCAGCGGCATACAGCCCCCGCTTTCCGCACGAAGGTGTTCACGTACGCGTGTGTCAACGTGAGTATCATCAGCTTGTGTGTGTGTGTGCGTGAAGGGGGGCCGTGGTCATAGGGGCCGTGGCCGGTGCAGGCCGTCGATGTCGGGGGTGAGCTGGGGGCTGTGCGTGGCCTTGGTGGGGGTCCAGTCCCCTAGGGAGGCCTGGGCGGCCTTACGGTGGGCCAGACGGTGGGTGATGGAAAAGCCTGCGTTGCCCTCGAGCTGGGATAGCACCACCAGTACCTGCCTGCAGGGGGAGACAAAGACAGAAAACACAGTCAGGAAACATGGTCACGCATTCATGCAAGACTGTCCTCAGCAGAACGACGTGGTACATACACTGAGTGTACAACACATTAAGGACACCTGCTCTTTCCACGACTGACCAGGTGAATCCAGGTGAAGGCTATGGTCCCTTACTGATGTCACTTGTTAAATCCACTTCCGTCAGTGTAGATGAAGGGGAGGGGACAGGTTAAAGAGGGATTTTACAGTCTTGAGACAGTTGAGACATGGATTGTGTGTGTGCGTCATTCAGAGGGTGAATGGGCAAGACATAAGATTTAAGTGCCTTTGAACAGGGTATGGTGGTAGGCGCACCGGTTTGTGTAAAGAACTGCAGTTTGTTTTTTTAAAGCTCAACAGTTTCCTGTGTGTATCAAGAACGGTCCACCAGCCAAAGGACATCCAGCCAACTTGACACAGCTGTGGGAAGCATTGGAGTCAACCTGAACCAGTATCCCTGTGGAACGCATTCGATACCTTGTAGAGTCTATGCCCCGACGAATTGAGACTGTTCTGAGGGCAAAAGGGGGGTTCAAACTCAATATTAGGAAGGTGTTCCTAATGTTTTATACACTCAGTGTAAATCAGGGATGGGCAACAATGATCAGGGTGGGGGCCACAATAAATCTGAACTCGTCATGAAAGGCCGCAGCCCCGGGTATCCACATCCATATCAATTACAAAAAGAAGTGTTATAGTTCTTTTTGTGCAATTCTGCACATTATGCTGTAGGGCGGAGAGGAATGTTTGCAGTTTTAATATAATTGTATATAACAAGTAAAAAAGACAGTCTTCAACAGTGGTATATAGGTCTATATACAAATGAAATGTGCTCTAGTGTCTTGTATTTTTTACTTAGCACACTTTCTCCTCCATGCACCTGGTAGCCAGTTACAGTATGTACTGTGTGGTGTACGGTACCTCCTCCATGCACCTGGTAGCCAGTTACAGTGTGTACTGTGTGGTGTACGGTACCTCCTCCATGCACCTGGTAGCCAGTTACAGTGTGTACTGTGTGGTGTACGGTACCTCCTCCATGCACCTGGTAGCCAGTTACAGTGTGTACTGTGTGGTGTACGGTACCTCCTCCATGCACCTGGTAGCCAGTTACAGTATGTACTGTGTGGTGTACGGTACCTCCTCCATGCACCTGGTAGCCAGTTACAGTGTGTACTGTGTGGTGTACGGTACCTCCTCCATGCACCTGGTAGCCAGTTACAGTGTGTACTGTGTGGTGTACGGTACCTCCTCCATGCACCTGGTAGCCAGTTACAGTGTGTACTGTGTGGTGTACGGTACCTCCTCCATGCACCTGGTAGCCAGTTACGGTGTGTACTGTGTGGTGTACGGTACCTCCTCCATGCACCTGGTAGCCAGTTACAGTGTGTACTGTGTGGTGTACGGTACCTCCTCCATGCACCTGGTAGCCAGTTACAGTGTGTACTGTGTGGTGTACGGTACCTCCTCCATGCACCTGGTAGCCAGTTACAGTGTGTACTGTGTGGTGTACGGTACCTCCTCCATGCACCTGGTAGCCAGTTACAGTGTGTACTGTGTGGTGTACGGTACCTCCTCCATGCACCTGGTAGCCAGTTACAGTGTGTACTGTGTGGTGTACGGTACCTCCTCCATGCACCTGGTAGCCAGTTACAGTGTGTACTGTGTGGTGTACGGTACCTCCTCCATGCACCTGGTAGCCAGTTACAGTGTGTACTGTGTGGTGTACGGTACCTCCTCCATGCACCTGGTAGCCAGTTACAGTGTGTACTGTGTGGTGTACGGTACCTCCTCCATGCACCTGGTAGCCAGTTACAGTATGTACTGTGTGGTGTACGGTACCTCCTCCATGCACCTGGTAGCCAGTTACAGTGTGTACTGTGTGGTGTACGGTACCTCCTCCATGCACCTGGTAGCCAGTTACAGTGTGTACTGTGTGGTGTACGGTACCTCCTCCATGCACCTGGTAGCCAGTTACAGTGTGTACTGTGTGGTGTACGGTACCTCCTCCATGCACCTGGTAGCCAGTTACAGTGTGTACTGTGTGGTGTACGGTACCTCCTCCATGCACCTGGTAGCCAGTTACAGTGTGTACTGTGTGGTGTACGGTACCTCCTCCATGCACCTGGTAGCCAGTTACAGTGTGTACTGTGTGGTGTACGGTACCTCCTCCATGCACCTGGTAGCCAGTTACAGTGTGTACTGTGTGGTGTACGGTACCTCCTCCATGCACCTGGTAGCCAGTTACAGTGTGTACCTCCTCCATGCACCTGTGTAGCCAGTTACAGTGTGTACTGTGTGGTGTACGGTACCTCCTCCATGCACCTGGTAGCCAGTTACAGTGTGTACTGTGTGGTGTACGGTACCTCCTCCATGCACCTGGTAGCCAGTTACAGTGTGTACTGTGTGGTGTACGGTACCTCCTCCATGCACCTGGTAGCCAGTTACAGTGTGTACTGTGTGGTGTACGGTACCTCCTCCATGCACCTGGTAGCCAGTTACAGTGTGTACTGTGTGGTGTACGGTACCTCCTCCATGCACCTGGTAGCCAGTTACAGTGTGTACTGTGTGGTGTACGGTACCTCCTCCATGCACCTGGTAGCCAGTTACAGTGTGTACTGTGTGGTGTACGGTACCTCCTCCATGCACCTGGTAGCCAGTTACAGTGTACCTCCTCCATGCACCTGGTAGCCAGTTACAGTGTGTACTGTGTGGTGTACGGTACCTCCTCCATGCACCTGGTAGCCAGTTACAGTGTGTACTGTGTGGTGTACGGTACCTGTGCAGAGGCGGTACACTGTCGATTGTCTTGAGGCTGCCGCGCGTGGACACCACGTTGAAGCTGTCCGTACAGTCACATGACACGTGGAGGTAGTACTTGGGGTGGCGGTTCTCCACCACCACGATCAGCCCCGCCCAGCCGTGGGTCAGGTAGTAGCACGTCATGCCCTCGCGACCCTACATACACAGATAAAGAGGCAGACAGACACACAGACAGACAGACAGACAGACAGACCAGTAAGGCCAGCAGGCTAGTCTTAAAAAAATTTAAAAAATGTTTATGTTTTATTGTTATGTAACTGGTATGAAAGTTGTATTGTCAATTTTGTTTTGGATTTAAACGCCACTTTAAACTTGTACATGACACTGCAAAAAAATGCCCCCATAGGGACAATAAAGTCAGTAAGTAAGTAAGAAAAACACACAGACAGCCTGTTACTACATCATAATATATACCTACAATGACAGGGTTACACAACAGTTTAACGAACCAGTCTGTAGAAATACCCCCCCCTTGTACTACTTTTCAGAAACACGCCACATATAGCAGGAAGTATAACCCATGTTTTCACTCCCGCCTCAGAGCACTTATGCTGCCGTGAACGTTTCCAAAGGCGTTGGGTCACCGTCTGTGGCTAGTAGGTTCAGAGTTGGAAAACTGAATCATTCAACAGAGCATCGCTTACATTTCACAGCCCCGCAGTTCCCTCTTAAATACCTGGAAACATGACAGACCCTTTCAGACAGGCGCAAGTGTGTGAATGTGGAACGGATACTTGATTTGTGCATCCAATTCGCATTCACCCACATTCTCTTACTTACTCTAGCCTTGTTTGGTGTGTGTCTGTGAGAGTGTGTGTGTGTGTGTGTGTGTGTGTTTGTGCCAGTCTCCACTGTCCACTGTGTGTGTGGGACGTACATAAACTCCAACACACAGTCTTTTGTTCTAGGTTAAGGATGAAAAACTGTTGGTTCTTTGGGAGTGTGTGTGTGAGTACGCGTGTGTGTGCGGCTCACCCCTCTCCCTTGTTGCCGATCAGGAGGACTGCAATGTGTGTGTCTCTGAGTATGTGTGTGTGTGTGTGTGTCTCTCACTGTGAGTGTCTGTGTGTCCATGCCCCTCACCTCATGTCTCTCCCCCTTGTTCTCGGTCAGTAGGATGATGGCGTCGGCCAGTGTGGTAGCGGTAGCCTCCACCTGCTCCACCATCACCTGGCGGGAGCTGTAGATGGCCAGGATGTAACCTGGGAAGTCCTGGTTGGGGCGCCGTGCACTGGTGGGGCTCGACACTAAGAGAAGACAAGACTCCATTTGATTCCCATTGTGATTGGTCGCCTTAATAAAAACCCCGATGAAGGCTAAGGGCCAAAACATTGGTTTAAACAATAAAGAAGGTGGTTATGTCAACTTCCACTGCCCTCCAAGTTGCTGAATTTACTCTTCTCTACCATTGTGTTTTTTGTTCCCTCATTTGAAAGACAAGGTTCAATCCACAAGCTGGCAGGGGGATATTCCAGAACGTTCCATATCCCTACAGAGGGATATTCCAGAACGTTCCATATCCCTACAGAGGGATATTCCAGAACGTTCCATATCCCTACAGAGGGATATTCCAGAACGTTCCACATCCCTACAGAGGGATATTCCAGAACGTTCCATATCCCTACAGAGGGATATTCCAGAACGTTCCATATCCCTACAGAGGGATATTCCAGAAAGTTCCATATCCCTACAGAGGGATATTCCAGAAAGTTCCATATCCCTACAGAGGGATATTCCAGAAAGTTCCATATCCCTAGAGAGGGATATTCCAGAAAGTTCCATATCCCTAGAGAGGGATATTCAAGAAAGTTCTATATCCCTACAGAGGGATATTCCAGAAAGTCATCAAAGCTGCAAAGTCGGCTTGGCTGGATGCTGTCTCTCGTCTCTGCCTGCTAGAGCGGCACCTCTCTCTCTCTCCTTCCTCTAGCGCTTTATCAGCCTTGGTTAATAAAGTAGCTTAAAAACAGACTTTTCTCCTGCTTCCCTCACTCGGATCAGACCGAGTCCGGATCCCACCAGGTCCCTACGGAACAAGTCTAGTTGTCCTCGCATCTGTTCGGAGTGGGTCTCCATACCGGGTCCAGTGTGGAAAGACCCAGGTCCATTTCGGAAAGGGGCCAACTTTTTGGACCCATGAAGACCGCTACCATGTGAGTCTATTACAGATGATTCAGCCCATAGGCACATTCTCCATATTAAATTCTTTACCGGCTGCTCACACACACACACACACACATTCAAACACAGCTGACACATTCACACTACGAGTTGACACATGCATACCATGAAATATGTCAGTTGTGTTTGGGCAGTACTCCTCTACCATCCATTCGTGCCAATCCATAGAGGGATATACTGAGTGTATGTACCTGGTGTGGGCGGCCCCACTCCGCTGACCTTCATCTGCCAGTGGTTAAAGGCGCAGCACACCACGGCGTACTCGCCCGGCTCCAACATCACGTCGCAGCCCACAAACTTCTTGACCGCCCGCTTGCTGTGGGCCAGCAGTCTGCCCAAGGTCAGCTTGTTGCCACTGCCAAACGACGCTCTGAACACCATGATACACAGGTCCAAAAGGTGGCTGTCTGCCGTATCCGACCGCCTAGGAGGAGGAGGAGGGGAATAGAGATTCAATAGTTTAAAAGTTGGATTGTTTATTTACATGGTCTAAAGGGTTCTTTTTCATTCCAACAGGTGGGTGTTGAGCGAGAGAGAGAGACAGAAAGTACCTGCTGCCCTCCTGGAAGAGGGCGAACTCCAGCGCGGTCCTCTCCAGCATGGTCAGAGCGGTGACCGTAACAGGACCACAGGCTCTACTGGGGAAATAGCCCTGTAACCGCACCTCCTGCCAGTCTGAATGGATCTTACAGATGTCCACCGAGTCAAAGTACCTGTGGAAAGACAACAACAACACAAAAATTACACAGACAGAGTTAGAGTCGCTGACTGTGTAACAGTCAGACCCGGGGAATGTGATCTTACAACCTAATGCATAATGACGCTCCTTCGCTCAGAGCCAATTATGATGTCACTGATAACCACTAGCCGCTTCACTACCCAGCCAGTTTCACCACTGTTTCAACTGCACAGATACAAAAGGCAAAGAAAAGCTGCCCAGAAAATAAACATACAATATCTGTTCTACGAATGTCGATGCATCACGTGCTGACATCATTAAATGAAATCTGTAAAGGGTTGTCAATTTTGCTGTTCTGAGCCAACAATAAAACCATAGTCCATTGACAGGGTTAATAGCAGTGTGTGATTTCCTAAAAAATAGCAGTGTGGTACACCACAAGGAGTTGTGTTGGGCCCAATTAGAAATCCAAACTGTGATGCGCCGCTGCAGCATCTGTTGACATCAGCCCACAAATGCGCACGCACAAACAGTCACGCACACGGCTGCTGCATGCCATGACAGGACTCCCTTACTACACCTTAACTTTACGTGAAGGCTATACTGTATCAAAAGAGCACATGGATGCATGTACACGCGCACACCCTCATGGCAGTACTCCAATAAGCCCCATCTTTGATCAGCACAAAGTCTTGTGGAAGACAGCTCCTTCATTTGACTTCTTAAGGCATGAGCTATCTTGACATCCTTTTCCTCTCCCTCTCTTACAAGTTTATGTTTTCCTGATAACTTTGACCAAAACCCAACTCAGAAGGCCACCCTCTGACCTGACATTCCAGTCGCTCACACGCACACACGATTCAAATGTATTTATACAGATCAAAGCCAACACTTTACCTACCTCTCCAATCCCCCCCCACCCCCACACACAATTTGGCTTGCTAATAAAAATGGCTCTGCTTCAAAGCGACCGCCCCCAGAGATCCAACCAGTAACTGACTCACCCTCTTTTCTTCTCAGTCTGTTTTTCCCCGTTTTATCACCCCCCCCCTGCTTTGTCATCTGTCTGCTCCCCTCTTTCGTCTTCCCAGAAGAAGAGAGGGGGATAAGAGGGAAGAGATGGAAGAGATCAAATAAAAAAGCTCTGAAGCCAGAGTGAAGGGCTACTGTGGTGTTCTTAGTTCTTCTACTAGGCTACACTTGTTAAAACGCTGTGAGGACTTCACATCATGTATCTGTTTGTCAAGCACCCTTTACTAGGGATGGGCATTTCAAATCATTTTACTATTCAAATCATATCATGATCTTTTTTCGGCTGTCTGGACAGTTGAAACACAGTGTTCTGGCCTGTATGGACATTGTTTGCAATATTCAAGTGTGTTTACTTCTGTGCAGCATGAGTAGGGAGCTAACATGATGCTGCCCAGACTCCCAGTGCAGACAAAGTGGAGCAGGCCCAGTGATACAACAGAAGTACCTAAAGTAACAAAAATTCTAGTACCGAGCCGTTTTTCATGTTCTAGGCTCGAAAAAGTACAGACGTTTCGGTATACCGGGCGACACTAACAGACAGACACATTGAGACGCAATGAGACGGGACCTACTTGATGAAGTCTCCGTACTCGATC
Source organism: Oncorhynchus tshawytscha (assembly GCF_018296145.1). NCBI lineage: Eukaryota > Metazoa > Chordata > Actinopteri > Salmoniformes > Salmonidae > Oncorhynchus > Oncorhynchus tshawytscha. Next base: position 12,427,131 of record NC_056452.1, on the reverse strand, counting down.
CAGAAGACACCCTCGCTGCTGCCGTGGGCCATGAGCTCGTGGCGGAGGTGCTGCGGCCAATCCGGCCACTCGTCTGACCAGCTGCCGTTCCAGGAGAAGCGACCCCACGGGTTCCTCAACCGCAGTAGTCTGAGTCGGCAGAGAGAGAGAGAGCAAAAACAACGCAATCAGGATCGAAAAACTGAAGGACACTTTTTTTTCGCTAAGTTTCTTACAACTACCAGCGGGAATAAAGGACACAATGACAGGAATCTGAAAAAGAGACATGGCCCTTCTCACCAATAACTTAAAGCCCTACCCCCTTATCATTTGTGACCAATTAGCCCAACCCGGCTCCCACTAGTAACCCAATCGGCTCTCACCTGTAGCCCTGTACGTCCCGTACGTCCAGGATAGAGTAGGCGTGGCGAGGGCGGAGGCCCAACGACTCGTACGTCACATCGTCCACCTTCATGTTCCCTCCTCCGCATGACGCCCCCATTAGAAACCTACCCGCCGCACACAGGACACAGACAGAGATGCCTTCAGACTGCCACGCAGAGATATCAGCCCACAGAGAGAAACACGAGATTGAACCTCACGCAACTTTCTAGAGCACTGGTCACCAACCGGTCGTTCTCCAAGGCATTCCTAGTTGACCGCCAAACACTTCTGTACGATAAAGCCTTGCGTTCTTTTATGCCTGTTGGCGGTAGGGTCGGCGACCTGTTGCCATTTTGAACCATTTCGTGTGTCTGAAGGTACAAACTCTGCCTTCCCGGCAGGCCCAGAGAGCAAATCAAGTGCACTATACAGGCCTACCGCTGGCCAATCGGATGGCTCAGATGACCGTGTTTGCAGTAACGCAGCAGGCATAAAAGGAACCTACAGCGAAGCGGATACTGTGAGATATCAAAACGTCTAAAACCATGACTAGAGAGAGACTCGGCGAATACAGCAAAGAGATGCTGTTTCCAACACTTTTATAAGCCCTAAAACGCTCGTTCTTCCTATTTCCACTCGGCGCTGCAGCAGCAATGAATTAGTAGGAATGTGTACTGTATCTATAGGCTTGCACTGTTGTTATTATTAGCGGCTTGGGTCTTTTTTAATATCGAGGAATATTGAGCTTTCTCTGTTCATAGGAGTAACAACACGAATTTGTGCACGAGGCAGAAATAATGCGGCGCGGCTCGACTTTCGCCGCCAGCTGGAAGACGGGTGTCCCTTTTCGGTCACTGTCGGTGGAGGAAAGGGAGAGCGGCGGGATGTTGAGAGGCGGAGCCTCAGTCTGCTGCTCTCTCCCTCCACTGAGACTGACCATGAGATGCAGGTACCCATCAGCCCAGTCAAATAAAAGAAATAGCCAATGATTGAAATGTATGCTCAGCAGATCTATTACCGGTGCGATCATGGAGCGTACCCCCCAAAAATTATGTAAACGGCCCAAACATTTCTAGCAAAGGCAATATACAGTGACTATGTATCATTGGGCCTATACTTTACTGCACAAACCTCACTGCTACAATACTGTTTTTAATTGGTTAATGTTGCATGGGCTTACATTTTTTAAGTCCTGTTCAAAAAAGATAGATCTCGGCTTGCATTTTGACTCAAAGTGATCTTGACTCGGAAAAGGTTGGTGACCACAGTTCGAGAGTTTCCCCGGTTAACACTATCGATGTTTCCTTTACTGTGGCAATTGTGATCGAATCAACGCAACATACCGAAACAGAAATTAACTAGGCAAGAGATTTTGTTGGGAGGCAGAACGCATCGGAGTAGGATTCTATTGCATTGACATGCACTACTCAGCACGTACTCTACACAGACCGATGTGGCAAAACCAATCAGAGCTGCAGTAGGCTTATATGCAAATAGACCATTGACTTATATGGATCTGTGCCATTCACTTTGAACTGGACCGTGTTTACAGCTGTGGCCGTGAGTAGACGCGCTTGTTTTGAGATTAAAGTCGACAAGCTGCTTGTAACCGCGTGTACACATTTTGTTTATATCCTTTGCTAGTCATTGAGTCATTGATCATTTGTAGTCAGCAACAGGGGAGTGTGATTGCTTCCTACAAGAGCACAAAACGTGTACATCTCTAGACATCTTTGAAAAGCAAGTCAGGTAATGAGCTTTTTTTCTGTCTTCAAGGGACAGTGTTTTATTTTGAGACAGGCTTGAATAAGCTAAGTAGCCAATAGGAAGCGGGAAGCATAATTTGTCTGTAATAATGGTGGGAATAAGTGGTTTCTTGCACCAAACAACACAACAACATGTCTGAAGGACAAGTGGATAAACAGGTTCATGTCAAGCCCTGTATATTGTTTTTCAAAAGTCTCAAGTGTTCACAGTAAACGTACGCTGGAAGTTGCACAGAAATTTTGCGCTTAGCAGACCTGAGGTTTGCTCAGTGTCTAGGAAAAATGAGAAGGAACATTGATCACGTGTCACCTTAAAACTCTTGGGGGCGGTCGCCAAAACGGATCCAGATATAAGCCTACTCATTGGACTAAAAAGCATTCTCCATTGAACATGTTTGTTAGTCAAGGAGTAGATGTAATCAGGGTCCATTCAATAGGCCACGTCATGACTTCTCAAATGAATGGACTTGTTCTTGACCTAGACTCTCGAGTAACTACTTCATACCTCGTGCCAACCTGTGCACATCATGATACATATACACAGCACCCCCCCGAAAGACAAATCTCCTCTATCCCCTTACCCGGCCTCCTTGGAGCTCAACATCTTGGCCCAGATGAGGTCCGTGTCGATGGGCTCCTCGCGGGGGTTGGTGGAGCTGACCTGCAGCATCAGGGAGTCACACGGCGCCCCCGTCAGCGTGGCCAAGCCCTCGATGGCGCGCCCCGCCTGCAGGGCGAAGTAGGAGCCATGGAGCTTGGCCAGGGCCTTCTCTATCAGGGCCACCCAGAGCTGCTTACGCTGAGCCTGGCGAGGGAGAGAGAGGAAGGAGGAATGGAGAACGGAAGGAGAGAGAAGAAAAGAGGCAGAGGGGGATAGAGGTGGTGAAGTAGGAAGGACAGAGAAAGGTAGTGAAGGGGATAGAGGGACGTGTATGATGGAGAAAGGGAGGGAGAGAACAGTAGGCAAGGGGAGCGAGACACAGAGAGAGAGATCAAGAGAGAGGGAGAGAGAAGGAAGAATGGAGAGAGAGAGAGAGAGAGAGAGAGAGCGAGGAGGTAAAATCTATGAGCAGTGAATGAACCTTGCAACGCAATGAACATAACAGGGACGACCACGTTCAGAGTTCACAGAAGTGGCGAGGGACCACGCGTAAGTGCGTGTGTTGTCCCAGCCCTTACCTGGGAGAAGAGCAGGTATCCGTACTCATCGCAGGGAAGCATGTCGTCCACCAGCACGGTGATCCAGGTACCATCCTTACAAAGCCTGACCTGGTAGGCCCCCTCCTGGCAGATCCCCCTGGTGATCATCACCCTCTCCACCAGCTCTGGACGCTCCGCCAGCACCGCCAATGCACTCAGGAACCTGCAGGGGGGCAGCAATGAGATAGTCAGTCAGCAAGTCGGTGCAGGCATAGCGTGGAAAACCCGATCCTGGGCAAACACAGTGACTCGGGTCTGGTTTCAACTAGGGACTCTTTTGGCACTGCCTACGTCGATAAGGGGAGAGAGAGAGAGAGAGAAAAATAACTATTCTGGGGACTCTCCCAACAAATCACAATGCAGACATGCCAGAACTCCGCGATTCAAAACCAAGGTTTACAGGCACAGCCTTTGCAGTGGTTTTAGTTGAAGCAAACTAGCCACTTGCGAAATGCACTCATTAAAAATAACTTCTGTTTTCTAACATCTTGCTAGCTACGATTTGGGATTTTATTCAAGAGGATAAAGTAATCGCATAGTTCCTCTATGCCAAGAGTCCATCATTGAAACCAGATCCTAGTCACTGTTTCCGAGAAGAAGGCAGGCAGGCAAGAAGGTTATACGTATATAAGTTAGTAAAAGTCAGTCAGACAATATAACATATTCTTCACATTTATGACCAGATTCAGGATTGTGTGGGTCCTACGTTATTTCCTACTTCACAGTAGGGCCGAAATGCCTTCTTGAACATAGGAACGTTCATATGCAAGCATTTCGCCAAAACCCCCGCAATAACATCTGCTAAACACATGTATGTGACCAATAAAATTGGATATGGAATTGATTTGATGCCTTAATGACCAACTTGAATGGGATCCGTAAATATGAATTAAAAAAATGATGACCCGAGTTTAGCCAAGGGAAGGAAAATCACTGAGCTATGGTGGGAGAAAGGCAGGACCCACGATTGGCTAAGATAATGGAGGGATAAAGGAGAACTACCTTCTGGAGCACAGTGCCACGCTCACTCAGCCGGTTACAGGCCAATTCTTAAACGAGATGGGTGAGGCTTAAGACGGTGTGAACGATTCTGAATGGGCGTAAGGAAAAAGAAGAGGTCTCGATAGAAGTGCAAAGCTCATTCAAGGTATTTTCCTCCTACGTGTCTCCAAAGTGGGTTAACAAGTTTAGCACATTTCAAAGCAGCATAACTTCCCCGTGTTTCCTCCAACCTCCAGCGTACGACACGCCATTCTGTAGCTCTGCTTCTGTACCTTTCTCAATCGATGGTTGACTTGCCACCAACCGAAACCCCTAAAAGAGCCAGGCAGAAGCCAAAACGTAGGAGGAGAACATTGAGAGGAAGCAGACTAGAGGGAGGTTATGGAACGCAGGAGATCTTCCTGCTAATCTTGCCCTTCCTAGAGCTGAGCCCCTTCGTTTGAGGCTTTACTCAGCAAGCACTCCCTGAGTGTGTGTGTGTGTGTGTGTGTGTGTGTGTGTGTGTGTTTGTCTGTGTGATCTCGAAGCTAGAGAATCGGTCTCAAGAGGGGCCTTCTTGCATGATATTCTTCCCGTATCATCTCAACGAGACATTTTTCAATAGCAACTCCATCTCCCTGTCTGCACCGGGTTACGGTGCTAGACAAGCGTGGACGATCTGGCCATTCAAGCCCATGCAAATCCAATCAATGCAAATCAGATTAAAAAAAGAAGCGAATCAAAATCCAATTACTTCGGCCGTAGCGACAAGAACGCTGGACTAGGACGGGTTTCTAGCCTCTCCGGCCGCTCAAGGGTGGGTTGATGTGACGGTATGCGATTTGACATGTGGTTGCCTGGCTGGGGATGTGTAACATGGACTGGAAATGTGACTAGGGGTGTGATTCAGAATGGGAATTGGGTCACTTCCTGTAGTGTGAGAGAGAGAGTGGAGGGGTGCCTGGGGAGGGTTATTTTCGATAAGCGGCTGTGTATGTGTGTGTGTATTTGAGAGTAAAAAGTGTATGAGAATGAGTGTGTGTGTGTGTGTGTGTGTGAGAGAGAGAGAGATGATGAGTGAATAAGTGTGTGTGTGTGTGTGTGTGTGTGTGTGTGTGTGTGAGAGAGAGAGAGAGAAATGATGAGTGAATAAGTGTGTGTGTGTGTGTGTGTGTGTGTGTGTGTGTGTGTGTGTGTGTGTGTGTGTGTGTGTGTGTGTGAGAGAGAGAGAGAGAGATGAGAGTGAATAATGATGTGTGTGTGTGTGTGTGTGTGTGTGTGTGTGTGTGTGTGTGTGTGTTTGTAGGAGTGACTACACAGGCCCCAAGGACACCCAAAGCAAGGGCGTGGAGAAAAACCCTATGTGTCCAGACCTACATTCCTCTGAATAATCCTACAGTCAGGTGCTGTATCAGTACATCTGGCTGCCTCACCCCTCCTCTCTCTCTTTCTCTCTCCCCACCTCTTTCTATCTATTTATTTATCTCTCCCTCTTTTGCTCGCCCCCTTTTCACTCGCGCCCTCCCTCTTCCTCCTCCTCCTCCCTCTCTCTTTAGCACCCCCACCCCCACACACACTCTCTCTCCCTCCCTTTCTCTCCCTCTCTCTCTCTCTGCTTTAGGCCCAGGGAGTACATCTATATTCATTTTTCAGTGATAAACTACACGGACCACCAGTGTGTTTGTTTATTCTCTTCCACTGACCTTTAAGACGAGCGATGAGAGATCACCTCTCACACGCAGAGTGGAGTTGGTTTATTCATTCAGAAACACCTTAGTAAACAGACCAGGGAGGGCAGAGACAAAACACTGTTTCTAACAAGCACAGCAGGCACACCGAACACGCAGGCCACGTATATAGCACGCTGTTTGGCACCCACACACCCACACACCCACACACCCACACACACACTACGAAGCTGCACACAGTGAAGACAACTCACCAACAGTTTCCCAGCAGGCCTTGCAGGATGTCCGAGGGCCGAGGGGTGCGGAAGACAGACCATTTGACGCCCCGGTCCTTAAAGTTGTTGCAGTTGATCTCGTGAGGGCGGAGCCACTTTTTGATTCGCTGCTGGACGCTGTCGCCCTCGGGGAAGCCCACGGATTGGGGGCTGGGAGGGAAGCTGTCGTCCACGAAGTTCACCACGTTCTAAAATGACGGAGAGATATAGAGCATGACCCTTAACCTCCAGACGAGACGGAGGTTACACAACAGTCCAGCTGAGAAACCACACACATATCAGTAGAGTCCGATGGTGTAAGTCAGTGACCTGGGTACAAGCGTGAGTCATTTGCTTGGCTGAACAAGTGCATTGGCATACTGGCATCGAGACTAGTCAAAACAAGACTAAGTCACCACACGGAGATAAAACATGTACTGTATTGTTGGCTGCAGTCTGGAAATCCCACAATATAGGGAAGAGTGGGGTAAGTTGAGTGAAAGGGTTCAATGAGCCACACCTTGGTTTCTAGGAAACCAGACACAAAATGTGTCATGTGACCAAATGTTTAGGAAGAGGTCATCATTTCATGGAGTCTGTGAAGGAAGAAACCACATAGAAAAAGTGATAAGCAAGTTAGCGCCAAAAAACAGATTTACACAAAGTCAAATTAATTTATTGTTATAGGTTCCATGATGCTTGTATCGCAACCAAAGTACCTCGTTTTAACATTGTTTTAATATAAGTTGTTTTAATACAACATGAGGTTATAAACCTAGGATGAAAGTGCATCCTTTGGGCTAATACAGTCCAAAAGTTTGCCTTGGGGTAATCCGAAGGCAATGGGGTAAGTTGAGCCAATGGCCGCCATACCCCATACAAATGACTATAACATGTTGTGCGTTCTGGTTTTGTGTGTGTAATGTGTTATAGATACAGTTGAAGTCGGAAGTTTACATACACTTTAGGTTGGAGTCATTAATTCTCGTTTTTCAACCACTCCAAAAATGTCTTGTTAACAAACTATAGTTTTGGAAAGTCAGTTAGGACATCTACTTTGTGCATGACAAGTCATTTTTCCAACAATTGATTACAGACAGATTATTTCACTTATAATTCACTGTATCACAATTCCAGTGGGTCAGAAGTTTACATCCACTAAGTTGACTGTGCCTTTAAACAGCTTGGAAAAAAAACAGAAAATGATGTCATGGCTTTAGAAGCTTCTGATAGGCTAAATGACATCATTTGAGTCAGTTGGAGGTGTACCTGTGGATGTATTTCAAGGCCTACCTTCAAACTCAGTGCCTCTTTGCTTGTTATTTGATATAATGGGAAAATCAAAAGAAAATCAGCCAAGACCTCAGAAAAAAAAAAATTGTAGACCTCTACAAAGTCTGGTTCATCCTTGGGAGCAATTTCCAAATGCCCGAAGGCACCACGTTCATCTGTACAAACAATAGTACGCAAGTATAAACACCATGGGACCACGCAGCTGTCATCCCGCTCAGGAAGGAGACGCGTTCTGTCTCCTAGAGATGAACGTACTTTGGTGCCAAAAGTGCAAATCAATCCCAGAACAACAGCAAAGGACCTTGTGAAGATGCTGGAGGAAACAGGTACAAATGATCTATATCCACAGTAAAAATGAGTCCTATTTCGACATAACCAGAAAGGCCGCTCAGCAAGGAAGAAGCCACTGCTCCAAAACCACCATAAAAAAGCCAGACTACTTTGTCCCCCAACTGCACATGGGGACAAAGATCATACTTTTTGGAGAAATGTCCTCTGGTCTGATGAAACAAAAATAGAACTGTTTGGCAATAATGACCATCGTTATGTTTGGAGGAAAAAGGGGGAGGCTTGCAAGCCGAAGAACACCATCCCAACCGTGAAGCACTGGGGTGGCAGCATCGTGTTGTGGGGGGTGGTTTGCTGCAGGAGGGACTGGTGCACTTCACAAAATAGATGGCATCATGAGGAAAGAATATTATGTGGATATATTGAAGCAACATCTCAAGACATCAGTCAGGAAGTTAAAGTTTGGTCGCAAATGGGTCTCCCAAATGGACAATGACCCCAAGCATACTTCCAAAGTTGTGGCAAAATGGCCTAAGGACAACAAAGTCAAGGTATTGGAGTAGCCATCACAAAGCCCTGACCTCAATCCTATAGAACATTTGTGGGCAGAACTGAAAAAGTGTGTGCGAGCAAGGAGGCCTACAAACCTGACTCAGTTACACCAGCTCTGTCAGGAGGAATGGGCCAAAATTCACCCAACTTATTGTTGGAAGCTTGTGGAAGGCAACCCGAAACATTTGACCCAAGTTAAACAATTTAAAGGCAATGCTCCCAAATACTAATTGAGTGTATATAAACTTCTGACCCACTGGGAATGTGATGAAAGAAATAACAGCTGAAATAAATCACTCTCTCTATTATTATTCTGACATTTCACATTCTTAAAATAAAGTGGTGATCCTAAGTGGTGATAAAGTGGTGATCCTATTTAATCCTACTAGGATTAAATGTCAGGAATTGTGAAAAACTGAGTTTAAATGTATTTGGCTAAGGTGTATGTAAACTTCCGACTTCAACTGAATGAACTCAAGATGTGCATTTGTATTGTTAGAGAGGAGACATCATCATGCTCGGGGTCTGGCCCCCCTACAGGTGTGTGTGTGTGTGTGTGAGAGTGAGTGTGAGAGTGAGTGAGTGAGTGAGTGAGTGAGTGAGTGAGTGAGTGAGTGAGTGAGTGAGAGAGAGAGAGAGAGAGAGAGGAGAGAGAGAAGAGAAGAGAGAGAGAAGAGAGAGAAGAGAGAGAGAGAGAGAGAGAGAGAGAGAGAGAGAGAGAGAGAGAGAGAAGGGAAAAAAAAAAAAAAAAAATGACTGAATGACACTGTAGAGGTACACTGACCCCAAAAAATAAAACAAACATGTACCCGCGTGAGAGACTCTGAAAGAGTAGCAGAGGCACACAAGGTCTTATCTGTTGACATGGAGTCTGAGCTTGTTAAACTCATAAAGAATCTCGCGGACCAGTTTCATGGGCTTAGAAGCCTCAAATACAGAGAAGTTGCCCACAAAATTGGCACATCCTCCCCTGTCCCGGACAACTGGTCGAGAAATGGATGTGTAAGTGATATTATCTGAATGAAGGCATACATTTAAGATGTACAATATACCACATCCCCATTCCATGAAATAAACTTTCACCTACCAGCACCCTCGCGGGACACCCACTCCGACTTACCCCAAAGCGGCTCAACGCACACTGTCCCTACGCTCAACTTAACCCAAGAGACCACTTTTTTGGACAAGCGGCCTTTTCAAAACTGTAATGTTTACATGAATACTGCTTATTTTCTGGGATACACGACATCATGCAATATAGGTCGGCATCTGTGTTAGAAAGAACACTATATTTCCCTTAACGTAGCGATGCTGAATGTAAGACAAATGGCTCAACATACTATATTTACAGTAGGGAAGAAGTTGGATATGTGCAAACTAACAACACATGTCAAATATCCTAAACATGCCAGAGTAGCCTAAACATGCAACTATCAGAGATCTAAGGTTAGGACTATAAACCACTATAGTCCCTAGCCTACATGCTATCGGTCTGACGTCTGTGTTAAAAGGACGATGATTCATTCGGAGGCCTGCAGGCCACCGTAGGAGCCACAGAACGCTGAGTCGTGTACCAGGAAAAACATTGGCAGTGAGTGTTCATGTGGCTAAAGGAGCCTCTCCCTGCTGTTAAAACATTAAGATGCACACGCAGCACGGAAGGTGCCAAGACGCATCAAGACGCATATTCCCGAGATCAAGAAGACGGCACGCTGAATCACACGGCGATGCTTCTAAAACACACCGACCTGTGCACCCCGTGAAGCACTTTCCAGCTAAGTCGTGCTTCTTTGAAATGTGCAATTGAAATAATATGTCCAGAATATCTACTTCAATTCCAAATGTAAGTGATCACTGTTTAACAAAACAGTTTGAATTTAGGCTAACCAACCTACAATAATGACCTGCCACTATCACTCTGTCAAAACCCTGCTCAACAAACCCGAGGGAACTCATACAAAGACTAGCCTATGCTATTTCCTCTGTGCGCTGTTGGTAGTGGTAGGATTCTGCATCCTGAACCAGTGGAAAGTACTGGAAGCACCCCGGCAGTGCACAGTCAATGGAGACAAATTGATTCGTCACCCGACCCAAAAAGCCACTTCTGTTGCCCTCGACACCGTGGCAGACAGCGGCACATTGGCCCCTGCCCCCATTATGCCCCAGAAGACTTAGCCAGCCAGCCAGCCAGCCAGCCAGCCAGCCAGCCAGCCCCCCCCCCGCCGCTCACTGGCTCTGCAGTTCAGAGGTTTACACCGCCCCTGTTTGTTGTCAGGTTTAGCCAGCAACTGATAACATTTTCCTTTGCTTCACAGCAGTTGGGAGTGCTTTCAGCGTTGACTGACCTGCAAATAGAGAGGCCTCTTTTAACTTGAGTTCCAAAAGCCACTCGCCGACAACACAGGACCTCGGTGAGACGGCAGCGTATAAGAAATGGGATAAACATGTACAGTGTATGTGGCGCGTATCCACTTTCAGCACACGTGGGAATCAAAGGAAAACGAGGACGAAGCAGATGACTCATCGTGACACGTGCAGAAACAGGACAGACTGCCACGGCGAGACAGACAAGACACAAACAGTCCCACGCTGCGTTTAGTGTCCCTTCAGCTCTTCTCGCCAGGGCCAGCTGTTTTGAGGCCTGTTGTGATGGCGACATTGCAACACAGTGCTGGTCTGACTGCCTCTGATGGAACCGTGTTGGGTAATTCTCAAGGCTGGGCCAATGCCAATGCCTGAGAGCACTCTACTGCAGTCGCAGTCACAGTTCACGGCTAGGCTAGTCCGGCTAACAAAACACACAGCACTCCAGCTGTCTGAGTCTCTATAGAAACCTGAATCAATACTGGGACATTTGAATAGGGAGAGGGAGTGACTGGCACGATGCTACAGTCAACCTACTGATCGTGGCAATAGATGGCTATTGAATGGCTATTGAGCCAACATGACAGTGGCACACTTATTGAACCGCCATGACATAGAAACAGTGGCGATAACGTTGACACTGGTTTATTGTACACTGGTTTATTGCCAATACAGCCCGTTGAAACGTGTGGCGGTTGAAATATGTCCGAGGAGAAAGTGGTGATTCGCCTGGCGCTCCAAGGCACCCAAGCGTTCAGTTAAAATCCACCTGTCTGCCTACTGTTTGAATCGTGCTGTCATTTAGCCGTGGCGATTTAATGAAAAGTAGAATGGAACATAATCAATATGTTTAGTGTGCTCTGCATGCTCCTAAAAGAGAGTTAATGACCATGTTTCCACCAGACAGGGCTTCACAGAAAAAGCTAAACATGCCAGCACGCCTCAGTGTTGTTAACCGGTCTGAAATGCTAGTGGACAGGCACATATTTAACATATTGTGACGTGGAATCTACATGGGGGACGGGGGACGGGGGACGGTTGTTTTGAGGGTAAAATTTCAAACCACATGATAATGTCATCATGGTAATACATTTTCAACATAGACAAAATATAGAAAATACGTTGGAATTTCTACCTGGGAAACAATGTCAGACCTTCAACGTAATATCCACTATTAGGGGGGGGGGGACTATAGGCTGGGCAGCACCTCATACTGGATAGTTGATCTCGCTACAGCTATCCTTTCGGTCTCCCATCCAGGGTTTTAACCAAGCCCATCCCTCCTAAGCTTTCATTTGTCACTGACTATATGTGCTATGGTGAGAATGATCGGAGAGAAATCCCCACTATTAGAATCACTGCTGCTATTGAAGTCATTCCAAAGTGTAGGTTCAACAGAGAAAACGTCATGTAACCATACTTTATCACTCATAGAAATGGCAATTATGCTGTTTCGGCATATATAGTGTTTGGGAAGTCAACAACAGCTATTGTTTAAATTCAACCCAGGTTTCAACAACAACAACAAAAGAATAGACCGCACATATAGGCCTAGGGTTTCACGCTCTGGTTGACTTCAAATGGTATCTACAACTTAAATAATACATACACTGTATGTTGGATTCAGCTAAAAATAGACCACACATATAGGCCTAGGGTTTCAAGCGTTGCTTGACTTCAAATGGTATCTACAAGTTAATAACACATATGTTGAATTCACATCTCCAGGTCAGGTTAAGAATTGAAGTTAAGGAATAGGATTGAATCAAATCAAAGTGTATTTAAAGTGCATTTGAAGTTTGACGTGATTCTTTAACTTCGACTTCTTTGTTGTTGAAATGGAGACGTGAATCCAACATACCAATGACTCATTTGTAGACAAACTGGTATTAAAGCCAGACGGTGTGGCACAGATGGAGCTAACCAAGCAGGAGATACATCTCCTTCAAAATGTTGATATTTGGTTTCGTTGTCAACCAAACTCAATTCAATATTACTTTTGTAAAACAGTCAAATGGCCTGTGAAAGCTTAAAACCTTCAAATGAGCAACACATCCATGGTCACATTTTGAGGTTACTGTAACAATAAATGCCCTGTTTAATCATAGGAAGCGTGCTTGTTCAGGGTCGCAGGTCTGTGGAAACCTTCATAATTGCTATAATAACCGGCGCAGAATCTCAAACGGTGTCGATCACTTGCACCATGTACTTTAAATGTAATCTCAACTGCCATTCAGGTCATTTGGTTGTGCTATTAGACGAAGCACAGTAATAGCGCATTAAGTTAATGTATAAACAAACAAAAATGTCTGACATTGTATTCCCCTTTGACCTGTGTTATGCTATGAAAATGTTTGAAAGCGCAGTGATAACACATTTGGGAATTCAACAAACTTTTGGCTGTCTTTTTGAGTGGGTGAAAATAGGCTGGAATCTCATTGATCAACGCATCTTAACAAATATTACCCAATTCCCCACGTTGAAAAGACGTGGTGTGCCCAGTGGGTTGGGACTATTTCTTAACAGTGTACTGACACGTTTTTGTCTATCACTTAAAACCTCAATAGATTATGGAGGGACAATGTCTATCTGGATGGATGTCTTTGTCCGTATACTGTCTAAATACCATTTTTGCTCCACTCTCATATAGCTTCCGTTCTTGATCTACTTTTCGGTGACAAGTCATTAATGAAATAATGGCTAGGCAGTGGTGGAAAATGTACACAATTGTCATACTTGAGTAAAAGTAAAAATACCTTCATAGAAAATGACTGTAACCCAGACTGTAAAAGTGAAAGTAACCCAGAAAAACCCTACTTGAGTAAAAGTCTAAAAGTATTTGATTTTAAATATACTCAAGTATCAAAAGTAGATGTAATTGCTGAAATATACTTCAGTATCAAAAGTAAAAGTAGAAATGATTTCAAATTCCTTATATCAAGAAAACCAGACTGCACAATATTCTAGTTTTAAAACAAATCTACAGATAGCCAGGGGCACAGTCCAACACTCAGACATCATTTACAAATAAGTGTGTAAATTGGACCAATTATTTTTTACACCACGTGGCTAGGAGATATGCCTCTACAATGTTGTGGTCATCTTAGCACTCTTCGGAGTGGTCTGACGACTCCTGGTGGTCCCTGCCCCCAGTCCACCTGGTCGTGCTGCTGTTCCAGTTCTGCCTGCGGCTATGGAACCCTGACCTGTGCTACCTTGTCTCTCTCGCGCTCTCGTCGCAAACCGGGAAGTTCCATGGCATCAATCCGCTAAAGAAGGGTCGGAACCCAGTGTAAAGCTGTGACGCCTCACAACATGTCAAACAAATCAAATGCCTTGCTTGGGCGGAGCTCCAAAGGTGCTCACCAGATTAGTGCCGTAGGAGCCAAAGTCAATAAAACAAGCACTGCTGACTAAAAAACAAACGCTGTTTGCAAGAGGAGGGAAATGGATGTTGCGTATCATGTTTAGCCAATCAGGTTGCAGCAGTCTGTTCTTTTTCCCCTGGTATTTCAAAATAAAAAAGACTGCTGCAACCTGATTGGCTCAATGCGATACGCAACATCCGGGTCTAGCATTAGCTACTCTAGCATGGTGGTGGAAAATGGTGTTTCATAAAGAATGTATACATATTCTCCCCTGTTTTCTTCCGCCTTCTCACCATTAAATAGAGTTAAAGACATTCTGCGGTCCATTTGTATACTTTGTAGCCAGTAGTTCTGAAAGCAGCGCTCACGATCCAAAAGAGGCCTCTGAAAATTGCGTACTACGTCACATTTGTGCACCTCACCTCGCTCTTGGACGTGCCTCTTTGCTAGCTGTCACTCGAGTGGCTGAAGCTCATTGGTTGAACTCAAATTGCTAGGGGGCTGGATCACGTGGGGGATAATGTGTAGAAAATGGGGCCGCATAGCTTCCAGATAAACGGTCGCTTTAAAAACTAGGGATTTCGTGGCTAACTGAGGTAAGACTGTAATTCTGCTCATAGATTGTAAACGTATGAACTACACATTAACACATCCAGCCCAAACCGGGAGGTTTAAATAAGAATTAGCAGTCACCAATGTTCCGGAGCATGTCTTTAAGGAGGAAAATGACACCTTTTGCAGCCTAAATGAAGAACGTTTAATGTACAAACCGGCCCACGGGGGGATACGAATGTATAGCAGGCTGCATGGATTCCCTTTGGACGGTAAAATGAAATGACTCATTATCGCCATCTGCCAGCCTTTGGACTACATACACGACAACTCTCAAAATATGTCCTACCCGGACGGAAAACAGTGATGCACATGCCTGTAGAAGAGTCTACCTTCTACAGGCATGTGGGGAGAGGGTTGAAATGTAACAAACAAATCAAAATACCAGTGGACCATTCAAACCGTTTTTGCAAGACAAAATTCTCCAGCGACATGATTTTGAAGGTACGGGAGCTCGAGCCTACACCTTCTATAACCACTGTGGTTATTATTTGACCCCGCTGGTTACCTCTGAACGCACTCTTCTAATCTCCACCTGGCACAGCCAAAAGAGGACTGGCCATCCCTTGGAGCCTGGTTCCCCTCTAGGTTTCCTCCTAGCTTCTTGCCTTTCTAGTGAGTTTTTCCTAGCCGCTGTGCTTCTACATCTGCATTGCTTGCTGTTTGGGGTTTTAGACTGGCTTTCTGTACAGCACTTTGTGACAACAGCTGATAAAAAAAAAGGGCTTCATAAAATACATCATTTGAAGGTATTTTAGCATCTCGTGTGAGGCTGAGGCAGTCATGAGGCACCCTGGGGGAGATAGATTCACTGCACGGGGGGAGAGTGTGCTTAGCCGACTCCACCCTCCCTAAACTAAGCTGTGCCGCTCGATGCTCCCGCTGATTACATTTGCTTTAGGGAAGCGGATAATTGCTACTACTCTACTCCCCCGTTTCTAAAAATAAAATGCCCCGTGTTCACCTTAGCGTGCACATGGGTAGCACCACAGCCGCAAAGGAAAAAAAAAAAAAGGGGGGTATGGTGCACAGGGGAATAGAAGTGAGGAGAGGGGGAAGAGAGAAGGGGAGAACAGTAGCACCAGGGACAGAAGGGAATAGAGGAGAGTGGGAAGAGAGAAGGGGAGAACGGTATCACCAGGGACAGAAGGGAATAGAGGAGAGGGGGAATAAAGAAGGGGGGAATGGGAAGAGAGGAGGATGACGGTGGGATGGGATATTGGGAGTGAGGGATGAAAGAGGAGAGATGAAGGGATACATTTAGTCTAGATGTTCAAGAGGAGGAGACGAGAGGCTCTCCAACATCCTTCCTGTATAAGCCGGGCTTCCCACCCACGCTCCCAAAGGTGAACCCGCAACTCGCAGAGCAGCATTTGACATAAATAATGCATGGTAGAGCCAACGTTGTACCATTATAAAAATGACACGATACCATCCACATGGAATGAAATGCATATGTGTGAGTGACAACGTAATACATTTTTTCGGGCCAAACATTTTGCTGGGGGGCACCCCCCCCCACCCCACCACCACTGTTCACCCAAACAGGCAGTTGCCACGGGTTACATCAAGCTGGCTACGAGACCAACCAAAATCAGACCAATCAAAACGCTTTGCGCTAGAGTACTGAACCAAAATGACCCGTTGGGTCTTTTAGTATTTAAAGATGAGCACGAGGGGTGGGGCAAAGGGACATCACTCTACATTAGGTGTTTTAATCTGGAGATTAGTTTGTAATTACAAAGGGTAATTAGGGTTTCTCCATTAAGAAAAACCCTTGATTATTTCTTCCAGACTGACATTTATGCTGGTTAATGAAAATTCATTGTTTCTTGATGGGGGTCAGCGTCATTATGGTTAGAGAATCTAAGCTTTTCTTAGCCATTTGAGAACTTTCTAACCTCTTGTAATCTTGAAATAGTTTATTCAAATGGTTATTTCTAAGTTTACTTTGAAAAATGTCAATATAAATGTAATTGTTCTGACTGAGGTTGATTTGTATGCATTGACTGACGCCATTGCAAAAAAAAAACAAACACATTTCACTGTTTCAATTTATCACCTCTTAAATAAAAATGTATTATGATGCACGGCTCCTTGTGTGAACTGAAGACTGAAAACAGACTGGCAGTGTCTGTGTGAGAGAAAGAAAAGCCAGAGAGACAAATTCTTTATGCAGATCAGAAAGTGTTCCCGGGGCGGCATGGTGTATTAGCGTGAAGTTGCCCCTAGACACTGATCTCCAGTCAGTTTAGCATTTCCCCCCACTAATGGTTAAGGTTAGGATTGTGGGAGGGGAAGCTGATCCTAAATGTGTATAGCTCACTTAAAACACCTTCCTGGACGTGATCGAGAGATCCTTATGGGCTTTTATAACCCTCGTGCGCCACACATATTGCAATGATAAATATGATACACACAGACTCTGGGCTTGCGAGCAACTTACTCACGGACAAACAAAACCCTTTCACATCGGAGCATTTTTAAAGACAAACAACCACTAATTAGAAACCATTATGAGAGATGGAAAAAAAAAAAAAAAAAAAAGTCATCTGACTCGGGAGATTTGTCCTGGTTTCAGAATGACTATTTGGGATAAACAGAGACGTTCGGGACTGCCGGTGTAACCAAGGGACAAACGTTCACCCCGTGCCCCATTAAAAATCAACTAATGAGCAGACAGAAACTACGACAACAAAAGCCTATTAGGGTCTCTTGGCAGATCGGCGTTGCCTGCTAATCACTGGGACCATGGTAAAGTAGCCGGAGAATTAGAAAGCTGTATTGTGCCGCTTGGCAGTTCACAGTTGCAGTGTGACGCATATAAAACGTCCTGACTGCATTTATTATTCATGGCACCATGAAATATGCTCTTTGGGAAACTCGTTGACTGTTCATCTCTCCTGAAAGTGATGCTGACGTGTCAGTTTCAAACTCTTTGGAAACTGATGTAAGTTGCTCGGGTATGATGTCAGTTCTCTTGACATGTGCTCTTTAAAAAAGACACTATTATCTTTTTAAAAGCATAAACACAATCCATTTCCCAACCCCCGGGTTCCCAGAGTGACTTACCTCTCGACAGAAGGTGGTGATGTTCTCCCAGAGTTCCTTGGCTTCGCCTTCGTCGTTGCGCCGCCGTGCCTCCACGTGCATGCTCTCCCTCCTCTTCAGTGGCTTGGCCACCTTGCGCAGCGTCAGGTACTGCTGGGCTGTGTGGCATGCCGCGCAGTTCTTAGACTTGACGTCGTTGAGCAGCGTGCACGCCGGACAGCCCCACTGCTTCTCCTGCAGTAGCGTGCACGAGGAAGAGGAGGACGAGGAGGACGAGGAAGAGGAGGTGGTGTTGGTGGCCGAGGGCGAGGGGTAGACCCGGGCTTGTTTCCGGGCCTTGTGTCCAGAAGACGATGAGGAGGAGGCTGAGGAGCAGGAGCAGGGGCCGGGGAGACCGCAGTGCGGGCAGCAGCGAGAGCTAGGCTCCTGGAAGCCATGCAGCTTGGAGGAACCGCAGGCCGTGCACTTGGCCACCCCGGTGGGGTTGCGGAGGGTACATTTGGAGCAGGCCCAGGTGCTGAAGTCCGGACTGGATGGGCTGGCCGGAGTGAAGCGCACCGTCTCGCAGCCCACCAGGTCGATGAGGTCTGCACCGGCCCGTGACGAGCGACATGCCTCGCACTTGGACGAGCCGCTAAGGTTGGGCAAGGAGCATCCTGGGCACTTCCAAGTGGGGGGCGATGTAACGGGGGCGTGGGAGGTGTGATGGGGGTGGGGGCCGTCCTCCTCCTCCAGGATGCTGAGGCGCTTGCTGGGGAAGGAAGGCTCCTGAGGCTGGGCTTGCTTAGGCTTGGCAGGGCGGAGTGGAGGGCAGGGCGGAGGGGGCGCGTAGGCCGTGGAGGGCGAAGTGGGGCTGGGGGCGTTGAGGTTAGGGTTGGGTGGCCGCCCTGGCGGGGGCACCTCTCTCCTGCTGCGGGGCACTGGGTTGTTCTGGAGAGAAGAGAAGGGCGTGAAAGGGGAGGAGAGTGGCGTAGGAGGCAAGTTGGTGTCGGGGGGCTCCTGCGGTTCGCAGGGGGCGGCTGCGGGGGGCGAGTCGTCAGTCAAGTCTATGAGGAGTGGAGGGGCGGAGGCCCCTGCTACGTGGACGGGAAACCCTAGCACGGGCGTGCGAACCTCGGGCACCACCAGCGCCTCGGGTGGGATCTTGGGCAGCGACAGTTTCCTTGGTCCCCCGCAGGCCGAACACGACAATGCAACAGGAGTATTATGAAGCGTGCATCGCGGGCACGCCCAGCCTGAGTGGTGGTGCTGCTGCCCCTCGGGTCCACCCGGGCCACTCAGGCCCCCCACCTCCCCGTTGCTCTCCGACCTCCTCAGCGCCTCCTCCTTGGCCGGCTGCTGCCCGCGGGGCTCCAGGAGAACCATGGGAGTCATGACTGGCGCCGGAGGCTGCGGCGGCGGGGGCAGGAAGCCGTTGGTGGTGGCGGCCATGGTTGTGGTCGGCGTGGGGGTGCCCAACGAGGGTCCGAAGCCACAGACGGTGCAGGCGCCGGAGCCCTGGGGGTTGTTGAGGGTGCAGCGGGGGCAGGCCCAGCGTTGCTGCTCCTCTGTGCTGCTCAGCCTCAGGATCTGGTTGAGGTCGGGTTTCTGGCGCGGCGCCTCGCAGATGGAGCAGCGTGGCGCCACCCCCGAGTTCAGGAAGGTGCAGCGGCCGCACGACCACTCGCTGCCTTGCACTGCCGCCGCCATGGAGCCCGGGGACTGAGAGTGGCTGTATGAAAGAATGATAGAAAGAGAGAGAAGAGGAGGACAAGTGGGAGATGGGGAGCAGAAGTTAAAAGGGAAGTTTTGGATAAGTGAGGGGGTGAGGAGAGAAGATGGAAAGAGAGGGGGAGAGGAGAGAGAGATTAGCCAGTGCAGTGGAATCAAAATCTCCCTCTTCAGGGAATTGAGGGCAGTAAATCCATGCACAATGCCCCTGTGATGAGAGGAGCCAGCCAGACAGCGAGCCAGCCAGCCAGCCAGTCAGACAGACGAAGCTGCCGCTGGTACTACTACGGGAGAATACGGAGTGAATCCTCTCACAAACACATACAATCCTCTCAGAACCATCCACCTGACTGACACTTATCGGAATGGAAAAAAGCTGGGACCTTCTGATCTAGCACCTCCCATCATCCTCTCTCTGGTCAATGTTAATGGAGAGGACAGGAGCAGAGTGTCAAATAGAGTACAAGTCAGGATCAAAGCAAAAAATGATTTCCAAATGGGCACGGACGGTTCTGTGTTAGCATTTAAGATTGGGGCTTTGGGCCAGCTGATATGAAGAAGAACTTCTGATCCAGGTTTATCCTCCTGGATCAAGATCCCTGTTGCCTAAATTGTTTTGTGCATTAAAAAAAAGCACCCCTTGTGTGCACTTCCGGTAATACAGTATACCCCGGTATGGTACAGAAAGGATATAATGTCTGAAAACCTGGATACCACCCAAACCTAACTAGAATAACTAGTATGTGTTCAAACGAGGATAGCATGTCCTAACTAGAATCATGCAGATGTGTTCATACGGCCCGTCCTAGGGGACTAGCACTGTTGGCCACCTCTAGACTGTGCCCAGGCTGATGGAGGGACTGTGGGGCCCCTGGGGACACTCGACATGGGGTGCTGTTCGAGCGGGGCCCATAAATGCCACTGTCATTCAAAGCGCTCATGTGTGAACACTGCAACAGGGAGAGAAATGGACAAAGTGCTAAGAGCAAATGCCACTATCACCACGCCAAACTGCCCCGGCTGCCCCATTGGCTGGCATATCATCAGCTGACCCAGTGGTTCTCGAACCTCTCCCCGGGGACTCCCAGTCGTTCCATGCATTTGATCTATTCCAGAGCTGGCACACCTGATGTTTAAATGCGTCAACTAATCATCAAGCCTTTGGCTTGTTGAATCAGGTGAACTAGTTCAAAGCAACAACTCAACTGTGAAATGTCTTGGAGTCCCCGAGGAGAGGTTTGAGAACCACTGACCTGACCGACTCCGGCGCTCGCTGGCCCCGAGAACATCTATGATTATTAATAATACAGCATTTATAGTGTTGCATGGTATACTGGTACCACGGTAATATAACAGCACCGAAACGTCACAATACTTATGATACCAACATTTTAGAACACTGTACCTTTCAGTGCCGTTTTATATGATACTACCATATTTTTCAGCCCTTACCGATCTAAATAAACTGCTGGCTCCTGTTATAAAAGGTTTATAAAGTCAGTCTTGTTGAAATATTTTGTTGAATTTAAGTCAAAGCCACCAGCCTCTTGTATGCGCAGGTCCAATAATATCTACTTGACTTTCATGCACATATCAGGTGTGGCAGCTGTAATCAGCCAGCCCTCAACAAACTTGCTTCTCTCCACATCCCGTACTAGCCCTTATTCACCTGCTTCTTTATGCAACCCCTACTAGCCCTCACCCACCTGCTTCTCTATGCATCCCCTACTAGCCCTCACCCACCTGCTTCTCTATGCATCCCCAACTAGCCCTCACTCACCTGCTTCTCTATGCATCCCCTCCTAGCCCTCACTCACTCACCTGCATCCACAAATAGCCCTTAATCACTCATCTGCTTCTTTCCGCATCCCTACCAGCCCTCACTCACTCACCTGCTTCTCTATGCATCCCCTACTAGCCCTAACTCACCTGCTTCTCTCCGCATCCCTACTAGCCCTCACTCACTCACCTGCTTCTCTATTCATCTCCTACTAGCCCTCACTCCACTGCTTCTCTACGCATCCCCTACTAGCCCTCACTCCACTTGCTTCTCTCCGCATCCCCTACTAGCCCTCACTCCACTTGCTTCTCTCCGCATCCCCTACTAGCCCTCACTCCACTTGCTTCTCTCCGCATCCCCTACTAGCCCTCACTCCCCTGCTTCTCTATTCATCCCCTACTAGCCCTCACTCCCCTTGCTTCTCTATGCATCCCCTACTAGCCCTCACTCCCCTGCTTCTCTATGCATCCCCTACTAGCCCTAACTCACCTGCTTCTCTCCGCATCCCTACTAGCCCTCACTCACCACCTGCTTCTCTATTCATCTCCTACTAGCCCTCACTCCACTGCTTCTCTATGCATCCCCTACTAGCCCTCACTCCACTTGCTTCTCTCCGCATCCCCTACTAGCCCTCCACTTGCCCCTGCTTCTAGCCCTATGCATCATCTCCTACTAGCCCTCACTCCCCTGCTTCTCTATGCATCCCCTACTAGCCCTCACTCCCTGCTTCTCTATGCATCCCCTACTAGCCCTCACTCCCCTGCTTCTCTATGCATCCCCTACTAGCCCTCACTCCCCTGCTTCTCTATGCATCCCCTACTAGCCCTCACTCCCCTGCTTCTCTATGCATCCCCTACTAGCCCTCACTCCCCTGCTTCTCTATGCATCCCCTACTAGCCCTCACTCCCCTGCTTCTCTATGCATCCCCTACTAGCCCTCACTCCCCTGCTTCTCTATGCATCCCCTACTAGCCCTCACTCCCCTGCTTCTCTATGCATCCCCTACTAGCCCTCACTCCCCTGCTTCTCTATGCATCCCTTACTAGCCCTAACTCACCTGCTTCTATGCATCCATTACTAGCCTTCACTCACCGGCTTCTCTCCGTGCGCATCTTTTCCTCCATCAGTTTAAAAAATAGATAATTTAGCAGTAATGGCGAGCGGGGCTGCAGACCCAGACGAGTCCTCTGTTGTTATATTTGTACATCCGTTACATTGGAGCTGCGAGCAATGTTGATAGATGCTATAATTTCATTGCCCGTTGTAACCAAGAGCACTGACCAGTTTGTGTAGACTTTGCAAGTTCACTGTCATGCAGCCTCTAAGTGCTAGAGAGGGAAACGCGTACAGCTTTACAGCACAGAAAACAGCTGGTCTCTACCCTTAACGGTTAAAAGAAATATCACCCATATTACCCAAGATGCCTTTTCCCCCCCTCTATCGGGATTCACACGCATGTTTATATTATGCAGTGTGAAGTTAAATTCAATGTGCTGTAATTGAGTAGAAGTGTGAATTTCAGAGAACGTTTAGAAAATAGGAACAAGTGTCTGGGCGAAGGGGCGAACAGGATGCTAAGCCATTGTTTCTTTTTGAATGTTCACCGTTAAATCGCGATACTACTCGGTATTCATGATACTTGGCCTGGTACATATCATTTGTAAAATGTTGGTATCGTGACAACACTACAGCGTTATACATTGTCAATGCACGGTCCAGTGGTGTTATACAGTAGGAAAATACATCTCTCACCCTTTGTCTGTGTAAAAGTGTAGTAGAATTGACTGGAGGCTACATACTTTCACATTGCCAATGAAACGGTGCCTATGGCGGTACAGAAACAACAGCGTACGTCCGATTCGGTTCTTTGTGATGATCATTGTAAAATGCACATGAAGCGGAACTGACTGTAGGCTACATCCTTAGAGGTGTGTATCTTCCCTTTTTAAGACGATTCTGTGCACTCCTTTGAAAAGCACTGCGAGTCTATATTCCTTGTACTGTGTGTTTTATGCAATAGGGGAATATGAAAAACCTTCTCTCTTTAAGATTGACAGCCATTGGACTGGCCCGGGTAGATCCCACTGCTGTACTACAGCTCCACTGAAAACACCATGTGTCCTGGCCAGCTCATTGTCCTTAGTTCAACTCCATTAAACCCTTTCAGGGCAGGGACACAGCTTAAAAACCCAAGGGGTCCTTTTAGAGACCGCTCTCTCTCTCTCTCGCTCTACTCCTGTTCTAGCCATGGGTCCCAGAGGTTAGGGAAGGGTCATTTTATACTGGGGAGGAAGTGGGAGAGGAGGAGTGACAAGAGGGTGGAGTGCAAATGCTGCTGTCGTGCTGTGTGTGTGTCCACTAGTAGCCTGGGGCAGCGTGATGGGGAGGAAGTCACATCGCTTTATGTCAGACGCCATTAGTGATCAGCTCTCAGCACTCTACTCACCAACAGGGAATGGACTTAGTTACTACCCGGAAAGTATTTCTTTTCCATTTTTGTAACCTTTATTTAATGGAAAGTTAACCCTCCAAACACAGAAAGAAGTTAGGAAAACGCTGGCCTTGGAGCCGAGTAAAAGAGAGCCTGATTAAGTCATCTTAACCATAAGAACACTAACCTCCAGGAAGACAGTACCTGAAGGCCACTGCGCAAACATTCCTCTTAAAAAAATATAGAATGTAGGGGAAGACATTACTAAAACACTAAAGATGATACGAGGTTTGGGAAATAGGCCCATCTCTAAAAGCACTAGGCTAACTCAGATTGGAGTCCAACTCATATAACAAACATAGTTCTGGGCGAAGGGCACTTTTCCCTAAAACAATGACAGCAGAAACTGGATTCGTGCTAATCTGTCCTCACATTAGAGGTCTTCACGGGTCCAAAAAGACCACAGGTTAGTCGAGGTAATTTGTAAAGTGAATATGCATAGATATTAAACAGCGAGTAGCAGCAGTGTAAAAACAAGGGGGCGGGGGTAGGTGGCCATTTGATTAATTGTTCAGCAGTCTTTTGCTTGGGGGTAGAAGGAGCCTTTTGGTGCTAGACTTGGCGCTCCAGTACTGCTTGCCGTGCGGTAGCAGAGAGAACAGTCTATGACTTGGGTAACTGGAGTCTTTGACAATTTTTTGGGCCTTCCTCTGACACGCCTAGTAAATAGGTCCTGGATGTCAGGATGTCACTACCCTCTGTAGCGCCTTACGGTCAGATGCCGAACAGTTGCCATACCAGGCGGTGATGCAACTGGTCAGGATGCTCTCGATGGTGCAGCTGTAGAACCTTTTGAGGATCTGGGAACCCATGCCAAATCTTTTCAGTCTCCTTAGAGGGAAAATATGTTGTTGTGCCCTCTTCACGACTGTCTTGGTGTGTTTGGACCATGATAGTTTGTTTGTAATGTGGACACCAAGGAACTTGAAAGTCTCAACCCGCTCCACTTCAGTGCCGTCGGTGAGAATGGGGGCCTGTTTCAGCCACACTTGTTGCTGACAGGTGTATAAAATAGAGCACACAGCCATGCAATCTCCATAGACAAACATTTAAAGTTGTAGATACATACACTACCATTCAAAAGTATGGGGTCACTTAGAAATGTCCTTGTTTTTGAAAGAAAAACACATTTTCTGTCAATTAAAATAACATCAAATTGATAGGATATACAGTGTAGACATGGTTCATGTTGTAAATTACTACAGTAGCTGGAAACAGCAGATTTTTTTATGAAATATCTACATTGGCCTACAGAGGCCCATTATCAGCAACCATTACTCCTGTGTTGTGTTAGCTAATCCAAGGTTATCATTTTAAAAGGCTAACTGATCATTAGAAAATCCTTTTCCAATTATGTTAGCACAGCTGAAAACTGTTGTTTGATTAAAGAAGCAATAAAGCTGGCCTTCTTTAGACTACTTGAGTATCTGGAACATCATCATTTGTGGGTTCGATTACAGGCTCAAAATGGCCAGAAACAAAGAACTTTCTTCTTAAACTCGTAAGTCTATTCTTGTTCTGAGAAATGAAGCCTATTCCATGCGAGAAATTGCTATCATTTGTTTTTCAACAGGACAATGACCCAAAACACACCTCCAGGCTGTGTAAGGGCTATTCGACTGGGAGAGTGATGTAATGCTGCATCAAATTACGTGGCCTCCACAATCACCCGACATCAACCAAATTGAGATGGTTTGGGATGAATTGGACCAACAAGTATTGAGCATATGTGGGAACTAGAGGTCAACCGATTAATCGGAATGGCCGATTTCAAGTTTTCATAACAATCAGTAATTGCCACAATTGCACACCGATCATGGCCGATTACATTGCACTCCACGAGGAGACTGCGTGGCAGGCTGACTATCTGTTATGCGAGTGCAGCAAGGAGTCAGGGTAAGGTGCTAGCTAGCATTAAACGTATATTATAAAAAAGAATCAAATCTTAACATAATCACTAGTTAACTACACATGGCTGATGATGTTGCTAGTTTATCTAGCTTGTCCTGCGTTGCATATAAATCGATGCGGTGCCTGTTAATTTATCATTGAATCACAGCCCACTTCGCCAAACGGGTGATTTAACAAGCGCATTCGCGAAAAAAGCACTGTCATTGCACCAACGTGTACATAACCATAAACATCAACACCTTTCTTAAAATCAATACACAAGTATATATTTTTAAACCTGCATATTTAGTTAATATTGCCTGCTAACATGATTTTCTTTTAACTAGGGAAATTGTGTCAGTTCTCTTGAGTTCTGTGCAACAGAGTCAGGGTATATGCAGCAGTTTGGGCCGCCTGGCTCGTTGCGAACTGTGTGAAGACTATTTCTTCCTAACAAAGACAGCCAACTTCGCCAAACGGTGGATGATTTAACAAAAGCGCATTTGCGAAAAAAGCACAATCGTTGCACGAATGCACCTAACCATAAACATCAATGTCTTTCTTAAAATCAATACACAGATGTATATTATTTTAAATTCATGTTAGTTGGCAATATTAAACTAGGGAAATTGTGTCACTTCTCTAGCGTTCATTGCATGCAGATTCAGGGTATATGCAACAGTTTGGGTCGCCTGGCTCGTTGCGAACTAATTCGCCAGAATTTTACGTAATTATGACATAACATTGAAGGTTGTGCAATGTAACAGCAATATTTAGACTTATGGATGCCACCTGTTTGATAAAATACGGAGCGGTTCCGTATTTCACTGAAAGAATAAACGTTTTGTTTTCGAAATGATAGTTTCCGGATTTGACCATATTAATGACCTGAGGCTCGTATTTCTGTGTGTTATTATATTATAATTAAGTCTATGATTTAATAGAGCAGTCTGACTGAGCGGTGGTAGGCAGCAGCAGGCTCGTAAGCATTCATTCAAACAGCACTTTACTGCGTTTGCCAGCAGCTCTTTGAAATGCTTGAAGCATTGCGCTGTTTATGACTTTAAGCCTATCAACTCCCGAGAAAAGGCTGGCAATCTATCAGAACACCCAATAGTCAAAGGTATATGAAATACAAATGGTATAGAAAGAAAGTCATTTTTTTTTGTGTGTGTGTGTAATATATATATATATATATATATATATATATATATATACACACAGTGGGGCAAAAAAGTATTTAGTCAGCCACCAATTGTGCAAGTTCTCCCACTTAAAAAGATGAGAGAGGCCTGTAATTTTCATCATTAGGTACACTTCAACTACGACAGACAAAATTAGGAAGAAAAATCCAGATAATCACATTGTAGGATTTTTAATGAATTTATTTGCAAATTATGGTGGAAAATAAGTAACTGCAACGCTGCTGGGTTTTTCATGCTCAACAGTTACCCGTGTGTATCAAGACTGGTCAACCACCCAAAGGACATCCAGCCAACTTGAAACAACTGTCAGAAGCATTGGAGTCAACGTGGGCCAGCATCCTGTGGAACGCTTTCGACACCTTGTAGTCCGTGCTCCTGACAAATTGAGGCTGTTCTGAGGGCAAAAATTGGTGCAACTCACTATTTGCGGACAGCGGTACACCATTTGAGTATGGCTTCTATATGGCTAAGTGGAGGAGCCCCATACTAGGGAGTGAGAGCATGTTCACACACACACAGTCACACACACTTGCTCTTCACAGCCCTGTATGCTTCCACTAGGAGGGGAGGAACTGAGGATGACAACACAACAACAAAAGGGACACAGGTTTTTCAGACAGAATTCCCTCTCTGGCCATTTTAATAACTGTCAGATCTTCTCCATCACCAAAAGCTAAACTGTCAGCCAAGGAGTGCCACTGTCAAATCAATTGATTTGGTGCTCACTGGAGCAACGTGATGATGAACTCATTAAATGTTACTCGTCCATAGCAGCCGTTGAGGGATTCCTATTGATTTTATCACAATTTTTAACGGTCATCCATTACGGGATTCATAATAGTAAGAGTGGCTCATTATTTTGCAGTGAAGCATTATTAAATCGAACTAATGGAGAGATCATGATCTGGCTTAGCCTACACACACACACACACACACACACACACACACACACACACACACACACACGGGTGCACCCCTTCTGTCCTTGGCCTTGTGTTTAGTGGAGCTGTTCTAAAAGTGCCCACTTCAGCTCCTTAGTGTGGCGGACCTGGGCTCTGGGCCAAGTGCTCACAGTGGCAGAGAGAACTGCAAGATGACTGCTTTCCTGCACAAAACCCCTGCTGCGTTCACATTTGTTTCCACTGGCCACCCTGCAGCCAAGCTGCCCATTATACTCCTCCTCATCTTCATTCACTGTAGCCCTGAGGAGATGACGCTAGATGCATCACTGACACTGGGTTCTGAACCAATCACAGAGCATGTCAGTGAACTAGAAAAGAGGGCAAAACACCGCCCTCCTGTAATGAGGAGATGGAAAGGTAGATGGAGTGAGGTTAGGGTTACTGGTTAGGAGTAGGGTGAACAGAGGAATGAATATTAAATAGTGGGGCAGATTATATCCAGAAAAGGTAGTGAACACTATGAATAAAGGGACGAACAAAGACGGGAGCAGAATAGTCTGCAATGGAAGGACCGGATAAGAGGTCAACGGTTGAGGGACGGAAGGCCAGGTTAGAAGCGGTCTGGTCAGTGCTGCAGGCAGCGATGATGGAGTATGCCACCATAGCCGGCTGGCTGTGCCCCACATTCTGAGCGTCGGTGTGAGAGCCAGTGAGCCGAGCCGCCAACGGCTTCCCCCGCCTCGCCGTTAGACATTTGGCCTTTGTGTGACAGTCATTAGCGCTGCCTTTCCAAGGTTGGCCCACAGCCCAGTGCCTCAGCCTGTGGAGAAATATTACCCTCCTTGGCCACCGGGGGAACTGTTTGTTTGTTTCGATTCTTCACAACATTAAAAAAGGGACAAACGCCAACACCAAGGGACTGGCCTAATCATACTAGCCTTGCCAAGTAAGAAAAAAAAGACAGGCCTAGCCCTAAATAGATAAACGATTGCACAGTATTGCTCGCATACTTTTGCATATAATGTCCCCCTTTCCAACAATAGTGATTCAGCAGATAGACTATTATTTTTATTTACTTGACATTTACTTCTTAGAATTCAGAGTAACAGTTTTTTTAGTAACGTCTGCATAGTCACATGTTCAAAAGAGATGGTCATTTTCCTTTAACTAGGTACACAATGAATATATACTTTCCCACCCTTTTTTTTATTACTCAAAGACGGTGAGCAGGATCTATCTAAGTGGTGTGGGAGAATGTTTTGGTTGCAACGTAAATTAAATGTACTGCCTCTTAAATAGCCATCCCTATGAACCATATTCTGGGAAAAAAATAAAGCATCAGTTTTTTGCTGTGGATTCTCCAAACCTCTATTATTCTGCGAAAACAAGAAGATGGGGAAACCACAGCGCATTTTACAAAGTAAATATGCACAGCAGTATATACAGTGCATTCGTAAAGTATTCAGACCCCTTGACTTTACACATTTTGTTACGGTACAGCCTTATTCTAAAAATTATTACATATTCCCCCCCTCTATCTACTTTACAATACCCCATGATGACAAAGCGAAAACCGGTTTAGACATTTTTGCACATTTATTAAAAATAAAAAACAGAAATACCTTATTTACATAAGTATTCAGACCCTTAGCTGTGCGACAGGTGCATCCTGTTTCCATTGATCATCCTTGAGAAGTTTCTACGACTTGATTGGAGTCCACCTGTGGTAAATTCAATTGTTTGGACATGATTTGGAAAGGCACACACCTGTCTATATAAAGTCCCACAGTTGACAGTGCATGTCAGTGCAAATACAAAGCCATGAGGTCAAAGGAATTGTCCGTAGAGCTCCGAGACAGGATTGTGTTGAGGCACAGATCTAGGGAAAAGTACCAAAACATTTCTGCAGCATTGAAGGTCCCCAAGAACACAGTGGCCTCCATCATTCTTAAATGGAAGAAGTTTGGCGAAACTGAGCAATCGGGGGAGAAGGGCCTTGGTCAGGGAGGTGAACAAGAACCCGATGGTCACTCTGACAGAGCTCCATAGTTCCTCTGTGGAGATGGGAGAACCTTCCAGAAGAACAACCATCTCTGCAGCAATCCACAAATCAGGCCTTTATGGTAGAGTGGCCAGACGGAAGCCACTTCAGTAAAAATGCACATGACAGCCCACTTGGAGTTTGCCAAAAGGCACCTAAAGGACTATGACCATGAGAAACAAGATTCTCTGATCTAATGAAACCAAGATTGAGCTCTTTAGCCTGATTTAAAAAATAAATACAATTATTTCCCATCTATTTAACCAGGTAGGCCAGTTGAGAACAAGTTCTCATTTACAACTGGAACCTGGCCAAGGTAAAGCAAAGCAGTGCAACAACAAGCATCACGTCAAGAGGAAACCTGGCACCATCCCTACGGGGAAGCATGGTGGTGGCAGCATAATACTGTGGGGATGTTTTTCAGCGGCAGGGACTGGGAGACTAGTCAGGGTGAGGGAAAGACAAACGGAGCAAAGTACAGAGAGATCCTTAATGAAAACCTGCTCCAGAGCGCTAAGGACCTCAGACTGGGGCGAAGGTCCACCTTCCAACAGGACAACGACCCTAAGCACACAACCAAGACAACACAACAAAGGATTTGGGACAACTCTCAATGTCCCTGAGTAGCCCAGCCAGAGCCCGAACTTTAACCCGATCAAACATCTCTGGAGAGATCTGAAAATAGCTGTGCAGCGACTCTCCCCATCCAACCTGACAGAGCTTGAGCGGATCTACAGCGAAGAATGGGAGAAACTCCCCAAATACAGGCATTCCAAGCTTGTAGCGTCATACCCAAGAAGATGAGGTTGTAATCCCTGCCAAAGGTGCTTCAACAAAGTACTAAGTAAAGGGTCTGAATACTTATGCAAATG
Source organism: Oncorhynchus tshawytscha (assembly GCF_018296145.1). Classification (NCBI taxonomy): domain Eukaryota; kingdom Metazoa; phylum Chordata; class Actinopteri; order Salmoniformes; family Salmonidae; genus Oncorhynchus; species Oncorhynchus tshawytscha. The sequence continues at coordinate 12,396,461 of NC_056452.1, read as the reverse complement.
GAATATTTCCGTTTTTTTGCAAACATTTCTAAAAATCCAGTTTTTCCTTTGTCATTATGGGATATTGTGTGTAGATTGACGAGGAAAAAAACTATTTAATCCATTTTAGAACAAGGCTGTAATGTAACAAAATGTGGAAGAAGTGAAGGACTCTGAATACGTTCCGAAAGCACTGTAAGCCTCCTCTACACTGGCTGCAAAACAAACAAACAAAATCCATTCAGACACAAAGAGAAGAAGGACCAGGACAGAGACAAGGCAACCATTCTTCAGAGGCTTGTGCTTATCATGAAAGAATAAAGCTTGATGAAAAAAAAGCACTTGCTGGATGTTTCATAAATCAGTGGCTTGTTCCGAGAGAGCCCTCGTCTGGGACACAACGCTAAATGGGGTCGCTCTTCAGATGACTCGGATCTCCTTTGTTGTGAATCATCTCTCACATAAACGTCAAGGACGTCTCCTTTTAACTAGCACTGCTTGACAGTTCTTTTGATAATAAGGCCTTTCAACAACAACAAAAAAATGACATCAAATGTGACGTCGGCTTCTACTGCAACAACACTTGAGGATATAAGGGAACAGCTAGGCCGAGCAATAGAGAAATGGCAGTCTGGAATTTCTGGACATGTCTGCTAATCATGCAGGATGCTAATCCATATAGCCTATACGTGGCAGTGATAATTAGCTGCACCGCTAAAAGCTTTTCCTCATAGGTTCCTCTGTGGCTGGCTACAGGGCATTCTGGCCCAATCATTGGGTGGATGTGGTGGTGTGCTGTTCCCAGCCTCAGTCCCCTGGGGGGGCTAGCTGCTGGTTAATAATTCAGGCAATCCATTAGGGCTGTGACGATACCACAATCGCAATATTTTGTTCCATGGCAAAAAATGAAAACACATAGCAGACCCAACTCTTTGGTCCTTTAAAAACCTGTTGTATGTAAAATAGGTCATGCATAGCTTGGAATATAAATGAAAAGGTGACTCTGGATGATAACACGCTGATGCTTGTTTCCAACATGAGGGCTGTTTCCCTAAAGAAGTTCAATCTGCTTTGGTGTTTTATATCCGTGCCACGATACTAATGAGTATTGGGACACTGGTATCGTCCAGGCCCTACAATCCATACAGCACGGCTGCTAAGGACAAAAAACTGTCACTGCGGCTGGGACGCAGGGTCTGACAGCAAGGATCCTGGTGTTGGGGGATTTTTATATATTTAAGTATGAAGTGTAGAATCAGGGAAGAGGCAGGACAACGACATAAAGGCAAAATAAGAAGTTATTTACATTGCCTAGGAGCAAGATTTTGACAGCTAGAACAAATAAAGGCATAAAAGCAGGGGTTATAGCAAGAATAACTAACTGCACCGCCCTCAACCTCAAGGCTCTCCAGAGGGTGGTGCAGTCTGCACAGCGCATCACCGGGGGCAAACTACCCCTACATCACCCGATGTCACAGGAAGGCCAAAAAGATCACCAAGGAAAACAACCCGAGCCACTGCCTGTTCACCCCGCTATCATCCAGAAGGCGAGGGCAGTACAGGTGCATCAAAGCTGGGACCGAGAGACTGAAAAACTATCTCAAATTCATCAGATTGTTAAATAGCCATCACTAACATTGAGTGGCTGCTGCCAACATTCAGACTCAAATCTCTAGCCATTTTAATAATTGAAAATTGGATGTAATAAATGTATCACTAGTCACTTTAAATGTTTACATATCCTACATTACTCATCTCATATGTATATACTGTATTCTATACCATCTACTGCATCTTGCCTATGCCGTTCGGCCACCGCTCATCCATATATTTATATGTACATATTCTTAATCATCCCTTTACACTTGTGTGTATTAGGTTGTTGTGAAATTGTTAGATATTACTGCACTGTCGGATCTAGAAGCACAAGCATTTCGCTACACTCGCATTAACATCTGCTAACCATGTGTATGTGACCAATACAATTTGATTTGATTTGAATAAACTCCACGACTGAAACTTAAAAAAGTGGCAATTATGTAACGTTTCGGGCAACCCGACCAAATTCACATATACATTTGAGTTAAAGATCCAAGGCCGGCGCCAGAACAAATCAGTTGGAAGGGCATTTGATTTCTATAGGCGGGCACCTTTTCCCCACCCTTTTGCAATACATGTATCTATAGGTGTGTTATAGTAAAGACCATAGGTAGCTCGGGAGTTTTATGTTTGGGGAAGCTGACAATTTAGCCTACTACTTCCAACTTGCTGCGTGCCATTTCTGCTTATTTTTATATGCACACATTCATGGAACAGTTTCATTTCAATAATAATATTTTCATTGGTCAAAATTATCGTCACGTGGATAATCATAAAAATAGGAGAATAAACATAGAAAAATAAACATATTGACAAACCATGATCCATTGGCAGCTAAAGAAATGAGCGCATGGAACTCAGAGATAGCCTATAGGCTAATGCAGCAGTAGGCCTATAATATCAGAATGATAATTCAGGTTCATTCAATCGCATAAAAAAAAGAAGACAAAACTGCATGTATGAACTACACATTGACACATCCATCCCAAAGCAGGAGGTTTAAAAATCTTTTTAAAAAGACTTACTAGTGTCAACGTTCCGGAGCAATTTGTACATGTATAAAACTGCAAGTTTGACCAATTCCAGTCCCCCACGGGATCATTTTTATGTAGGACTGAGAAGCTCAGTTCCGGGGACTTTTTAAAAAGGACATTCTTCTCCAAAACAAATCAAAATTAAAATGATGCTGACACCAACCGAAATATCATTTCCACCTCCAGAAATTAGCCCAATAACATATTCGTACAAAATGTTACTAAACAAATAAATAACATATTGGACCATGCATATACCCTATGCATGGTCTACATTATCAGACGTGCTATTAGCAACAAGCATTATCACCTGTAGCCCAACTAATGCAGCATAGTGGCTATAAAATGTACATGGGCTGAAGCATGGTTTGCCCATCTGCATTTACCCCATTGGACACAACATCCTGATTGTTATTACTCTGAATATATGGAGTATTATTCAGTCAAAAAAATTATAATAATTGGTGCAATTGAAGGGTGGTAGAGAAATAAATGGAAAACTGGCACCCCCCCCCCCTTTTTAAAACAAAGGCTAAAACAGCTTTAAAATACATTTGCCAGAAGTGCTTTCCAAAGTATTGACTGCTTGTCAGAATACCTATGGCTCTCGAGAGGATATTTCCCTAGCAATGAAAACACAACAAGCTGACTAGGTAAATAGGTCAACTATTCTACTTTGGGGTTGTCTGATTTTGTTAAGACTAAAATGACATGGCAAAAATGGTAGCACAGGAAAGTTACATCCTGCGTTATATAGTATAGGCATTGCTTTGCTCGCGGCTAGAGCAGGCGGCACACCGCTGTTTAAGTTGAGCGCTGCTGTGCTGCGCATTATATAGGATTTTATCCCCGTCATCTGAACATCAGCAACAATCATGCATGTCAGTTCAGTGCACATAGCTTAAAAGTGAATATAAAATATTTGAGAACACATTTATTTGGGAATACATTTTGTAGAACAGACATGCTTCTGTATTAGGCTGTGATCTCCATACCCAAACTTAACCCTCCTGCATAAAAGGATACATCATATCTGAAGATGGAGGCCTGACTTCAGTTTCTAACCCTTCACTACTTTATTATGGTATTTCAGCATTGGTGGGCACTGGGGCTAAGACAGCAGAGGCCCAGTCATGGCGAGCTATGCCCACATAAGAATGGAGCTTCAGCAGGTAATTAGCCCGAGTTACCTTCGCTTAGTGTAGCCGACGCTGGAGGAGACACTAAGGGGTAAGGTCACACTCACAGGGAAATGATGGGTACAGCTACCATCTGCCAGAGGGACACTCTGTGTAGCTTCCCTGAGGGAGATGAACTTGAAGATGTGGTAGTGGCTTCTTTCACACCTCACAGCTATGGAAATTAATCACTTACACTTACAGCACACTGACCAGTAAGCTCTTTATAGTGATTTTTAAAATTATTTTTTCCCTCTGGGGGGGACTTTTTATCCCCAATTTCATGATAACCAATTGGTAGTTACAGTCTTGTCAAATCGCTGCAACTCCCGTACGGACTCGGAGAGGTGAAGGTCAAGAGCCATGCATCCTACAAAACACGACCCCGCCAAGCCGCACTGCTTCTTGACGCACTGCTTGCTTAACCCGGAAACCAGCCGCACCAACGTGTCTGAGGAAACACCGTATGGCTGGCGACGAAAGTCAGCGTGCATGCACCTGGCTGCCACAAGGAGTCGCTAGAGTGCGATGGGACAAGGACATCCCACCAGGCCAAACCCTCCCTTAATACAGGCGACGCCGTGCCAATTGTGTGCCACTTCAAGGGTCTCCCAGTCGCGGCCGGCTGCGACACAGCCCGGGATTAAACCCAGATCTGTAGTGTCGCCTCTAGCACTGCGATGCAGTGCCTATTACCACTGCACCACTCGGGAGGCCCCTTCATAGTTATTTCTGCTTTACAAATGAGTAAAGCAAGTGGTTGAATCAATGGCCAAATATCCTTTGATCTGTAGTGTGTAGATCATAAATCTGAAGGATAAAAACAGTGTTCAAATCGAGGGATACGTTGGAACATGCCAAACGTCACTGGCATTCAACTTCCTAAAGAATTTAAGCTCAGGAATGCCATCTACCCTACGGCAAACCAACGCATTAAGCAACGGGACTTATTCATGGGACTTTACTGCTCTGTTCACCGCTTCCTAGCGAGATTTCTCCCAGTCTGAGATTAAACCTTTTCCACTTGAACGTATTTTCTTGTCGTTGGCGTTCCTCATTCCCTCACTTCCACTCCCTGTCTGTCAAGAGAGGAAATGATGAGTCAGGCAGGGCCTGAGACTCGAGGATTAGCTTGAAGAGCCTCTTCTGTAACCGACAGGTAAAGCATTCTGGCACCGACATGACTCACTCGAGCGGTTGGCTTCACTGATAAGGCAGTTTTCCCCTTCTGCTCCCTCCGTCCCCTTACGTTCCTGTCCCTATTGTGGTGGAGCAAATTAACACTGTGTGATGGTAGAGGGGAGTCGTGCGATGAAATCTGAGCTTGGCCAGACTGACGGCAATACTTTTGTTCTGCTCTGCCTACTGTGCACAGACGTCAATTCAACATCTATTCCACGTTGGTTCAACGTCATTTCATTGCAATGATGTGGAAACAATGCTGATTCAACCAGTGTGTGCCCAGTGGGTGGTGGCTCAGAGCCGAGTCAAAGAAAGACGGGGACATAAGAGCACATTTCCACTCGACTCATCTGATTCTACAGACAACACTAGTGACAGACTTCTCTCTACTACAGTATGAGCAGAGGACAGAGGCTCAAGACATTGAGGACCACAGTGATAGCAGACAGAACCTCAGCTGTGACACACTGAAACTGGTGATTCGAGACAGAGGGCTTGGTGACATTGAGACTTGGCCAGTGTAGACGGACACTTTGGTGATAAGTGAGAGGAATGAAAGTAAGACACTGAACTGAAGCTTTCGTGACAATTTGACTAAGCGATTGAGGCTAAAGTGTTAGCGGTAGAAGCTGGAAAGCTTTGGTAGCAATGTCCTGGGAGGGAGACATCCACAACAAGGGTCTTTTCAACAGGTCTCCTTGAGCCATGTAAACATTCAAAACCACACAACTGACTGTGTGGTAACAGAAGATAGAAGTATTCTGCACTTCGTAATAATGGCCCATTCTCTTCTAAAGAGGGCAATATGTTAACTGTCAAAAAAATAAAATAAAAATGGGGCTTTGTATGAACACCAGGTCATAGGAGGGAATTAATAGCATATCAAGACCTAAATATGTTTGGCTTCTTTCTCTAGGTGTAAACAGCTGGATGTACTTCTGTATAACAACGTAACCCATGGCTTCTGGTGACAGTACAGAGACAAAGCTCATCAGCTCTTGCCCCATATGCAGATGAATAATGATCCAAGCACTACTTAGCTGATAGAACAGTAACCTTTAAAAAAAAATTAAACACCTCACCTCTGACTGTAATGTTAGTGAATATTTCACGGCCGTCATATTTGATGGGTGAATCTGTCAGTGGGGGAGACAGCTGCAGACGTTTGAATCTTTAAACAGAGAAAACTGTCTGACCGGGTTTAGGCAGACAAGGTGTTGCAGAGTAGGGTTGGGTGGTATACCATATATACCATATATACCATATCCCGGGTTTTTTGAAATCCCATCAGTATGATTTTTCAATGCTGTTAATACTTTCATTTTATACACTGCTCAAAAAAATAAAGGGAACACTTAAACAACACAATGTAACTCCAAGTCAATCACACGTCTGTGACATCAAACTGTCCACTTAGGAAGCAACACTGATTGACAATACATTTCACATGCTGTTGTGCAAATGGAATAGACAACAGGTGGAAATTATAGGCAATTAGCAAGACACCCCCCAATAAAGGAGTGGTTCTGCAGGTTGTGACTACAGACCACTTCTCAGTTCCTATGCTTCCTGGCTGATGTTTTGGTCACTTTTGAATGCTGGCGGTGCTTTCACTCTAGTGGTAGCATGAGACGGAGTCTACAACCCACACAAGTGGCTCAGGTAGTGCAGCTCATCCAGGATGGCACATCAATGTGAGCTGTGGCAAGAAGGTTTGCTGTGTCTGTCAGCGTAGTGTCCAGAGCATGGAGGCGCTACCAGGAGACAGGCCAGTACATCAGGAGACGTGGAGGAGGCCGTAGGAGGGCAACAACCCAGCAGCAGGACCGCTACCTCCGCCTTTGTGCAAGGAGGAGCAGGAGGAGCACTGCCAGAGCCCTGCAAAATGACCTCCAGCAGGCCACAAATGTGCATGTGTCTGCTCAAACGGTCAGAAACAGACTCCATGAGGGTGGTATGAGGGCCCGACGTCCACAGGTGGGGGTGTGCTTACAGCCCAACACCGTGCAGGACGTTTGGCATTTGCTAGAGAACACCAAGATTGGCAAATTCGCCACTGGCGCCCTGTGCTCTTCACAGATGAAAGCAGGTTCACACTGGGCACATGTGACAGACGTGACAGTCTGGTGACGCCGTGGAGAACGTTTTGCTGCCTGCAACATCCTCCAGCATGACCGGTTTGGCGGTGGGTCAGTCATGGTGTGGGGTGGCATTTCTTTGGGGGGCCGCACAGCCCTCCATGTGCTCGCCAGAGGTAGCCTGACTGCCATTAGGTACTGAGATGAGATCCTCAGACCCCTTGTGAGACCATATGCTGGTGCGGTTGGCCCTGGGTTCCTCCTAATGCAAGACAATGCTAGACCTCATGTGACTGGAGTGTGTCAGCAGTTCCTACAAGAGGAAGGCATTGATGCTATGGACTGGCCCGCCTGTTCCCCAGACCTGAATCCAATTGAGCACATCTGGGACATCATGTCTCGCTCCATCCACCAACGCCACGTTGCACCACAGACTGTCCAGGAGTAGGCGGACTCCAAATCCAAAGTGTGACTCCAAATCCAGACCTCCATGGGTTGATAAATTTGATTTCCATTGATAATTTGTGTGTGATTTTGTTGTCAGCACATTCAACTATGTAAAGAAAAAAGTATTTAATACAAATATTTCATTAATTCAGATCTAGGATGTGTTATTTTAGTGTTCCCTTTATTTTTTTGAGCAGTGTATATTAGTACTTTTTAAACAAATACCTGCAACCAACTTGTGCACTAGGTAATAGATAAAGCATCTCGCATTCATCATTTCGTACATAATTTTTTCATTATGAAGCTTACCGGAACTAGTTAAACGAAACAGCTGTTTGAGCCAGTCAGGTATGTTTGTTTACAAAGAAGCACAACGAGCGAAAATGGGAGCTTCGTGTGGTGAGTCACTTCTGCAGCACAATTTAAGTGAGGTTATCAAGTTACACTTGTATGAAATTTACAAATGTTTGCCAGCTATATATCTTATTAAGTTAACCATCTAAGACGTGACAAATAAATTCTCTCCAGCTGGGTTTCGTTAACTTGCTAGTCTTAGCTAAGTGGCTACGGTTAACTTGCAAGTTCAAGCTTCATGGTAACAGCAACAATCCCCTTCTGGATTAAGATCCCTGCTGTTTATTTTGTGTGTTAAGTAAACTGCATTTTGCGATACTTGCATAACTTTATGAGCTGGGTTGACTGTTCTAGTAGTAAATGTTTAGGCTCATTAGCATTTCCCTAGCACCTGCTATGGGGATTCCTTAGTACTAGTTAGCATTTTGGTAGCATTCTGGGAAGTTGTATTTTTGGCGAGGGTTTTACGCCTGAAAAAAAAAATAACGCTCCTTGTTTCACTACAGGTAATACGGTCTATATAAAAAATATATGTATAAAAATAAAATAAAAACTCTACACCACCTTTACTCCACACACAGAGCTCTCCCTCACCCTCCATTTGGCAAATCTGACCATAACTCCAACCTCCTGATTCCTGCTTACAAGCTAAAACAGGAAGTACCAGTGACTCACTCAATACGGAAGTGGTCAGATGATGCAGATGGTAAGCTACAGGACTGTTTTGCTAACACAGACTGGAATATGTTCCGGGATTCTTCTGATGGCATTGAGGAGTACACCACATCAGTCACTGGCTTCATCAATAAGTGCATCGATGACGTCGTCCCCACACTGACCGTACGTACATACCCCAAACAGAAGCCATGGATTACAGGCAACAACCAGCCTGAGCTAAAGGGTAGAACTGCCGCTTTCAAGGAGCGGGACTCTAACCCGGACACTTATAAGAAATCCTGCTATGCCCTCTGATGAACCATCAAACAGGCAAAGCATCAATAGAGGTCTAAGATTGAATAGTAATACACTGGCTCCGACGCTCGTCGGGTGAGGCAGGGCTTGCAAACTATTTACGGACTACAAAGGGAAGTACAGACGCGAGTTGACCAGTGACACGAGCCTAACAGAAGAGCTAAATTACTTCTATGCTCGCTTCGAGGCAGGCAACACTGAAGCATGCATGAGAGCACCAGCTGTTCCGGAAGACTGTGTGATCACGCTCTCCATAGCCGATGTAAGACCTTTAAACAGATCAACATTTACAAAACCGCAAAGCCTGACAGATTACCAAGACGTGTACTCCGAGCATACGCTGGCCAACTGGCAAGTGTCTTCACTGACATTTTCAACCTGTCCCTGACCGGGTCTGTAATACCAACATGTTTCAAGCAGACCAGCATAGTCCCTGTGGCCAAGAACACCAAGGTAACCTGCCTAAATGACTACCGACCCGTAGCACTCACGTCTGAAGCCATGAAGTGCTGACCATGGCTCATATCAACATTATTATCCCAGAAACCATAGACCGACTCCAATTTGCATAACTCCCCTACAGATCAGACACTTTAACACTTATTTTTCTTAAAATTGCATTGTTTGGGGCCTCCCAAGTGGCGCAGTGGTCTAAAGCACAGCGTCACAGTGCTAGCTGTGCCACTAGAGATCCTGGTCCGAGTCCAGGCTGCGACCGGGAGACCCATGGGGCAGCGCACAATTGGCCCAGCACTGTCCGGGTTAGGGGAGGGTTTGGCCGGCGGTTATGTTCTTGTCCTATCGCGCAATAGTGACTCCTGTGGCAGGCCGGGGGCAATGCACGCTGACACAGTCGCCAGGTGCACGGTGTTTCCTCCGCCACATTGGTGCGACTGGCTTCCTTGGTTAAGCGGGCAATGTGTCAAGAAGCAGTGCGGCTTGGCTGGGTTGTGTTTCGGAGGACGCACTGTTCTCGACCTTCGCCTCTCCAGAGTCCGTACGGGAGTTGTAGCGATGGGACAAGACTGTAACTACCAATTGGATACCACGAATTTGGGGAGCAAAAGAAAAAAGTATATATATAAAAATAAAAACTGCATTGTTGGTTAAAGGCTTGTAAGTAAGCATTTCACTGTATTCGACACATGTGACAAATATAAATTGGTTTGATCACTTGGAGACGAGTTTCCCGATGTGGCCTGCCCATCAGACAGGCAATAGTCCTTGTTGGGAAGACACACTGAAATAAGTCAGACATAAACACAACACATGCTTGCCAAATCCATGTGGACCCGTTTTAATCCAATTAAAGGGAAAAGAGCCAGTGGAATGGAGCAATGGTAAACGCTCGCATGCGTCATACTAGGACAGACACAGATGCTTGCAATAGGAACCAGCCAGGGAACAGCAGACAGGAACCCCAGGAGGGACCGAGGGAATTTGCCATAAAGTCAGTCACTGTACATAACCACCTAGTTGCCCTCATGGGGTTATGGGAAGAAACAATGGAAAAAGACTGGTCCCGAGATGATGTGAAACTACCTTGAAAAGGTCAATTTGGTCTCTGGATAACACACTTTAGCATTTCCTGGAAGCATCACAAAAGGAGGAAAAACCTTCTGCAAACCTGATACAGTGCATTCAGAAAGTATTCACACCCCTTGACTTTTTCTAAATGTTGGGACGATGGGATTCAAATGTAATTCATTTTCATTTTTTAGTCAACAATCTACACGAAATACTCTACTGTCAAAATGGAAGAAAAATTCTAATATTTGTAAAAAAAAAAAAGAAAAGAAAAAGTTTTAAGTATGACAAATAAAAATAGATCTTGATTACATAAGTATTCAACCCCCTGAGGCAATATATTAGAATCACCTTTGGCAGTGATTACAGCTGTGAGTCTTTCTGGTTAAGTCTCTAAGACCTTTGCGCACACTTGGATTGTGGATTGATTTTTTAATTCTTCAAGCTCTGTCAAGTTGGTTGTTGATCATTGCTAGACAGCCATTTTAAAGTCTTCCCATAGATTTTCAAACCTAAAACTGTAATTAGGCCACTCAGGAACATCCAATGTCGTCTTGGTAAGCAACTCCATTGTATATTTGTGACCCACCGCTTCGATAATGTAGCAACATTTGAAAAGGTGTTTTTTTACATTGGATAAAAGTAGAGACTCAGAGCTACAAAATGTATATCATACACTGCAGTTGAGGACCTACTGGAGAGTTATTCTTGATCTATACCCATTCAGAATCTTTCACAACCTCTTAAGGATTCACATGTGGAGGCCATGTGCTAAACAGAGTGAATAAGGCAGTGTAGTAGACAACCAAAGATTTCAAGACTAAAAGTAATGAAAGTAGTAGCCTTGGCCTATATCCTAATCTGACATTGTTATAATATGTTATAAAGATTTTATAATTATTAGCTGATGCTTACACAGACCCTTGTCTAAATGGATGGGTCATGTGAAATAAATGCTATAATCTACTCCAAGCCAGCTAAGTGGATGGGTCACTTATTGTCTAGACATGTACATGTTCATGAAATACAATAGATGGCCAAAATCACCCACAGACACACCTGGCTAACTTTTTATAGCTACAGTATGTTTGGCCTGTTGTTGTGTCAATGTGCAGCAATGTTGTTGAGAGCAGTAGCAACATTGTATTTACAGATGGCATACAAGTTTGTTATTAAGGCACATGAAAGTTCACATGTTCCAGAAGGTATTACTGCCAAAAAACACATTTTGTTAAAATAAATACAAATAAACGTTCAAATGCCTCTCCTGTAAAGTAGTGACGTGCGACATATGGCTAGCCTCTTGAAACAGGTCACATTTGGCCTTGTTTCAGGTAATTGTTCTGCTGAAAAGTGAATTTGTCTCCCAGTTCTGTTGGAAAGCAGACAACCAGGTTTTCCTCTAGGATTTTGCCTGTACTTAGCTCTATTCTGTTTCTTTTTATCCTAAAAAAAACTCCCTAGTCCTTGCCGATGACAAGCATACATACCCATAACATGATGCAGCCACCGCCATGCTTGAAAATATCAAGAGTGGTACACAGTAATGTGTTTGATTTGCACCAAACATAACACTTTGTATTCAAGAAATATAGTTCATTTCTATGCCACATATTTTCATTTTTGGGCCATATTGCAAACAGGATGCATTTTTTTGAATATTTTTTTATTCTGTAGAGACTTTCTTCTTTGACTCTGTCATTTAGGTTAGTATTGTGGAATAACTACAATGTTGTTGATCCATCCTCAGTTCTCCTATCACAGCCATGCAACTCTGTAACTGTTTTAAAAAGTCACCATTGGCCTCATGGTGAAATCCCAGAGCTGTTTCCTTCCTCTCTGGCAACTGAGTTAGGAAGGATGCCTGTATCTTTGTAGTGACTGGGTATATTGATACACCATCTAAAGTGTAATTAATAACTTCACCATGCTCAAAGGGATATTCAATGTCTGCTTTTTTTTATTACCCATCTACCAATATGTGTCCTTCTTTGTGGATGAATCTGTGTTTGAAATTCGCAGCTCGACTGAGGGACCTTACAGATAATTGTATGTGTGGGGTACAGAGATGAGGTAGTCATTCAAAAATCAAGTTCATGCGACTTGTTAAAAAAAATGTTTTACTCCTGATCTTATTTAGGTTTGCCATAACAAAGGGATTGAATACTTATTGACTCAAGACACTTCAGCTTAAAAAAGTCAATTAATTTGTAAACATTTCAAAAAATATAATTCCACTTTGACATTATGGGGGGGTATTGTGTGTAGGCCAGTGACACAAAATTTAAATTTAATACATTTAAAAGAAAAATCAGGCTGTAACACAAAATGTGGAAAAGGTCAAGGGGTGTAAATACTTCCTGAAGGCTTACGTTTCTGTAGAGACCTGTTACCATCATAGACCCAGGCAAAAAAACAACAACCATTGAATGCATAGCTAGTTTAAGTGTTTAGTTCATGTGTGGGTTGCTTTCTTAAGCAAGCCTAAATCTGTGATTAAAGCGAAGTGAAGAATACTGATTTGGTACACGGACCCTTCCCATGACCAATGAGTCACTGCTGGGAGAAGCTGAATAAAAAAAATTAGACAAAGACAGGACAGTTTGCCAATTTTCAGGGGCTGGAAAGAAACAGCCAGAGAAAGAGCCCAGTGTGTTACAGGAGGACACTAGAACTACTTTTAGGGGACTAAACCCTCGACATGAATCAGCAAATTTAAGCTGAGCTGTTGTTTTTATATTTCATCCTCTGCCACGGCTCGGCTAGGCTTGCCTAACCTCGTTAGACTCATGCAGAAATGTGTATGTGTGTGGGGTGAGAGAGAGGGCGACGGTGCGCTCCAAGCATCATTATATATTGCACCTCAAAGCCATGTTGTTAGAGGATCTGTGTGTGAGTGAGTGCGTTGTGTGTGTTGTGTGTGTGTACGCAGACCCTCTTTGCTACCAAAAGCAGTGTTACGTGAGCATGTGTGGTAAGATGTGCATGCATGTATGTATATGAGCTCAGCTGACTGAGGCTTGAGTCTGATTGAGAATGGAGGCAGAGGATTGTTGCTATGGAGATGCCCCTGAACACAGCGTAAAAGGGTCTCCTGAAACAATAAAGGGGTTCAAATCAAATCTTATTTATTTGTCACATGCGCCGAATACAACAGGTGTAGTAGACCTTACCGTGAAATACTTACTTACAAGCCCTTAACCAACAATGCAGTTCAAGAAGTAGAGCAGGTTACCTTAGCATTCTTGGGCACAGGGACTATGGTGGTCTGCTTAAAACATGTAGGTACTACAGACTCGGTCAGAGAGAGGTTTAAAATGTCAGTAAAGACACTTGCCAGTTGGTCCACGCATGCTTTGAGTACACATCAGAGCCGGTGTAGTAGGTTTCGATCTTAGTCCTGTATTGACGCTTTGCCCGTTTGTTGGTTCATCCGGGGGCATAGCGGGATTTCTTGTGAACGTCTCGATTAGTGTCCCGCTCCTCGAAAGCGGCAGCTCTAGCCTTTAGCTCGGTGTGGATGTTGCCTGTAATCCATGGCTTCTGGTTGCAATATGTACATACGGTCACTGTGGGAACGACGTCGTTGATGCACTTATTGATGAAGCCAGTGACTGAGGTGGTATACTACTCAATGCCATTGGATGAATCCAGGAACATATTCCAGTCTGTGCTAGCGAAACAGTCCTGTAGCGTAGCATCTGATCACTTCCGTATTGAGCGAGTCACTGGTACTTCCGGTTTTAGTTTTTTCTTTTAAGCAGGAATCAGAAGGATAGAATCATGGTCAAATTTGCAAAATGGAGGGCGAGGGAGAGCTTTGTAATGCATCTCTGTGTGTGAAGTAAAGGTGGTCTATCATTTTTTTCTCCTCTGGTTGCATGTGACATGATGGTAGAAATGAGGTAAAACGGATTTAAGTTTGCCTACATTACAGTCACTGGTCACTATGAGCGCTTCTGAGTGAGCATTTTCTTGTTTGCTTATGGCCTTATACAGCTCGTTGAGTAAAGTCTTAGTGCCAGTATTGGTTTGTGGTGGTAAATAGACAGCTACTAATAATATAGATGAGAACTCTCTTGGTAGATAGTGTGGTCTACAGCTTATCATGAGGTATTCTACCTCAGGCGAGCAATACCTCAAGACCTCTTTAATATTAAACACCGTGCAACAGCAGTTATTGACAAACAGACACACAACCCGCTCCTTGTCTTACCAGACGTAGCTGCTCTGTCCTCATTCTTACAAAGGCACTCTGCCCTCCTCCCCCTTTTTCGACGATTTGATGACGGGGATTTGGGCCTTGTCTCAACAAAGCAGTATATCCTTCGCGTCGGACTCATTAAATAAAAATCTTTGTCCAGTTCGAAGTGAGTAATCGCTGTTCTTATGTCCAAAAGCTATTTTCCATCATAAATAGCAGCAACATTAAGTACAACATGAGTTACAAACAATGCGAAAGAAAAAAAAATAGCACAGTTGGTTAGGAGCCCGTAAAACGGCAGCCATCCCCCCTGGCGCCAGAATCAGTATCTGATGATGCAAACCGACACTGACAAAGCTATTATTATTGGGGTGGCAGGTAGCCTAGTGGTTAGAGCGTTGGACTAGTAACGGGAAGGTTGCAAGATCGAATCCCTGAGCTAACAGGGTAAAAATCTGTCATTCTGCCACCGAACAAGGCAGTTAACCAACTGTTCCTAGGCCGTCATTGAAAATAAGAATTTGTTCTTAACTGTTCTTAACTGACTTAAATAAAGGTCAAATCAAAGATTACGGACACCACAGTCATCCAAAATTCCACGACCGTCACCGCCCTACCTATAAGACCTCTCCAAGTGATAGTACAGTTTGACTTAACTGAGGGGCAGCAGCGGAGTAAGTATTGACAAGCTCAGACAATAGTAGTGGGAGATGAATGAGCTAGAAAAGGCCAACACTGAATAAATAATGACATCCATTGTAAGGACATTTGATAAGTCTTCAGAAAATCAATAACCAACAACCGGACTTGATTCCCCTGGTGACTCAGCAATAACATCAATACACCGGAGGTGGAAGCCGATAGCAGCTCCACTGTTCTCCTTCCCGGAGAGCTGACATTCAAACCTATAAGCGGGAATGAAAAAGAAAGAAACATGTCTTTCCTGTAGCTCCTCTGAAGGCTAATCACAGAAAGTTGGAGTCACCTGTTTCAATTATCATGAGCTAAAAAGTAAAAACTGGTTATTCAAACTAGCTTGTCCTTTCACATTATTGACTAGCTAGGCCTATATCCTCAATCATTCAAAACTCAGACTCAAAGAGTGGCATAATCTAGGTGGGGAAATATTCAATGAAAGCACATCCTGCCCACTTGACAAAACATCAGGACTCTTTCAAACAGCAAGCTGTTTCTGAAACCATGCTTCGTCCGGTTTCACATTCACTTCCTTCTTGGAAAATGACCGGGCCTCTAACGCTAACCCCCCCTAAGCTAACAAGATGTTTAATGAGACTGGCGAATCCTCCAAGGTTTTATAGACTACAACACCATTAATTACACTAGGCGGTCGGTCAGTTTGCAGGGAGGACTCTGCCATCTGCGCAGCGGCGGCCATCTGTTAGTGGACGGCAGGTACCGACAGAGGTCAAACAACAGAGCCAGGTGTAGCGAGTGTTCGCAAACTAAGGCGACAGCATGGAATCAACAGTTGTCTAGTCTGGGAGCCCTCCAAAGTATTTGCCATAATACAGTGGGGCAAAAAAGTATTTAGTCAGCCACCAATTGTGCAAGTTCTCCCACTTAAAAAGATGAGAGAGGCCTGTAATTTTCATCATTAGGTACACTTCAACTACGACAGACAAAATGAGAAAAAAAATCCAGAAAATCACATTGTAGGATTTTTAATACATTTATTTGCAAATTATGGTGGAAAATAAGTATTTGGTCAATAACAAAAGTTTCTCAATACTTTGTTAAATACGCTTTGTTGGCAATGACAGAGGTCAAACGTTTTCTGTAAGCCTTCACAAGGTTTTCACACACTGTTGCTGTTATTTTGGCCTATTCCTCCATGCAGATCTCCTCTAGAGCAGTGATGTTTTGGGGCTGTTGCTGGGCAACACGGACTTTCAACTCCCTCCAAAGATTTTCTATGGGGTTGAGATCTGGAGACTGGCTAGGCCACTCCAGGACCTTGAAATGCTTCTTACGAAGCCACTCCTTCGTTGCCCGGTGTGTTTGGGATCATGGTCATGCTGAAAGACCCAGCCACGTTTCATCTTCAATGCCCTTGCTGATGGAAGGAGGTTTTCACTCAAAATCTCACGATACATGGCCCCATTCATTCTTTCCTTTACACGGATCAGTCGTCCTGGTCCCTTTGCAGAAAAACAGCCCCAAAGAATGATGTTTCCACACCCATGCTTCACAGTAGGTATGGTGTTCTTTGGATGCAACTCAGCATTCTTTGTCCTCCAAACACAGCGAGTTGAGTTTTTACCAACAAGTTATATTTTGGTTTCATCTGACCATATGACATTCTCCCAATCTTCTTCTGGATCATCCAATGCTCTCTAGCAAACTTCAGACGGGCCTGGACATGTACTGGCTTAAGCAGGGGGACACGTCTGGCACTGCAGGATTTGAGTCCCTGGCGGCGTAGTGTGTTACTGATGGTAGGCTTTGTTACTTTGGTCCCAGCTCTCTGCAGGTCATTCACTAGGTCCCCCCCATGTGGTTCTGGGATTTTTGCTCACCGTTCTTGTGATCATTTTGACCCCACGGGGTGGGATCTTGCGTGGAGCCCCAGATCGAGGGAGATTATCAGTGGTCTTGTATGTCTTCCATTTCCTAATAATTGCTCCCACAGTTGATTTTTTCAAACCAAGCTGCATACCTATTGCAGATTCAGTCTTCCCAGCCTAGTGCAGGTCTACAATTTTGTTTCTGGTGTCCTTTGACAGCTCTTTGGTCTTGGCCATAGTGGAGTTTGGAGTGTGACTGTTTGAGGTTGTGGACAGGTCTCTTTTATACTGATAACAAGTTCAAACAGGTGGCATTAATACAGGTAACGAGTGGAGGACAGAGGAGCCACTTAAAGAAGAAGTTACAGGTCTGTGAGAGCCAGAAATCTTGCTTGTTTGTAGGTGACCAAATACTTATTTTCCACCATAATTTTCAAATAAATTCATTAAAAATCCTACAATGTGATTTTCTGGATTTTTTTCTCATTTTGTCTGTCATAGTTGAAGTGTACCCATGATGAAAATTACAGGCCTCTCTCATCTTTTTAAGTGGGAGAACTTGCACAATTGGTGGCTGAATAAATACGTTTTTGCCCCACTGTACGAGCTCCCCAAACAACCCGGCGAGAGAGTTTGTGTCCGGGTCACTCCATGGGTGTAATCAACTTGGCACACCGATCCAATCAGCTTTTCCTCAAATTCGGCACATAGAGTTGAAGAGGGAGGTACTAAGAGGTGGGATTGTCAGATGTCAAATCCAGCTTAAGTGGATTTTGGATATCATATTGGATATAAAACATTAAAGTGGAACTATGATTAGATCAAATTTTGTGGTGCAACAATAGTTTTGATTGTATTATATTTTACCAGATTTAATGATACTGCAATATTGTCAGTGCATGTAAAAATATTTTGTTGAAAAGGCTTGAATATGACATAATAGTCTACAGTAAATCTGTATAGGGCAGCGGCAGGTGTTGGATTTAGAGTGGATCTGAGTGCTCTGAGAATTGCCACACTAAAAATAACAAA
This sequence comes from Oncorhynchus tshawytscha, assembly GCF_018296145.1. Lineage (NCBI taxonomy): Eukaryota > Metazoa > Chordata > Actinopteri > Salmoniformes > Salmonidae > Oncorhynchus > Oncorhynchus tshawytscha. The sequence goes on along the minus strand of NC_056452.1, from coordinate 12,378,350 downwards.
ACACCCTTAGGATACCACTCAAAGACAACACACAACACCTATCACAATGTTGTGATTTGCACAACAAAGCTATCTGTCCTTTATTCTCACTCTTTCTGCTCCCGGTAACAGCAGTCCCTGTGTAATACAAGCCCTAGTGTTACAGAGCATGGCCAATTTCTCTCCTTGCTGCCCATCAACAGGCCTGACCAGTCAGGCTCTCTTGCCAAGATGCAGTGGACTGAGGAGTGAAGTGTTGGCTCTTACCTGCGCTCTCTGTGTGGAGGTGGCAGATGCTGCTGGCGCGTAATGAAGGTGGTGCCCCACACAGGACTGCTGTGGCTGTTCCTAAGCCAGCCCATAGGAGGCGACGACGGGTACGGGGTGCTCCGGAAGCCGTGGTCCGACTCGGTCTCCGCGGTGAGAGAGGAGGCAGAACTCCCCATCCTCCTTTTGAAGTCTACTTGGGGTTCTCACCCTTTGAACCCGCAAAATGTGCGGGATGGGGAGGAGCGGAGTGACAGTGCCTTGTGTCTCAATCTCAGGCTTACAGTTTAAGGGTGGGGGATGGGGGAAACTAGGGCTGGGTGAAAACCCTGCTCATGTGTTCTCAGTCCTGACAAATTTCCAACTGGCACAATTCGAAAAGCAAGCCCCATTTCAAAAAGGGATGGATTTCATCCTGTGAAGTGACTCCAAGTGTGCTTGAAGATGGCTATATCCCCCAAAAATCTAATAGAAAGGCAATAATGAGGAAATCAAAGCGAGGGTATTCAAAAAACAAGTGAAACACGACGTTTCAAACTCCAGATCAGGGTGGATTTCCCACAGCGAGGAGGAAGTGCTCAATACAAACTGTAATTGCTTGCCTCGGGCACTGATTCCAATTTGACACTTTCTCCAGGAAATAACTCACACTCCTCTCTTCTCTGTAGTGGGTACCAATTTTTCTCTGTCGTAGACTTGTAGGCCTCTTAACTAACTCTCTGGGCCATGTTGTCTGGAGTGTCATTCAACTATTCCTTCTGCACTATTTGCAGTGTTCCTCCCTCGCGTATGCAGTCTCATGCCTGATCCATCATGCTTGAAACCTTTGTCACACACAGACACAGGCAGTGGAAGGAGCACACACAAACATGACCGGGTCCTCCGTCAATCGACATCTCTGAGATAATATAGCACAGTCGAGGCACTGGAATGTTTTTTTGTTTGTTGACAAAAAAGGAATCAAACATTTTTACCAAAAAATGAACTGAAAAGTGACTGGCAGAGGTCTGGGGCGTTGGTTTTGGTTTTGCTTACGCCAGAATTAATTCATGTCAAATTAAAGGACAAACCATGACATGGATAACAAACCAAGTGATTTTGCTATTGTCAAATAGGTTATTTTTGTTATTTATTTATATGGCTTTGAATAAGCTTTTAAATCAAAAGAAAATCTGAATACACTAAACCAATAAGTCCTTTAATTTTGTATTATTTTTTACTGTAATGTTTATCTGAGAAGCACAGTCTCAGTCTACTGTCTCAGTTGACTTGTTGTCCCGACTGATTCTCTGTGTGCAGGCACTGCTGGCACACGGACTGAAGCTCTGGTATCCAAAGCTCATCTTTCAAATTTCGACACTTGCCCACAGCTGCTAAACCGGATTACCCAGAATATTTCTCAAATCACCCCGTTGCATTTCTTAGTGGCTGAAATGTGGGATACTGAGTGCTAACAAAATGTCGCACTCTTCACAACTAGGCTACTCTGACTGAGGCAATGTCCCGAATAGCTATTATAACATGAAAACAAACATGAACTTCGGGAACTGAAATTGAACAAAACCCAAACAACGTGTATGCAGGCCTACATAAAGCGCAGGGAAGAACACATAATGAAATATGGCTAATGTTCCTAGGCAGTCCCAATCCAAAGCGAAGTTCTACTAAATATTCGACACGTGCGACCTTTATAGCGGAGTGTCCCGTTATGGTCTGCAGTCATTTGCCGGTGCGTCCACCGTACGAAACGCGAGATGATCCCGGTTTCCGTCCCGCAGTCTGGGTAGCCTATTCGCAGCTTTATTTTTAGTCTGATCCCATCGATGATGCAGCGGTCTGGTGGTTCATTTGTATACAGTAGGCTTTATGTGTGCCAACCTGTCATAGCGAGGAGGCTAACTATGTCAGGGGAACTACGATGGTGCATTCCGGTGCAATGAAGGCGTGAAGTCTAATTATATGCACATGCATTTTTTATTCCCATGGAGACAAAAACTGTAGCCTGCCTGGTGCCTCGAACACGCGAATACAATACCACACTTAATTTATTCAGTCTCACGTATATTCATTATCGACATAAAAAGCTATGTAAAGGCTCACAGCCTATCACTATCAAATGAGCTGCGCCAATAGTGAAGATTAAACATATTTCATTCATGCCAATACAGTCTTGCTTATTACAATGTAGTTAACTACAATGTAAAGCGTTGCCTACAAAGGCATTTAACAATGTATCGAATTACCGTCAGTGCCAGGGCTGCAAAACAGAGGCGAATTCAGAATAAACCATGTAGGCTACAGTTGTAGCAATCTGCCAGTTTCCAGTGACTAACTCCGGAGCTGACTAAATTGTATTGAGGGCAGGGACTCATCATGCCAGAGCCGACATATCAGACTATTAAAAACGTGAAAATGGTACTAAACAGTCTCATCCAGAATTGATTTTAGACTCAAATTCCACTGTCTTCTGCCCGGTCCATTCTCGTGCGCTCATAATTCCAGTGTTTTATGATGCTGATCCTCTTTGACTTCTATTAGGAAACATCCTCGCTTCCGCCCCGTCGTCGCTTCAGAAATAAATTACTACCCATACTGCAATGCTCCATCCTGGACCCACTGTATGTTTTGCACCGGGGGCTGTTTTCATTGCATTATATTTAAAAATATATATAATTCTCCCCCTCTGATAAGTGCAACGGATGCAGATGCAATCTCTTCTTAACAGAGAATGACAGCGAGTCAAGCAGCGCGCAGGCGCATTAGGATGTTGGCAGAGAAAGTGAAAGGCTTAATTCAAGAGATCAAAACTGATAAATACGCTCCATCAAGTGTTACTCAGTAGCAGGACTGATACTGTCAGTGTTGTGTTCGAAACCACCTAAAGCGAGCCCGATTCAAGACCAAGACCGGAGTGAATGGAGTCCAAACCAAGACCGGAGATGTTGTGTGTCCATATTTCAGAAGAACATATGGATTCTTCAGACATTCAGAATGCTGAACAAAATGCATGCTGAGGGCAAATAGAGAGCCACTCTACAAATTACCACTAACCCAAACAGGTCTATAACATACTGAACAAAAATATAAAACGCAACATGTGAAGTGTTGGTGTCATGTTTCATGAGATGAAATAAAAGATCCCAGAAATGTTCCATATGCACAAAATGTTGTGCAAAAATGGGTTAATCCATCCACTTGGCAGGTGTGACATATCAAGAAGCTGATTAAACAGCATGCTCATTACACACGTGCACCTTGTGCAGGGGACAATAAAAGGCCCCTCTAAAAAATGTGCAGTTTTGACACAGAACACAATGCCACAGATGTCTCAAGTTGAGGGAGCATGCAATTGGCATGTTGACTGCAGGAATGTCCACCAGAACTGTTGCCAGAGAATTGATGGTTCATTTCTCTACCATCAGCTGCCTCCAATGTAGTTTTAAAGCAGTACGTTCAACCGGCCTCACAACCACAGACCACGTGTAACCACACCAGCCCAGGACCTCCACATCTGGTTTCTTCCCCTGAGGGATCATCTGAGACCAGCCACCTGGACAGATAATGAAGCTGAGGAGTATTTCTGTCTGTAATCAAGTTTTTCCCAACAAAAAGGCTTTTTCTGATTGGCTGGGCCTGGCTCCCCAGTGGGTGGGTGGGCCTATGCCCTCCCAGGCCAACCCATGGCTGCGCCCTTGCCCAGTCATGTGAAATTCATAGATTAGGGCCTAATTCTTTTCAATTGACTGATTTTCTTATATGAACTGTAACTCAGTAAAATTGCTGAAATTGTTGCATTTATATTTTTGTTCAGTATAGATAAAAAGACTAAATATGATATAACTTCCCCGGTCTTCCCTAACTAATAGTTACTGTGCAACTTTCAAACAATTTCCCCGATTCTTCCCTTCCAAGAAAATTCTGACAAGCCCGACAAAGTTTCAGGATATTTTTCAATGAAAGTAAAGGACAGTAATGTGTACGAGTAAAGTAGGAAGCCCAAGTTTCAATAGGCGATAAAAAAAAAATGTGTCATGAAAGGAGCATGGACATCTGGCCAGGCGAAGAAGTTTTATGCACTGACTGAATGGATGCTGAAAATGTGTATGTGACAATATATATATACTGTATATATATATATTATTATTATTTTTTTTTTACTCTGTTGGTCCTGGGAAGAAATTTACAGGCCTCACTGTCCGAGACAAAGTAAAAATGTGTCGGACAACGAGACACACAATATGTGATCTCGAGACCGGACTTGAGTACGATAACACTACATACTGTAGCCTATTTGTATTATTATATGATAATTACAGGAGGCTAGGCTACTTATCATCAACTGTGAAAATGAAAGGAGAGGTATTAAAGCTCAAAAAGTATTTAAAAAGGGAAAACGGCTTTCATGTGTCAATAAAGGGTTAATAAGCCAGTGTGGAACAGCACCACCAATCACTGCTCAACTGTCCCTTCACATTGCTGAGATAAGCCTTCAACTTCCCGAATCTCCCTTTCTTCCTCTTTCCACTCCTCTCATCCTTTATTCTTCCCTCCATACCACTTTGACCTCATTCCTCCCTTCCTCTCTTCACAATATTCCTTGGTAGAAAACACTGAAAAAGTGATAGGCCTACAGTGTATATTTTAGACTACCTCTAAAATACAACAATTGCACTCCAGTCTGGTTTCCACAGCAAAACAGTGGGTAAATCATTAGCTACATAGCAAGCAATAGGAAGCAGCACACACAGTCCATTCACCATTGCAACACATAGGCCATTTTGTTTAATAGAACAGGGAGTGGTGAATTGGCTGGCTCATACTTGTCTGATAACTAGAACTGCGTGCGTGTGTACCTGGCAAGGAAAGGTCATGCCTCTCTGTAGAAGGCCTCTTCCTGTTTTGTCACACATGTTGAAAGAAGAACCCAAACTGGTCCGACGAGTCAGAACTACTGGATCATTTACATAGTAAAGCTCTACTGTATGAAATGTAATAATATAACACTATTGACATTAGTGTTGATCAAAAGCTAAAGTCTATAACCCACTTCCCTCATTTTACTTTCAAATGTATGTCAAACAAAGTTTAACAAACCACACAACTCTATGCACAAGGACTACTTCTAACAAGTTCCAATGAAAAATGTACAAAAACTAATTGCGTGGAAAAACTGAAGATGCAAACCTTGGCAATGGAATTACAGTTAAAATCTCCCTCAGGTTTTTATTTGGGCTGGGAATTGCCAGGGACCTCACGATACGATATTATCACGATAACTTGGTTCCGATACGATATGTATTGCGATTCTATAAGTATCGCAATTCCATACAGAGAATTTATTGAGATTCGATGTTCCATACATATTGCTCACCATATGTCTCCTGCAGGGGGACAAGAGAGAGCCCATGAGAAAACAAGTTGATCAGTCATGGAAATAAAAGTGCTGTAAACAAATTGGCTCTCTATTTTAAAAAGAAGATGGAGAACAAGCTATGAGCGAAAAAAATACTGGAGTTTTGGTGCAGGTACAGCCGCTAGCACAAAAATAATATTGCGATAATGTCAAAATAATACAATATCTCATCAAAAGTAATATCTAGATATGTAACTGTATACATTTTGTGTCATCATTAGTTTTTATCTGACAACGTTTTACAAAAAAAAATCTAAATATCAGCTCCGAATTAAGATTCAAAGATCAGAAAGAATGGGGTGTCAGCTATGACATGGAACCTTGAGTTTGAAAAAAAAAATAATCTGTGGATATATACCCAGTAACAGAATTACATCATGGGTCCCTGATCTGTACTACGCAGAGTTGCAATTTATGGATATGAACATCCTTCTCCTCATATTTCACAAGTTTGGACATCACAGCGCAGCACAGTGCAGTACAATAGAACACAGCAGAATAGAGTTCAGCACAGTGCAGTACAATAGAACACAGCAGAATAGAGTTCAGCACAGTGCAAGTAGAGTACAGTCAAGTTCAGTACAGTAAAGTCAAGTAGAGTATAGTTCAGTACAATATACTGTAATGTACTTTTCTGGACGTCCGGTGTCGGTCAGTGCTCAGCGGGTGAGGATTCTGGTTACAGTAAATGGAAAGAGGGGGCTCATGGGTAGGTGTAAAGCCTTCCTCATGCGTTGGTTCTGCTAGCGCCCAGCCAAACTCAGCTAGGTCAACTGAACGAGGGTGCTCGAATACTTCCTTAAAAGACCTTCGCTTGAAAAATGACACAAAAAGCAGCAATAGTACTGTTTGTCCATCTTGAGATGCCGTAGCAAATATACACTTTCTCAAAGTAGTCAGAATTAATCTAAGATCATTCTAGAAACATGTCATTCATTTTGACGTTTTTGCAGAGGAGATCTTAGTCGCGGAATTTTACATCTAATTAATCAAATACTAATCCGTATTTCTTAAGTGAACAAAAGGTTCATGGAAATGAGTCTTCTCTCGTTGAATGACAACAAACAACGCACTGAAGAATCCCTACTGTTGACCAATCACCGACAAAGGGGAATAGACTTCGGTAACAGAACTACCCGTTTTAATCACTTAAGAACTCAAACAAAATTGATATCAGTAAAATCACTATAACTAATTGTTAGGTCTACCATTACTTGTTAATTCTGTGAACTTTCATTATCCTACCTCCTTATGAGGGAGAGACATTAGAAAATATATATTTTTTAATTTGATTTTTGGTAATTGAATTACAAGGAAATATTTCTTAAACTTACAGAAGGTAAACAATTTCTCCGAAACTAAATCTAAGTGTTGATATTAGTTGGCAGGGGTCTTTAAGTTAACATTGTGTTTTGATGTATTTCTGATGCCCTTTAAGACATTTTCTGGTAGATGTTTTCTAATGCCCTTTTTCCCTCTGCTTATCCGGAAATCTAAGCTAGTGATGCACCGAAATGACATTTTTGGCCGATACCGATATCCGATATTTCCCTTGGCAAAAAAAACCTTTTAAGCCTTTTAAGGCTTTTTAAGCATTCTAGTACAGTTAAATAGCTAACACACATAGACGTAGTGGTCTAAGGCACTGCATCTCAGTGCAAGAGGCATCACTACAGTCCCTGGTTCGAATCCAAGCTGTATCACATCCGGCCGTGACTGGGAGTCCCATAGGGCGGTACACAATTGGCCCAGCGTCGTCATTGTAAATAAGAATTTGTTCTTAACTGACTTGCCTAGTTAAATAAAGGTTACACACACCACACTGACCAAAATGTTATTTTGTTGGCATTTACGTATGTCCCCATTATCAGTAAAACATAATGAAAACCTATTTGTTTCACTTACTTGCTGTGCTTGTTTTGTTGTTAATTTGTTCAGCCGTTTCATTCGCAAACAGGATTTCATCATACATGTCAAGCAGTGAAGTTTCAGCTCTGTCTGTCCGTGGCCTCTCTTCCTCGGTGCACACTGTCACTGTGTCTGTTTCCATCTTGTCCAGCTGTGTATGTAACATTTCACGTAAACCCTGTTTGTCTGCATCGAAGTAGCGGTCCTTGTATATAGCATCGAGCATGGTGGCGACACAGTAAAGAGAGAATGCCACCGAATCGCTTGTTCACGGCCTGTGTCGGCAATTTTGTTGAGCAGGCGTTTCAATGCCATGACAGAGGGTATCACGTCTGCTGCAGGCGCAGTTGGTGAGCTTATTTCTCGAGTCAGTTGTTTTGAATGGAGCTAGGAGTGTGTTCATGTTTCCAAGTTTCAAACATGTTCTCAAATGCCATTGAAATGGCAGCAGCGGTATGACAACCAGCATATTCATGAGCATGCAATACGACTTTCCTCAGTACGAAATCCTCAACGACCCACTGTGCTGTCAGACTCAGGATGCTTATGAGGCTGATATCGCTGGTCCAAATGTCAGCCCTGAAGCTAATAGCAGTGACACTATTACTGTGTAACTCCAGTAGGGGAACATCTGAAAAATAGCGCACTTGGTGTACCGGTGCTCGACCAGTCGGCAAAAGCCAACATCACCCACGACAGAGAACGGTTGATTGTCAAGGGCAATGAATTCCATTATCTTGGCAGTAATGGATTTCGCCTTTGAGTTGTCTCACTGAAATATTTTTTCTCTTTCAAATGACTGCTCGATCCACACAGCAGACATTGTGGGCTAGGTTAGGAATGCTGTGTTGCACGTGTAGCGCTACATTTTATTTGGCGTCATTACGTCATGTACCTACGTTATATAGGTATGCACGTCAGCTCTGACATTGGTTTTGCGCATCGGCGTTAAACGAGACATTGGGCCGATGTTGGCCTTTTTAGGTAATGTCGACCGATTCCGATAAGGTTACCGATATATTGTGCATCCCTAATCTAAGCCTTTCATTTTTTGGGCTAATTTTAAGATGGGGAAAATGGTTTAATTTTTTAAAATCTATGACTATATTTCTCATAAATATAGACTCTTAGTTTTCATTGATACCCAATTGATATGCTCCTATGAACTTCACATGTTTGTGCTTATGGATCCTTTTTGATGGAAATGACCTGCATTTAGGTTGCCAGTATGGAATGCTGTCCTGACATTGTAGACAAACACAAGGGTTGTCATAAAACGTAAGAGTGGTGTTGTGTGCATGTTCCCTGAAGCAAGGACTGCTCTTCCATGTAACAAGCTCCCTCTCAAACAGAAAGCGGTTTCAAACAGAAAGCGGTTTTCAGTAGACAAAATATGACTATGGTGCAGTCTTCGAACACCAGTTTGAAAGAGTAAGACACTTATAGATTGGAAAAAGCATTACATACATTTATTTGGCAACGTTTCTTCCTTAGGCCATGTTGGTTCTATTTAGCATTTAGGAATCAGTTTGATTCTACTCTACTCTACGGTAAGCTAGCCTAGCCATAGCTGGCACCATGTAAACTGCAATTCCTACACTTTGTTTTAACGTTAAGAAATGTCAATAATCATCGCTTGCGAAAAGTTCAAAGAATCTTTCGAATAAGAAAAAAGATACACTTACTGTAGCAAATTTTACAGATCCATACACTGTGTACAGTGGTTGAAAAAGTACCCAATTGTCACACTGGAGTAAAAGTAAAGATACCTTCATAGAAAATGACTCGAGTTAAAGGGAAAGTCACCCAGTAAAATACTACTTGAGTAAAAGTCTAAAAGTATTTAGTTTTAAATATAGCCTACTTTAGAATCAAAATTAAATGTAACTGCTAAAATAAGCATCAAAAGTTAAAGTAAAAATAATTTAAAATTCCATATATTAAGCACACCAGACAGCACCATTTTTTTTTTTTTCACTCGAACACTCAGAGGTCATTTACAAATGAAGCATTTGTGTTTAGTGAGTTCGACAGATCAGAGGCAGAAGGGTTGACCTGGGATGTTCTCCGGACAAATGCGTGAATTGGACCATTTTCATGCCCTGCTAAGCATGCAAAATATAACAAGTACTTTTGGGTGTCAGGGAAATGTATGGAGTAAAAAGTACATTATTTTCCCCTAGGAATGTATATTAGTGAAGTAAAAGTAGTCACAAATATGAATTTATAGTACACAGATACCAACAACAACAAAAATGACTTAAGTGGTACATTCAAGTATTTTTACTTAAGTACTTTACGGGAAGAAAACACCTTCATCAATAGGCGCTAAGGGTAGTTCGCGTCTATGAATGGGCTAGACTAGCCATACAAGGGCAGGCAGAGAGTCAAAGCATATCCTATGTTGCTTAGGTTTAGCTGGAGAGCAATGGCTAGTCCAAATACCATCACGTTCCTACCACGGGGAAATAAAATAACTTGCAACAAAGTTTATAAAAGCAGCACAGCGTGACAGCTAAATTAGCTACAATGTAACAGCAAGAAATCATTGCATAGTCAACCCATAGGATGACGCGGGACACAAGAAAGCCGGGGGACAATTGTAAACAAAGACAACCACTAATATAGATTGGCATAATCGATATCGTCAAAGGTTTGAGTCCATTTCTGATTACACAATCTAGGTCGAAAGGATTCTTACCTCAAAACACGTAGCTGGTGATGTAAGGTTGAGGACAAGCTGCTCCTTTCTTGATTGTCGAACGTACTAACTTTTCTCTCTTAGCAGCCAAATGTTAAGTTCTATCCGAAATTGCAGTTTGATCTGCGTTAGCTGCTGAATACATTGTTCACCGTTACCGCCTCACTCCGGTGCATCCTTAAGCTATTTGTTTTACTAGCTAATATCTAATTTCTCGTTCCACTCCATCGAGTTAGGTATTGAATACAGTCATCATGTACGTTACCTCAAAAACACCAGGAAGGGGAATCTCCAAGGAGCCAAAGCAAAATAAACGTACGTTTTCTTCGTAGACGTAAATCAGTTAAATTGTGTTTCTACGTTCAGTATGCGTAGAGTTCATTCGGGAATATGACCAAAATAACTACGTTTCCCTTGGTACACCGCAACTCTAATAAGTAGGATATCCGTTCCCCCCTTTTTTTTACACAAATGTCGTCATCATTTTGAATTTGACATTTTATTAAAATACCACTGTATTATTTTCTGACGTTGTTTAATACATAGTGTCTTATTGTATTGAGCACGTTATGCATAATGACTAAAGGTATTCTTGTTTTAGAATTGAACATAATAATAATAATATATTGGTTACAGGTAGACTACATCTAATGTATTAGGCTTCATCAGTTTGCACACCCTTCTATCAATAGGCACACAAAACACCACAAACAAACAAAACTCCACAGAAACCAGTGTTGGGGAGGAGTGAACTACAACTAGTAATTGGGGCTCCTGAGTGGCGCAGCACTCTAAGGAATGGCATCTCAGTGCTAGAGTTGTCACTACAGACCCTGGTTTGATCCTGGGCTATCACAACTGGCCATGATCTGGAGTCTCATAGGGCGGGCACAATTGGCCCAGCGTCGTCCGGGTTCGGGGAGGTTTTGGCCAGGTAGGCTGTCATTGTAAATAAGAATTTGTTCGTAACTGACTTGCCTGGTTAAATAAATAAAATAATCTCCATTTTGCAGTAGCTTAGTGGTAGTTGAACTAAATTGAAATCTAGGTAGTGTTTTCAGTAGTTAATTACTCTTTTTAACATGTAGCGGTGTATCTAACTACTAGCCTTCACAATAACTACTGGTTGTATCCTACACACTACTTATTTTGCAAAAATAAAATAAAATATTGTTGTAGGCAAGAATGTCCTTTCTTTTTCGGCATCAGACCTGCTTAATTCTCACAGTTATTTTGTTTAAAAGGCCAAATTACACATTCTGTTAACATACACCAGAGTTGACCTGTTCTTGCAATACATAGAGTATGACATTTCAGATTTAGATATGATAATTTATCATGAAGTGGTTTGGATTTAGTGAACTACTTTTCCAAAGTAACTTTAGTTAAGTAAACTGTATTTTTCTTAAGGGTAGCTTTAGTGTAGTTTAACTTGTTCCAGTGTGAATGAATTGGTAGCTTGGTAAATTATATTTTCAGCGTAGCTTCCCCAACACTGACAGAAACACATAAAACACATGTTTTACAAATACCAGTCAAATATCGAATCTCTTGGAATATCTTATTCAGTGCATTGTTCATTTTCCATTCCATTGCATGTTATTTGAAAATCACAGGGTCCCACAAACAAAGCCATAATAACTGTCCCACCTATTCCTAATATTTTTGCAGACATATGCTGTCATCTAGTGGCACTTACTTAAGTGCACCATTCAACCAAACTAACAAAACTAACAGATATTATATTTAAGATATACAAGGCTTCTCCCAACTCAGTTGACACATATAGAACAGAAGAACACATTTTTCCCCAGAACTAGCTTCAGTTCTGGCATTTGGATTAATAAACATGTAACAGCAAGATACCCCCCTCCCACACACACAATTATTAATAGATATAGGGTCAACACCCATGACATGCCTTGAGCGAGTAACAGGCATATCAGCGTCTCAAATTCATCTCAGCTAATCCGAGTTGAAGATATCTCTTTAAAATGGTAATGTCAAAGTCCCTGGCTGTAGGCTAGGCATGGATGAATAGCCTAATATCATAAAGTAATAATGTTATCATTCACTAGATGTAAATTATAGACCTTTGAAGTCTCCTTTATAATGACAGTCTTTGAACTCATATACACATTTATTTTCATGGCCTTTAAAAAAAAAAGTAATCTCCCTTCGTGTAGAGTGGACTGATGCCAACAGAGGATTTTGTTTCAGCAACCGTAGGATAATATTTCATTTTAATGTCTGACTGCCTGAATAAAGAAATAGGCCGAAAGAAAATAATAATTATTAGTAGTATGTATTTGTTTTTACAAGTTGTTAGAGGACATCTAACATCAATAAACAGTTTATACGTATACTTAGTGCAGGGGTTTTCTACGCCATCAACATTTGCTAAAATCTGTGAAAGGGCTAATGACATATTTAACCAAAGACATGGCTTGTATAAACTACTTTTATTTTACGTCAATGTAGGGCCTAAAGCTAAAATGCACAAACCCTTTTGCATAGCATGTGAAAGAATTTGTGAGCACGGATAATCTCTAATGCTGGTGTCACTCCATGTGTTTGAACCGCGGAGGGTTCAAGGATTATGTTCGTCAGAGTTATGACTTTAAAGTGTGTCATGAGGGAGATTGAACAGGGGCTATAGTATTCATTCTACATTAATTGTACTGTATTACGTTTTGAACTGGTCCTAAAACCATTTGATTTATAATCAGATTTCAGATCTCTCTTTCTCAATAGTAGAAATGGCTCCGTTATCAAGTGGGCCAATTAAAACAAACTTCAAAGTAAACATGTTTTCCAAAGGGCCCATGTGTTTCGGGAAACGTTGTTCCGGCGGAGTTCTAGTGAAGTGAGGCGGAGCGAGCAATCCTTTCAGGGATGAAACGCGGGCTGAAGAATAATGAATGAGAGAAACTGGGCGGAGAAAGTTAGACTTGATTTTCACATGTCGCTTAGTGCCATGGTAAGTGTACTTTTTTTGGAGTAATATGACAGCTATTCTGCAGTGGATATTTATTAGACTTTATTTGACTGTAAAGTATCCTAAATAAACGAACATTCTAAAACGGTCTGGACTGGAGTTAGCCACTTGGATTGGAAGACTTCTTTGTGAAGAAGGTATGTGAATGTGATGAAATGGGATTGGAACACATTCTTTTTGCGTTTGTCGCTTTGAAAGACAGTGCACTTGTTCTGCCTTTGTTTGACAATCCAAAGCTCTGGGTTATGATGAACTGTTTACACATTTCAAATGTAGCCTATGCTCCAATGTTTTAGACCAAGCAACTAATTACATAAGTAATTTTTTCGGGGTTTTAGTGTGTGTATTGTTTTCAAATGCCAGTAGCTCTGCGTACACACTGTTGTCATGACAATGCTACGGAAACAGCGCATGGCGCGTTTGTTAGCCGCTTACTGCGTTGAACTTCTATTCAACTACTGCCATTCTAGGCAGTTTACAAATCCACCCTCACTACAAACTAAGTCTACTTTCATTGGCTATGAAGTCTGGAATGTCATGATTCTTGACGCCAAATCTTTTAAACACAAACGTTCTATTGGGTGTTAGCTAGGTTCTCAAAATGAATATTTTTTTCTCTGTCCAGCTGCACTTGCTGATGTTTGACTCTTGTTGTAGCCTATTTATTCAACAACACATGGCCATAATTATACCACTTGCAAATAGCTTTATTCAATGAGTTGTTATTTTCTATGTAAAGAAGTAGTTAATAGTGGTTAATAGCAGTTAAGGTTAAGGGGTTAGTAGGGAATGGGATTAAGGAAATAGTTGAGTGAGGTGTGTCCTGTGTTTCTGTGGGGACTGAGACAGCTTGTGACCCCGTTAGTCAGGAAAAGGATGCTTTTAGGCAGACAGTCTCTTGTTGTTAATAGCCAGCACACATGTGGAAGTGACAGCCTCTACAATGGGGCCAGGAAAGAGTTTGGGCTAGCTGCTTGGAGGAAAAAGGAAATCCAGAGGTGTGTTTGTGAGTGTGTGTGTGTGTGTCTGGTGGGAGGTTCGCTGAGATTACAGGGTTATGGACTCACGTGAGAGGATGCCAGTTCACAAGGGGCTTTCCTTTGTCCTTCATAAAACGATGTCATAATTGGAACGGATCCGACCTGTATCCAATTTGATGGCTGTAACAAAGTCATAAACAGGATATGAATCTTCTGCTCAGCTGAGTCTGATAAGTTTTATTCTTTTACGAGTTTTCCAGTGCTTTCCTCAATGCAACACGACCTGTCTCATTGCCGATGGACATTTTAAGAAGTACTTACAGTGCTAAACGCCAACTTGCTCTCCCCGGGAAGACTATAAATCACTTGAAAATCTAAGGCTGTTGTGTACATGCTGTTTGCTCCTCTGCCTCTATGTCAGAGCACGCAATGACGCCTCTCTCCAGCTATACGATCGCCCGTGAGGCACAGATACGCACATAAACACAGAGTCACAGACAGAGGCCTGGCAAAATGAATACATCAAAGATACATCTGTTACTTATGCATGTTTGATGGCATAGGCAGGCTGTAGACACTCACTGCCCCAAGTTACAGCATTTATTAGCATGCATGACTAGGTGGAAGCTAAGGCGTGAATGTAGATGACTTGGGTTATGGAGAGACGGTAGGGTATAGCTAAGACGCCATGTCAGAAGAATATGGTTGCACTTAGTAGGCATGAAACAAGGAAAAACGACTTAAAACAAAGGCAGGGTTACAGGAACCTGTCCAATGTGTTAATGTTCATTTTGCATTGGAAAACCTTTTTGACCATTTGGGTCCACTGAACTCGATTCAATCGCCCCCAAACGGATCCCCTTGGTTATAGCTTCTATGTGCTTTAATGGAATCAAATGACTTGGTTGATTCCATAAAGTGCATTCACAGGGTTTTTTAAAAGGGTTCAAATGGAGTCTGACATGTATAGGAAATATGTGTTTACTGTGGGCTCGTCCGAAATGGAATCCTATTCCCTATGCAGTGCACTACTTTTCACCAGTGCACTTTGTAGGGAATAGCATGCCCTTTGGGACACTGACCTTTTTATTATAACTGTGCTAGGGGCGTATGGGTGTCAATACCGAAACCCACTTTTCAGCAGGTGCTGTGGCCGTGAAGGATTTACAGAATAATTATGCTGAATAAATACATGCATAATATTATTAATCATATTCATGGTATGTTTTCAGAACTGGGAAAGCTCTGTGGCGTCGGAATAAAAATATTTCAACAGAGATTAATTCTAGGTTTGTTGCTTTTTTAAAGTTAATCAAACAAGAAGTGTGTTATATGTTAACTCAGCAAACAAAGAAACATTCTTTCACTGTCAACTGTGTTTATTTTCAGCAAACTTAATATGTGTATATATAACAAGATTCAACAACTGAGACATAAACTGAACAAGTTCCACAGACATGTGACTAACAGAAATGGAATAATGTGTCTCTGAACAAAGGGGGGGGGGGTAACAGTCAGTATCTGGTGAGGCCTCCAGCTGCATTAAGTACTGCAGTGCACCTCCTCCTCATGGACTGCACCAGATTTGCCAGTTATTGCTGTGGGATGTTAGCCCACTCTTCCACCAAGGCACCAGCAAGTTCCCGGACATTTCTGGGGGGAATGGCCCCATCCCTCACCCTCCGATCCAACAGGTCCCAGGCGTGCTCTATGGGATTGAGATCCGGGCTTTTCGCTGGCCATGGCAGAACACTGACATTACTGCCTTGCAGGAAATCCCGCACAGAACGAGCAGTGTGGCTGGTGGCATTGTCATGCTGGAGGGTCATGTCAGGATGAGCCTGCAGGAAGGGTACCACATGAAGGAGGAGGATGTGTTCCCTGTAACGCACAGCATTGAGATTGCCTGCAATGACAACAAGCTCAGTCCGATGATGCTGTGAGACACCACCCCAGACCATGACGGACCCTCCACCTCCAAATCGATCCCGCTCCAGAGTACAGGCCTCTGTGTAACGCTCATTCCTTCGACAATAAACGCAAATCTGACCATCACCCCTGGTGAGACAAAACCGCGACTCGTCAGAGAAGAGCACTTTTTGCCAGTCCTGTCTGGTCCAGCAACGGTGGGTTTGTGCCCATAGGCGACGTTGTTGCCGGTGATGTCTGGTGAGGACCTGTCTTACACCAGGCCTACAAGCCCTCAGTCCAGCCTCTCTCAGCCTATTGCGGACAGTCTGAGCACTGATGGAGGGATTGTGTGTAACTCGGGCAGTTGTTGTTGCCATCCTGTACCTGTCCCGCTGGTGTGATGTTCGAATGTACCGATCCTGTGTAGGTGTTGTTACATGTGGTCTTCCACTGCGAGGACGATCAGCTGTCCATCCTGTCTCCCTGTAGCGCTGTCTTAGGAGTCTCACAGTACGGACATTGCAATTTATTGCCCTGGCCACATCTGCAGTCCTCATGCCTCCTTGCAGGATGCCTAAGGTATGTTCACACAGATGAGCAGGGACCCTGAGCATCTTTCTTTTAGTGTTTTTCAGTGTCAGTAGAAAGGCCTCTTTAGTGTCCTAAGTTGTCATAACTGTGATCTTAATTGCCTACCGTCTGCAAGCTGTTAGTGTCTTAACGACCGTTCCACAGGTACATGTTCATGAATTGTTCATGGTTCATTGAACAAGCATGGGAAACAGTGTTGAAACCCTTTACAATGAAGATCTGTGAAGTTATTTTGATTTTTACTAGACATGGTCCTGAAAACGGGACATTTCTTTTTTTGCTAATTTTACGTAAGTGTATGGGCAGTGTCTTTGGATGTGTCATAGATGTGTTTGTGTGTGACTTGTGTATGTGCAAGCGTGTGTGTATATTTAGCGTTTCCTCATACCCACTCTGAACTAACTACTGGTCGGATCCTTCTAATATCAATGTCCAATAAACAATCTACCATATCTACCATCCAAGCACAATAAGCACTAGGCCTATGTAGGACTCAGCACTGGAGAGGAAAGAGCTTTTATGTGATCATCACATACCACTAAGAGCACTTGACAATCCCAGCCCTTGTTGGGTTCATCTCCATCTCCATTATTGATATCCAATAGTTTCTATGTGAGAGGAGGCCTAGGGCAGAACATTGGAGGAAAATAACATAGAGAGCATACAGGACAGTGAGGGAACAGAGAGGCCACTACTCCACTAAATCACAAGGCCTAAAGGACAGCTTTGAAATCCAAGACACCAAGATCTGAGAGGATTTAGGAGGCCCTGGAGAGAGAGAGAGAAGGAAAGACACAGAGTGTGGATGAGAGAGAGAGAGACAGACAAAGAGACTCAGAGAGCAAGAGAGAGAGACAGACAAAGAGACTCAGAGAGCAAGAGAGAGAGAAAGAGAGACATATATATGTGAGTTAGCTGAGCCACAGAAGTCTTCATGGAGCCTCCTCTGTAGATGACATGTGACAAGGTGAGAGTGAAAGAGATGCGCCTACCCTCCCACAACACCCCGTCACCCCGTCACCCATCCCTCACCGTACCCTTCGGAACACTGCATACGTAATGAGTTCCTTGCCCCCTCCCTTCCACCAAGCTCACTCAATCGATCCCAGGTGTGTGGTACAGTAGCTGGTTAAATATCTTAGCCAACTGCAGGCTACTGCAAGAGGCGGCAGGTACGCTAGCGGTTAAGAGCGTTGGGCCACTAACCGAAAGGTTGCTGGTTTGAATCGCCGAGCCGACTATGCTCTCTTGAGCAAGGCACTTAAAATTGCTCTTGAAAGTTGCTCTGGATAAGAGCATCTGCTAAATTGCAAAAATGTTTTCTCTGTAGGTGATGGTTTCACTGTAAAGAGAGTGCAAATTGGGGAGTCGGAGGAGCCAGAATGGAGGACCTCATAGGGTAAGAGAGCTGACCATTTCCTTTCATCATGCGTGTGTGTTATTGTGTGTTGTCAAGAGGAATTCCTGCCTCTTTTTTGGTCATTTCCCCCCTTCATGAGCTCATTATTGCAGTTTCCTGGAAGTGTTGTTGCCATGTGCTTTGCAGGCGTAAAATCAGGATTGGGAAAGCATTTGATCTGCGCACTACCACGCTGTTGGTGATTTCATAGCACCAGTAGGCTATTTGGATAGTATGACATCTTATTTTGTGGTTAAACACCACTCCAGCTACAAGGTCCAAAGCGAGTGCAAATGCAGGACTCATTTTGAATAAAGAGCCTTTGTGGTTCTTGCTGCTTGTTTGAACGGTTCTTTACGATCTGGATTCATGTGTTGACTGAAGCGAAGGGAGCATGTGGATCCTGTTGTTTTTGTGTGGGAGGGGGGGGGGTTTATATATGTTTAGTAAGCACTACACTACATAAGGCCCAGTGCACTACTTTTTGGGAAACATTTTAATTCAGATTTTTTTCAGGGGGTGCTGCATCATCCTCAGTACCCCTACTTCCGGTGGCGATGTGTACAAGTCCAAACAAAACCTGGGGGGCTAATCTAGTATCAGCTTTGAATACAGTTCCTGGTTCTATTGCTGCCTTTCATATAGGAGAAGGATGGAGTTATCCCTAGACACCGTTAGTATTCAGGGAAGAAAAGCTGATCCTAGATCTGCGACCAAGGGAAACATATTTTAGGAGTCCCTTTGCAGGACCTCATGTCTTTGGCAGATGTTTTTGTAAACAGATGCTCTGTGTCTCATGGTTTCTCTTGTCTCTCTGATGATTTTCTTGGGACTGATCTTGTTGGGGACTAAGAGGTTTCCAGACAAACGTGTCTGTGCATTTTAATAGCTAATCCTGCTGTATTTTTAGCCATTAGAAGAGTGAACCCTTTCCAAAAAGTTAGAGTGCCTGCTGTCGAGTTTGTTGGTTGACTTTCACATGCCACATGCACACACACGCGCACACGCACACACACACACACACACACACACACACACACACACACACACACACACACGCACACACGCACGCACGCACGCACGCACGCGCACGCGCACGCGCACACACACACACACACACACACACACACACACACACACACACACACACACACACACACACACATCGATGTAATCACTCTCTTCTGAACGCTGTAGAGTCAGCAAAAGCAGAGAGTGATGCCCCGGAGGATTGATAAGCTAGCTGTCTGTAGAAAGGAAGCCTTTTACATGTAAAAGTCTGCCGATAGCGATGTGGAGCTGATCTGTAAAGCCTTTCGTACTCTGTGGAGTATCCTGAGTTGCCCCTGGCGCTGGATCCTGACAGAGCTGATAGATACTGTATACCCAAGGCCTTATTGCTTCAGAAACACCTTTGACATGATCAGCTTGCTGACAACCTTTGTACAACCTTAGCTTAACCTTATGCTTTCGTTGAAGTTTTTACTTGACTCCCCAAAACAAACTCCACACGTCTGCTGTGCAACTGTATGTCCTGTTATTCTGCAAACAACTGCCACACAACCTGATTTCAACGTTCAACCAACCTTGACAGCCAATCTTAAAATCGATTTCACGATGCCTTCACAACCCACACACACAATCTTCATTCCATCTCCACACGGTCACCATTGAACTCCCTCACATAGATCATTCACAGTGTCTAAACAACCTCTGCAAAACCACAAATCCACACAACCTCTGCAGCCTGACCCCCCCCAACCTACCTACTACAACCAGGGTTCCCATATGATCAACTGTCAGAAGAACTGATTCCCTTTCTAGCAGTGCACTCTGTGTAGTTCCATTCATAAATATGTGTTCCCTAGTGAATAAAGCTTAGGTGTATAATTAGATGAGAGAAATGGGGAAGTATCCTCTCAGGTTTTTAACATGCGTTTCTTTTCTCCCTTCCCCTTTCACAACTACTCGATGCTGATAACAACATAGAGACGGCATTGTGTGTCTGCATGGGAAGGCTAAGCCTTATTGTAAATAAGGGCATGTCCTAAGAGAATCGACGAATGTACCATACGTATGTATGTAGGATCTTAATTTGAGCTAGTTTGCTACAGCAGGAACATCATTCTACAGCAACAGGAAATGTGAATTGTTACGTGGATTATATTTCATAGACAAATCAATTGTGACGTATCAAAATGGAAATGGCAAACTTCAGGAGCCTCAAACACACGACAAGGTTACAATTTTCTGCGACGGGGTGATCAAAAGGTGATCCTTCATCTGTACTGTTGACGTGTTTGTGTGTGTGTGTTTCCATCAGCACTCCTCAATTTATGATGTGTGTGCATGATACCAAACACATCTCCCCGGTCTATTGTATCAATAGTGAAATGTCAGTGATTGTTGTCATCTCTCCCTCATTCCCCCTGCAGACATGTTTCCGTTAACGATGAGGTTGCACTATACACTATACACCACATACACACAGAGAGAGAGAGACAGAGAGAGACACAGAAAGAGAGAGACATAGAGAGAGACAGAGAGAGACACAGAAAGAGAGAGACAGAGAGAGAGACAGAGAGAGACACAGAAAGAGAGAGACAGACAGAGAGAGACACAGAAAGAGAGAGAGAGACACAGAAAGAGAGAGAGAGAGACAGAAAGAGAGAGAGAGAGAGAGACAGAAAGAGAGAGAGAGAGAGAGACAGAAAGAGAGAGAGAGAGAGACACCCCCCAACTTCCCAGGAGAAAGCCTCTGGAAAACCGGAAAAGTGTGTAATTGACATGCTCAATGCCACGTCCACACGCCACTCATTCTCCTACAGTAGCATCCGTGACGAGTCATGAACCCAGCATGAGATGAACACCAGGAGGAGGACATCACAGTTACACAGTGGGAATATTATGCAGGGCAGGTCATATCAGGAATTGGATGGAAAGCCCAATTCTACCTGAGACCATCCAGAAAGGTATGCGTTGTATGAGTAGCAAATACAATCGTCCAGTTGCCACACTAACTCATGGATAAATGTAAAGATGAAGGGGTGAAGGAATGAAAACTCGAGCTTACGTGAATGTGTAGATGGATTGTGTGTTTTAGACGCTGTAACGTTGCATTCATTTCTGCACGACTCATTCTTTTTAAGAACACAGATATTCTAGTCTGCATTCTGCAACACAGCATGTGACGTTATTCCCTGCCATGTGTTGCACGACCAAGTAAACGGTTGCTCACCGTGAAAACAAACCACCGCTGTGGTCCTAGCTACCCTCCCTATCTATTAGGCTGTGTGTGTCTGGAGCAGGTGTTGCTCTGCAGCCCTGCAGGCTACAAGGGGGATGAGAACGCCGAGCCAGATTAACCCTCAGCCTCCTGGCCTGCAGCCAAACACACTGCAGTTGGAGTTGGGCCTGTTTAGAATACATGCTATTGGAGCAAAAAAAAGTGAAATCATATATATATATATATATATATATATATACTTTTTCCCCCTCCTATATCTTGATAGCTCTATATGTCACAGGGTGCCATGCGCACCACAAATCTGTCATAGCCCGCTAAACTAAAGCCTAGGTATTAGCTGTTGGAGGTAACACAAGTCTTCAGGTCTTAACTGAGGTTATTTGTCAGCGTGTGTGTTTTTGTGCGTGCGTGTGTGTGTGCGCGCGCATCCACCAGTGCGTACGTGCGCGTGTGTGTCATCACCCTTCCCTCAGACCACCCGGTTCCCTTAAAGCTGACATATAGGCCAGTGCGAGTCAAGCTCCAATAGTGGGCTGTCACCATTACGCCTCTCAACTAGAGACGACCTCAATTTTCCTTCCGTGGTCTCTTTTACGAAACGACTGAATAGATGTAACGTCTCGGGACCGCGATTATATCTCTGTGAACTCAACTTCACTGCCAGAAATTGAGCTTCTGAATGGGATTTCTAAATTGACTCGGGAGGGGGAGAGAAAATGTTTGCTGCAAATAAAATGTGACTGCAAAACAGAAGTTGAGGGTTAAGATGAGATGACTCCTGCTCATTCTCTTGCACGGCGAGATAGGATCAGAGAGGGAGAAGATGCAGCAGTGCACGGAGCAGGAGGAAGATTCTCCGAGAGACACTGACCTGAAACTCTGTTTTTCTCGCTCTAATAGTTAGGACGTCAGATGGATATACTGATCCTAAACTCAGCAACAACAAAAAAAGAAACGTCCTCACTGCCAACTGCGTTTCTTTTCAGCAAACTTAACATGTGTAAATATTTGTATGAACATAACAAGAATCAACAACTGAGACATAAACTGAACAAGTTCCACAGACATGTGACTAACAGAAATTGAATAACGGGTCCCTGAACAAAGGGGGGGAAAAAATCAAAGTAACAGTCAGTATCTGGTGTGGCCACCAGCTGCATTAACTACTGCAGTGCATCTCCTCCTCACTGACTGCACCAGATTTGCCAGTTCTTGCTGTGAGATGTTACCCCACTCTTCCACCAAGGCACCAGCAAGTTCCCGGACATTTCTGGGGGGAATGGCCCCATCCCTCACCCTCCGATCCAACAGGTCCCAGGTGTGCTCAATGGGATTGAGATCCGGGCTTTTCGCTGGCCATGGCAGAACACTGACATTCCTGTCTTGCAGGAAATCACGTACTGAACGAGCAGTATGGCTGGTGGCATTGTCATGCTGGAGGGTCATGTCAGGATGAGCCTGCAGGAAGGGTACCACATGAGGGAGGAGGATGTCTTCACTGTTAACGCACAGCGTTGAGATTGCCTGCAATGACAACAAGCTCAGTCCGATGATGCTGTGACACACTACCCCAGACTATGACGGACCCTCCACCTCCAAATCGATCCCGCTCCAGAGTACAGGCCTCTGTGTAACGCTCATTCCTTTGACGATAAACGCAAATCTGACCATCACCCTTGGTGAGACAAAACCGCGACTCGTCAGAGAAGAGCACTTTTTGCCGATCCTGTCTTGTCCAGCAACTGTGGGTTTGTGCCCATAGGCGACGTTGTTGCCGGTGATGTCTGGTGAGGACCTGTCTTACACCAGGCCTACAAGCCCCCAGTCCAGCCTCTCTCAGTCTATTGCGGACAGTCTGAGCACCGATGGAGTGATTGTGTGTTCCTGGTATAACTCGGGCAGTTGTTGTTGCCATCCTGTGGTTGCCATCCTGTGCCTGGTGTGATGTTCGGATGTACCAATCCTGTGCAGGTGTTGTTACACGTGGTCTGCCACTGCGAGGACGATTAGCTATCCGTCCTGTCTTCCTGTAGCGCTGTCTTAGGCGTCTCACAGTCTCACAGTACGGAGATGACAATTTATTGCCCTGGCCACATCTGCAGTCCTCATGCCTACTTGCAGCATACCTAAGGCACATTCACGCAGATGAGCAGGGACCCTGGGCATCTTTCTTTTGGTGTTTTTCAGAGTCAGTAGAAAGGCCTCTTTAGTGTCCTAAGTTTTCATAACTGTGACCTTAATTGCCTACCGTCTGTAAGCTGTTAGTGTCTTAACAACCGTCCCACAGGTGCATGTTCATGAATTGTTTATGGTTCATTGAACAAGCATAGGAAACAGTGTTTTAAACCCTCTACAATGAAGATCTGTGAAGTTATTTGGATTTTTACTAATTATCTGTGAAGACTCCTGAAAAAGGGACGTTTATTTTTTTTGCTGAGTTTAGCTCTGTGTCAAAGGGCAACATCTACCCGGAGTGCGGCGTAGAGCATGGGTAGTGTGGTCATAAAGCTTCAACTGTTATGACAGTGCCTGTGTAGCGCAGTCATAACTGTGGGTTGATTCAACAATGTAGCCTCCATGAATGGCTAGGTATCAGGTTAGTGCTTCACAGAGACATGAAGAGGGCCATGAAGTAAGGGCTGAGCTCTTTAATTAACTCAGTTTGAGCATGAATCATTGAGCAACAGGACCAGTAGGTGTCCAGACTAGAGTAGGTTGGCAACATAATTTATTGAGCTATTTCACATGGAGTGTTTGAACAGGCTGCACAATGATAGATAGGTCAACCCTAGTAGGAAATAAATTGATTGGGAATATAAGTTCCCATGGAAACGTTGTGACATCTTCTGCATGAATATCAACTCCAAGTCATTTGTCGAAAAGAGACAGATAACAGTACATAGAACTGCCGTCCATCCATCCAACCCTCTTTACGCTCATAGCGGTCTTCTGAACCAACCAGCTCCCAGTTCAAAACCACAAAACAATACTGCCCTCTACTGTCCCTCTACTGAACTGCACCTCCTAGATCACTGAGCCTTACCAACCGTCACTAAGAACACCCATGCTTATCATAATAATATAGAAAGCCAGTGTCACAGCAGCGCTAATAGATGTCAGTTTATATCAGCCCTGTTGTTGATTGTGCCTCTTGGGCTTTGTTTAAAATAGAATAACTCCATTATTGTCGTGTTGATTATGGATCATTATGTGTGTGCGTGTGTGGTTAGGATTATGCTTGTTGGTGACTAACTGATGAGTCA
Organism: Oncorhynchus tshawytscha; assembly: GCF_018296145.1. NCBI lineage: Eukaryota > Metazoa > Chordata > Actinopteri > Salmoniformes > Salmonidae > Oncorhynchus > Oncorhynchus tshawytscha. The sequence continues at coordinate 12,353,693 of NC_056452.1, read as the reverse complement.
GAGGAGTAACAGAATATTGTGCAAGCCACGCTACGGTCACCTCATCAGGGTGCCCACCTACTATACCACAGCGGTGGTGTGCGTGTCTGTGCGTGCGCGCGTGCGTTTTGTGTGCAGATGTGTGTGTCAGAGACGGCTCACAGCTTGTCTCCAAGGGTGTGTACAGCATAGCTGGCAGGTCTCGTGCCCCTGCCTGACGATGGGTACGTCGTCTCGTTAAACTGTGAACTTCCACCTCCTCCCTCCCACACACACACATACAAACAGTACCCACACACACACACACACACACACACACACACACACACACACACACACACACACACACACACACACACACACACACACACACACAGATCTGACTGTGCTCTCACCACTTGAGGAACACTCATCTTTCCGGAGCCCGCTGCTCTCAAAATGGACGCCCTAATAAGTTTATGGAGGAGTGCGCACCCTCGCCCGCATTAATGAGCTCACTCTAATATATCACGGGAGGTCATTCGCGGACGTCAGTAAAAGTGAAACAAACAAACAAGAACAGCACTTCCTTAAATCAGAGGACAAAGTGTCTGTGTCACAGAAATCAGCAGGTCTGTGATGAAGACTTAGAGTGATGATGTGTAATGGAAAGATAGTGAGTTAAAGCCTCTGACGTCAACCGCAGCCTTTTGGGAAGCGGGGTGCGTTTCATACAACAAAACCTAATGAACAACACGCCATTAACGCAACTCGTTGTTGCAAAGTTTATCTCCGCAGCTCAATTAAAGGCCCCGGAAGACATTGATTCGTCTTTAATCAGTGCTGATTAGTCTGGAAAACGACTGCTGGGAAAGGGAAACTTCAGGCTGCCCGGAATATTGACAACTACATTATGATTAATATTTAAAACCCCGGCTCTTCTAAACAGTCCTTTCCAGACTAAAAGAGAGTATTAGAATTGTAGGTTTTTGCTGCTGGTGGTAGAGGTGAGACAATTATCCGGCAGGTAGCCTAGTGGTTAGAGTGTTGGGCCACTGTCCAGAAGGTTGCTAGATCTAATCCCTGAGCTGACAAGGTAATAATCTGTCGTTCTGTCGCTAAACAAGGCAGGTAACCCACTGTTCCTAGGCTGTCAATTGTAAATTGTCATTTGTTCTTAACCGACTTGCCTAGTTAAATAAAGGTCAAATAAATAAATAAATACAAATCCAACCCCTAACCTCACAATGTGCTAAAGTAGCTCAAGGTCCTTTTTAATTTGGTATAAATATAAGAATTAGTTTTCTTTAACACTTTTAGCCAGTGCCTCCCCCCATAAGCTGAGCTGCTGGAAGTTGCGGTTGGGTCTTTGGGGAGTTCAAAGTTCTTCCCTCTGACATTGCGCCAGAGGTTCATGATTTATTCATCTTGGCTACAGACCACATGATCTCTGATTTATGTCTGACTGGCTTAGAGGGAGAGAGAGAGCAAGAGAGAGAGAGAGAGACTCCTACAGAAGACAAGGCATTTACTTCCAAATCCTCCATGCCAAACATTTACATTTTTCTCTGAAGATGATTCATTTAGGAGCATTAGGCATCAGGGGTGGTGTGGGGAGAGTGTGCACGACAGGGAGATGAAAAATGAGGATGAAATGCAAATGACTGTGCTTGTAATTTCACTGCGTGCATGTAATTGTGGAACTGTGTTCTTGAAGTTGCCAAAGAGAAATGGCCAGTAGGAAGTTGGAAGAGAAATGTGTGTGCGCGCGGGTTTGTGTGTATGAGTGCGTGCGTGTGGCGCGATTCAATTGAAAAACACTTTTTGAGTCTGTGCCAAATGAAAATCCCACCTCCAAAAGTCTTTGGACTGTTAGTAAGAAGGAAGAGTCAGACGGAACAAATAGGTGAACAATACATGAGTGAAAGAAACAATGAAAGAGACAGAGAAACAGAGTTGCCGGAGGAAGAGAGAAGGAAAGATAAACAAAGGAGGCTGGAGGAGAAATAAAAAGACACAGTAAGAAACGGAGACAAAAGTAGTATCGGAAAGAGGGGTGGAATCCATCCATAATTCAAATTCCCTCCACTGTGTTTGTGTTTGTGATACCCCCTCCCGCTCCGGCAGACAGACACTCAGAGCTATTAGGCTGCCTTTCACTCGCTCCCCTACTGTGTTCTCCTCAATGGTATGAAGCTGCGACTGGGGGTGGGATCAAAATGGCAGAACAAACAAAAAAAACACCGCACACACAATGTTCAGGAGGGACTCCTTGTCCCTAAAATACACAATATAAAGAAAAGGTGTGGATACGTCAAAGGACAGAACCAAAGTAGTCGAGGTATCGTGGTGAAGTGTCTTCCTCTTTCCACCTGGCTAACACAGGTGGAAAACTGGTCCAATGGGAGAACAAGTCAAACTGTTCCCCCATTGGTTTGAAAAGGGAAAAGGGACACAATGCTCCCATAGTGACAGGTAAACAGAGGAGGTTTCTATCTCTTTCCCTGTCTCTTTAGGCTGGATACAGAATCTTCTGTGACCCACATGTTCAGGTTGATGACACCACAGAAATAGAAGAAATAGAATCTTTTTATATGGATGACACTGGTTTGCTGGAGTGAGTCGGAATGCTTTGTTGTTTTCATACAGTGGTGCTCAACTTTGGGTAAAGGTGCTCTTGTGCACAGATGTCGGATCAACGCACGCTCTCCGAATCCTAACCTAAGGGGGAACATGTGAAACTGATTTCAAATCAGAGTTTAGTGGCAGCTCCATTCTTTTTTTGTAACAATTAAGGACACGCGAGGGTTAAATGGAAAGGTTTACGGCTCGTACACATCGCACCGAGTAGATCTACCGTTTGTCTGCCGATCATTCGTTCAGAGGTGCTAAGTACTCTCCGCCATCAAACGCTAATCGGTGTGTCTGGGGTCTTACAGTGACAGAACGAGAAAGGCTAAGCATAGGATGAGTGAGGAGAAGGGAGAGGAGAAGAAAGGAGTGTAGGAACGTCGTGAGAAGAGGGGGAAGAAAAAGTCCAGATGAAAGAGAGATGACAGGAAGAGTTCATAGTGGCATAGAAAATACAGGAGATTCAGAGAGGAGAAAAATCGGCAGTTCTGTGAAGGAAATGAACAGAGAACCTTCGCCTCTCGACCTTCGCCTCTCCCGAGTCTGTACGGGAGTTGCAGCGATGAGACAATACTGTTCACAAAATTGGGGGTGTAATTATTAGTCCAACAGTTGAAAATTAGAGTTTCTATTCGAGAAATGAAGGTATGTTTATCCCTGTTTCATTCCATCTGCTTCCATTTAAGAAACGTTTTTCAACAGAATGAATACACCCTTGATCAAACACAGTTGACTCTCATAGCAGCCACATACTAACAGCATGATCCCTTTGATCGTTGTATATTTACTCCTCGCATCTATGCACTCTCCTCTTCTCACCTTTTCCCTTCGCTTGTGGACGTCATTGCACAACACATCAGCTGTCTGTGACTAAGGCTGTTCTTAAAACGAAGCACATGAATCCGCTTTACAACCAGTCTACAGCCTAACTGGCATACATGGGCGGCACGCGAGTTTCAGGTTTGGGGAAGATCATTTTCACCATAAAAATGCACCTATATAATAAAGTGTTACATGCATAATCACATTTGTGGTCACTTTTGAGAGCAGTATTTTTCTGCTAATTGATTGCATCTTGGAACGTTCACACTTATAGCCTATTGCCGTGTGTGCATTGCTGTGCTTATAATGTGAAGAAATAGCCTTATAGTTTATTCATATTTTAAGCTAAGCGTTCTGATCGGTTGCATCAGCCTCGTTGTTTTGACAATTGTTTTGTTGATGCGGGTGGTTGTATTAATTTGGGCTCTATCGCGTCCCACAACTGTCCCAGAGTAGGTTTGGAATATTTATTTACAAGCGGGCGTTGCATCCCCGATGTGTCTGTCTTCACTTGTAGCGTACTTCGTAGCTGAGATGCCTGTGAGAAGGACCTGAATACATGACAGGCATTGGCTAATAAGAATTTAGATATCGAAGAGAGCCATGTGAGTGAGAGGTGCTTTGGAGCATGGCAGCCGGGAGAAGGGAATTATAATGATTATATTTAGCCCAAGGTTACAACAGTCACTTTGGCCGCAAAAGGCATGGACCTTTTAGGGGGCATTACAGCTACACAAGGGGGATGATGCCGGGAAATTCGAGGCCTAGTGAGAATTTTAACAAGTGCTTGTCAAATTGTGAATGAGAGACTGATGAAGTGTGTGCAGCCTGCGCAATAAACTAATCAGAGCTCATGCCTTTCATCTGACTTTTTGCAAATCATCATTATTATTAAAAGGCTAAACATATAGCCCAATGTTTGTGTAACGGATGTGAAACGGCTAGCTTAGTTAGTGGTGTGCGCTAAATAGTGTTTCAATCGGTGACGTCACTTGCTCTGAGACCTTGAAGTAGTAGTTCCCCTTGCTCTGCAAGGGCCGCGGCTTTTGTGGAGCGATGGGTAATGATGCTTCGAGGGTGACTGTTGATGTGTGCAGAGAGTCCCTGGTTCGCGCCCGGGTATGGGCGAGGGGACGGTTTAAAATTATACTGTTACATTGGTGCCGTGACCCGGATCACTGGTTGCTGCGGAAAAGGAGGAGGTCAAAAGGGGGGTGAGTGTAACGGATGTGAAACGGCTAGCTTAGTTAGCGGTGTGCGCTAAATAGCGTTTCAATCGGTGACGTCACTTGCTCTGAGACCTTGAAGTAGTAGTTCCCCTTGCCCTGCAAGGGCCGCGGCTTTTGTGGAGCGATGGGTAACGATGCTTCGAGGGTGACTGTTGATGTGTGCAGAGAGTCCCTGGTTCGCGCCCGGGTATGGGCGAGAGGACGGTTTAAAATTATACTGTTACATTTGTATCACAATTAAAGTTGCATAAACGACTCTAAATTAAGCATATAGGAGGACATTTTTCTTTATTAACAGCACTTCCTTGGAAATCGTTTGAAAATATATTTTATATTATTCAGCTATGTTCAATTGTATTCTTCATACTATAAGATCATTTAAAAAAAGAATGCCACCAAATTATAAGCAAGTCTTGTCTGCTAAATGAACTAGTGTAGTCCAACTTGCTAAATTAACTAGTGTAGTCCACAGCCATATGGCATAGCCATATCAGTGCCTAACATAAGGACAATTGAGTTTGCTATTCTGTTCTTCTGAAATAAACTACATTTTCTTCATATAATCTTTCTTTAGACCTGTCCAAAATAAATCATGGATTTATTGTGATGGTGTAGGCTATATTAAATGGATTTATTAGACTGTTTAAAATGTAGATGATCCAAAGGTCTGCATCAGGGGCTTGTAGGCTATGTGTGGAAGCCAGGAGATGCTAGACATGTTCATGTTAATTACCGGCAGTTATTTGCTTGACAATCACCGGCTGAATAAACGCCATGACCGCCATAGCCCTATCTGTGACAAGGCGGGGGAAAAACGCTAACATAATCATAACCGCTAACCACTACACACAACATACATTGTTGTTACCATATTTACGCCATAGTCAACATAGCTACTCGAACTAACATGTTAGTAAACCCACTACACTCATGCCATACAGTGTACAGTCAGCAGCAAGCGGTTTAGCATTTACACCGGCAGGCCCCAAAAGCTTACCTTAACTTGGAAGCGTTCCAGTGTTCGATAGCCATAGCCAGCTAGCTAACATATCATCCCTCTCTGTTTAAGCCGGGTGTTTGAGTAGGCTAAACTAGTTAGCTGCACTCTCTAGTTAAGTAAGTGATAGTGAAAAAAATACTATGATCAAAATCTCTCTCTCTATTGCTTCTCAAGTTTTGATTAAATAAATTTGTTCAAAACTGTTAAACTACTGTCTTTCTCTCTTTGAGTCAACTACAACTACTACCACATTTAATGCACTGCAGCTCTAGCTAGCTTTAGCTTATGCTTGTAGTACTAAATTAATTATCTCGTCCTTTTATTGGGTGAACAACATGTCAGTTCATGCTGCAAGAGCTCTAATACTTTAGACGACATCCTCCGGAAGTTGTCATAATTACTGTGTAAGTCTATGGAAAGGGGTGACAACTATGGGCCTCCTAGGATTTGCATTGAAGTCAGTGTACCCAGGGGAGGACGAAAACTAGCTGTCCTCCAGTTACACCATGGTGCTACCCTACAGAGTGCTGTTGAGGCTACTGTAGACCTTCATTGAAAAACAGTGTCTTTTAATCAATTATTTGGTGACGTGAATATATTCAGTATAGTTTTATCTAAAAATGATATGTTTTTTATTTTTATGACATTCACTGAGAGGGATGGTCCTCACCTATGTACCATTATCACTCTAGTGTCCCTGCACATTATAAATATGGTACTGGAACTGACTGACCCTGCGCGTGTGTGTGTGTGTGTGTGTGTGTGTGTGTGTGTGTGTGTGTGTGTGTGTGTGTGTGTATTATGTTTACCTGTATATATTATGTTTACTTACTTTCTCGTGTTTTCTTATTTCTTATTTTCATTTCTTGTGGTTTTTTTCTACCTTATTTGGTTTTTAGTATAATATTGTTATTGATTACTTCATTGGTTTAGAGCTTGCAAGAAAGTCATTTCACTGTACTTGTGCAATGACAAAGGATATACATTATGTAGGGGATGGAGTATGGTCTGCTGCCAACTCATCCCTAATTGCAGTCTGAAGACAAACTGCATCTAACTTGATAGTTCCAGCCCAACTCTCCCTGTTGCCAGCTTGACCTATGAAACCATTTTTGTGATTCATTCCCTAAAATGCTAGACTGGTAGACTCTCTTATTCAGTGTACTTTGCATTAAACACACTGTCTCCCTGATCCATTGCAAATATACTACTTTTTCACAAACAAATATATACACGCACGCACACGCACACACACACACGCACACACACACACACACACACACACACACACACACACACACACACACACACACACACACACACACACACACACACAGACAGACATTGACTTCAGTGGAGGCTCCTCAGAGGAGGATGGGAGGACCAATCTACTCAGTGAATTCTGAAAAATAAAAATATGCAAACAGTTATTGATTTTAGATAAAACTATACTTAATATAGATTAGGCCCTAATCTACGGATTTCACATGACTGGGAATACAGATATGGTCCTCACAATGGGCCTCAGGATGTTGTCACGGTATTTGTGTGCATTCAAATTGCTACGGACAATGAACACAAATGCAATTGTCCATACCATAACCCCACTGCCACCATGTGGCACTCTGTTCACAACGTTGACATGAACAAGCCGCTCGCCCCCACGACGCCATACGGTTGTGAGGCTGGTTGGACGTACTGCCAAATTCTCTAAAACGACGTTGGCTGCAACATATGGTGGAGAAATGAACATTCAATTCTCTGGCAACCGCTCTGGAGGACATTCCTGGAGTCAGCATGCCAATTGCATGCTCCCTCAAAACTTGAGACATCTGTTGGATTGTGTTGCGTGGCAAAACTGCACATTTTCGAGTGGTCTTTTATTGTACCCAGCACAAGGAGCACCTGTGTACGGATCATGCTGTTGAATCAGCTTCTTGATATGCCACACCTGTCAGGTGGATGGATTATCTTAGCAAAGGATAAATGCTCACTAACAGTGATGTAAGCAAATTTGTGCACAACATTTAAGATAAATACTTTTTTTGTGCTAACATTTCTGGGATCTTTTATTTCAGCTCATGTATATTCACATCACCAAATAACTGATTAAAACACACTGTTTTACAATGAAGGTCTACAGTAGCCTCAACAGCACTTTCTGGGGTACCACCATGGTGTAGCTGGAGGACAGTTTTTTCCATCCTCCTCTGGGTACATTGACTTCAATAAAAACCAAGGAGGCTCATGGTTCTCACCAACTTCCATAGACTTACACAGTAATTATTACAACTTCCGGAGGACATCCAGAGAATGAATCTAGTAGTGAAAGCATAAGCTACAGCTAGCTAGTAGTGCAGTGCATAACATGTGGTGGTTTACTAACGTGTTAGTTCTGATAGCTATGTTGACTATGACGTTAGCTAATATGTTGATAACGATGCAGGCTGTGTTTAGCGGTTAGCAGTTATGGTATGAAGATTTGGCTTGGAGAGATTTTTTCCCCTGGTTACAGACAGCTGTTGTGTTGTGCACTGAAGTTCACAAGCAAAGGGAAAAGTTGAGAGGAGGATAGCGTGTAGATGCAAAAAAGGAATTATACAAGGAGCAAAGTGATCATACTGTTTGTTTGTTGCTGCTTTGAAAGTGAACTCTGTGTGCAGGTGATAAGGGATGTATTCATTCCGTCGATTTCTGTTGAAAAAAATTTCTTAAACGGAAGCAAACGGAACAAAACTGGGGTAGACAACTCTTGTTTTAGTTGCTAAACGGAGACGTTTGGACTAATGATTACACCCTAGATCAGCTAGATGCAGGCAAGAGTGTGCAAGGCATTATGGAATGTGTCACTGTCTGTCAACTTCGTTACTCCAATTTGTCTCTCGACATGTACAGTACACTACGTTATAAACATTCATTCGTAGGCTAGGTTGTAGCCACCTCATGCTGGGTGTAGGAGAAATGTGAGTATCATGTAGTAGTCTAAACCTATCGCTGTTACATTGAACTGGGTGAATGGAATATGAATGACAGTCATCCAATATGGTGTAATAGAAATAAGGCCATTGCTCATTAAAAAAATATGAAACGGCACCAACCGCCACTGATTGACTTCCCATCTTTGTTTCTCACCACAATTTATTCTCTTTCACTTAATCAGTCTTTCTGTGTCGTTGCTTCTCTCGCTCGCTCTCTCGCTCCCTTGCTCGCTCTTTCTCTCTGTAATGATTTACCTGGCCCTGGGTGATTGGCTTCAAGTCTGCTGTTGGCTGAGGGCTGTGATCTCTCCCCAGGGTCCTGTTTGCTGACGTCAGGCTAGATTAATACATGCAGCGCTCTGCTTTCCCCTCCCCAGGTCTACCGAGCATTGTGTATTCACAGACCAGACCTGCTGATCAATAGGCTATACTACTGGGAGCAAGGCAGTGGGTTCACATGTTTCACATGCATACTCACACTGACAATATCCTGGTAACACTGTACTTCGATCATATCATCATGCATTATAATTGCAGGTTACTTTGAGGTAAAGTGTTATATGGTATAATAAAAAATGATTGAGCAAATACATATGGGTCTTTCCATAAACTAGGGTACCAGTGAGGAGTTCCTGCACGGGACAACTTGTGACAGCTCTTCATAAGTTATTGATAATAAACGGCCAATTGCTTTCATGATATAAGGGGGGTGATCATAGCTATATTCAATACAATTCACAAGTTGAGTTAGAACCTATGTTTAACCCTTTATCATGGTTGGTGTCTTGACGGATTTGTCCAAAATCGTTTTTCTGTCCTTGCATTTGTGGCTGTGTAAGTTGTCATTATATCATATATTAAGCATGAATAATTCAATTCTATGTAGAACTCGAACCCTGTAAGAATCCTTAATCTAGCTGTAGGACAGTTTTTTGGGTAGAGATCTCAGAAATGCAGTGTAACTACCTAACATTTCGTGTCTCCTTATGTTACGGGGTTAAAACAGTTTTCATGGACACAAATCCAAAAATAATGAACGTGATTGCAAAATCGAATGCTTCTAACCCAGGGGTACCCAAACTGTTTTGGCCCATGACCCCATTTTGATATTTGAAAATTCTCACGACCCCAACTATGTGAAAAAAATGACAGCCAATGTTTACTTTTTTATTTGGGGCTATTGAAAAAACATTCTAACAGTATTTCTGATTGTCTTCTCAACTCACCATCACATACTTTAAATGTGGGGCTAAGACAGTCAATTGCAAATGACTCTGACCTTAACCTAAACCAAATATCGATCCAGGTTGGATGTGACAGCAGAGATGAAGCTTCGACACGACATGCACCAAGCACACCCATCTCATTAGTGGTGGTGAGATAAGATACATAATGTATCGACAGTACACGTCTCATCTCTGCTATCACATCCAACCTGGATGGATATTTGGTTTTCATTCAGACGGGAGCACTGAATCCAGCTTCACACAGATAAGAGCTGGCAAAGGTTAACGTGACTTTCATGATGCTTTCAAGACACCTGAGAACACCTGAGAAATATGAGGTAAAATCATGATGTCAGTGATCTTCAGGTCAGAGTTCCCGAGTTGGAATTATGAGTTGGATGACCGTTCAAAACTATTTTTTCCCAGTGTGAGCTAGTTTTTTTCAGAGTTCCCTGTTGTCTTGAACACACTGAACTCGGAAGTCTGAGATTTCAGATTTCAGGGTTGGGTGCATGCATGCTGACACAATCGCCAGTTGTACGGTGTTTCCTCCGACACATTGGTGCGGCTGGCTTCCTGGTTAAGCGAGCAGTTTGTCAAGAAGCAGTGTGGATTGGCAGGGTCGTGTTTCAGAGAATGCATGGCAGGAGTTGCAGCGATGGGACAACACTGTAACTACCAATTGGATATCATGAAAAAACTCAGTTGTTCACAATTCCTGATATTGTTAGGTCAGTTAGGAGGGACCTACCTGAAGTTGTCCAAAAGAAACTCATGTTTTCGTGGCAAAACATTTCCCACTTGGAGTAAACAGTTTCCGTTACAAAACCTTTTGCTACAGTGCAAAACATTTTGCAACAGTGTCTGACTAGTGAATACACCGCAGGGACGTCAAACAGGTATGCACTTGCCCCTAGCCAGGACCATGCCATTACCAAATTGACGATTACAACCAATAAATTGGTTCCACAATGTACAAGGCAATTTCCCTATCCTTCAATACATGGGAAAATGTGTTTGTCAATCAGACTTAATCATAACATTTCATCATTATTTCACAAACGGAACACTTTTAATAAATGTCTCTCAACTCTCATTACTGACTCCCAATCATGGCGCGCCGGCCACGTATTTCTATACGCCCTTATTGGGAGAAAAAGAGAAGAGAAGATGAGAGGGGAAAGGGTTAGAATGCAATCAATAGACACAGAGTGTATGTGCTCCTCAGACTGTAAAGCCTCTCCCCTCCTCTCTTATGAATGGATTTTTTTAAGAGTTCACGCTCCTCAAAGATGAATGCTGGGGCTTCACTTAGTGATTCTGGCAGACCCTCTTTGCTTCTTTCCATTATTGATGGGATGTTTTTAGAGTTTTTATAGAGATCCTCCAGACATGGGGAGTTAGGTAAGACTGGAAATCAGGCAGGTGCACTCGTGTGTGTGTGTGTGTGTGTGAGAGAGAGAGAGAGAGAGAGAGAGAGAGAGAGAGGGAGAGGGTGGGAGGGAGGGAGGGAGGGAGGGAGGGAGGGAGGGAGGGAGGGAGGGAGGGGGAGGGAGGGAGGGAGGGAGGGAGGGAGGGAGGGAGGGAGGGAGGGAGGGAGGGAGGGAGGGAGGGAGGGAGAGTACATGGCAGCAAATAGATGCTGCACTAGTTCTGGGCGCTCTAAAAACAGAGCGAGAGAGAGAGAAACCTCCGCACCCAACTGAACACAGCACCCACTCTCTCTCCTCCATCTCTGTCTCTCCCCCTCCATCCTTCTCTCCCTCCATCTCTCTATCTCCACTGAAGTACTGTAATGAAGAAAGGAGCTTCCCTTCAATTACATTTCCATTCACTCACAATGAAAAAATCTTTCAAAACGACCACATTCAGTGCACACATAGATATGGATCTATTTAAAGAAGCGGGAAGATGGTTGAATTATTGGTTAGATCCAGTTCCACTGTCCTATTAGATTGTGAAAGCTGCGTAGTGCATTCACACTAATACCACATCAACACGGCAAACACAGCAAAGCACTAAAAAAACAACACAAATAAAAGACGAAGAATCATTTTAAACTATTTTCCATATGTCTGCTGGTATTCTCTCTGTCTATTTGCTTTAAAGGAGAGAGTGTTATTTTCAACATTGTGGAAACAGCACGGAGAACATACATGAGCCTAAAACATAATTCCATAGAAAATGGGGGTGATTTCACCAGAACCGTCACTGTTGGATCCCTCGTTTCATCCACATTTGACGGTATCATGTGGATAATCCTAATCCATGCGGATACAGTATTGTGTTAGGGATTAAGAGGTAAGACTCTAAGTAGAGGTCTTTTTAAGATAGAATGTGAGGATATGTGGAGGATCTTTGCCACCACAGAGCCACATAAAGACGAATCAGCATCATAAGGCATTATAATGACCACTGAGTTACATAAGACCTACTGTAGTTAGTATTATTATGCATTATAAACTGGGTGGTTTGAGCCTTGAATTCTGATTGGCTGTAAGCCGTGGTATATCAGACTTTATAAACTGGGTGGTTCGAGCCCTGAATTCTGATTGGCTGACAGCCATGGTATATCAGACCGTATGACAAAACATTTATTTTTTACTGCTTTAATTACATTGGTAACCAGTTTATAATAGCAATAAGGCACCTCGGGGGTTTGTGACATATGGCCAATATACCACGGCTAAGGTCTGTGTCCAGGCACTCCGCGTTGCGTCGTGCATAAGCCAGCCCTTAGCCGTGGTATATTTGCCATATAACACACCTCCTCGGTCCTTATTGCTTAAGTATACCACAGGTATGACAAAACATTTATTTTTACAGCTTTAATTACATTGTTAACCAGTTTATAATAGCAATTAGGCACCTCGGGAGTTTGTGGAATATTGCCAATATACAGTATCATGGCTAAGGGCTGCATACAGGCACTCCACATTGCATTGTGCGTAAGAACTGCCCTTAGCCGTGGTATATTGACCATATACCACACCCTCTCTGGCCTTATTGCTTAATTATAACCACCAACGAGCTGCATAGTGCTTGGTCAACATTGTAAAAAATATTTTTGTTGACATTCAGATACTACACTCCTGTAGTTATGAAATTAAACTGGCAGTGAATGCACTGGCCCAATTACGTGTCCATATCCACTGGCTTCATTTGCTATTTTTCACCCATTCATATTTCTAAGTATGTATGTACAGAATGTGCTGATATTCACATGGTCTAAATTCACAGAGGTGCCTTTCGAAGCAGAGAACTGTAAGAATTGGGGGAGAGGCATCTTTGCTGCAGGGGGCCATATGTTACCTAAATGGGAATTCTACGTGATCACACAGAGCGAGAGAGCGAGAGTACACGGCAGCAGATAGATGCTGCACTAGTTCTGGGCGCTCTAAAAACAGAGAGAGAGAGAGACCTCCGTACCCAACTGAAAGCAGCACACACATCTCTCTCTCCTCCATTTCTCTCTATCTCCCCCTCCATTCGTCTCTCTCCCCCTCCATCCCTTTTCCTCTCCGTCTCTCTATTTCCACTGCGGAGGCTAACAGCAGGGGTACTCTCTTCTGCTGTGGCGATTGGAAGCCAGTTACAAACGCTGCTATTTTGTGTGTGTGTGTCTATGCGCGCACACGTGTGTGTTCGCTGCACTGAGCGCAGGAGCACTGCCAGGAGAGAGAGAGAGAGAGAGAGAGGGGAGTGTTTGGCTACTTCTGCTGTGTATTCTTCTTCTCCGTCTGATAGGATGAGGAAGAGGATGCAGCCGTGAACACTGATTTAACAACTGTATGAGGAGACCTGACAGGTAGACCACAGCCTCTCAGAGGGGTGTGGCCGCACCCATTGAGGGCGTGTCTGACTGGAATCTCTGGACCTTCATCTAGGCTGTCCATTTGTCAGTCTTTAAAGAAGAACGAACAAAGGCAGTGCCGAGGGGCGGCGACTATGGCGAGTTTTGGGAAACTTACGGACTACTTCAACCGTCGTAAGTCCCGCGAGGAGCTGAGGGGGGGCAGGAGCTCACGGAGGAGCGGCAGCTACTGCTGTACGGTGGCGGAGGCCAGGTAATGACACTCACCAGTGTGTGTGCATGAGTATGCATGAGTGACAAAGGTGTGTGTTTACCTTGGTGTGTTTATGTGCGTACCTTCGTCTGTGACGGTATGCCATGGGTACCATTTATGGGAGTGCCATATGGTTGTTGTTTTTTGCAATGAGATCCTCCTTTGAGATGAACAGACCAATCTCAACCAGAACTGTAACTGCATAACGGTATCACACGGGGTATCAGTAAATATGTTTGCATCCAATCTTTTTTTTTATGCAAGTGACTGGTACCTGTTGGACAACAAACAATGACAGGCCTGATGGAAACACAACAATCGTCTCTAAACTTTCTAAATATCGAATGAACAAAATACGCTAGACGGAGATTTTATGTCGGTGAACCAGATCATGCGACAAATGGCTGTGGAAACGGTTTCCTGCGATAGTTGGTATAGAATAACCATGATGTCACTGCAAACTTGCAGTCACGCGATGCTATGCTGTGTGGTCCTCCCAGTACGGCTTGGAAAAGCATGCAAAGTTTATTAGGCTACAGATGAAATAAATTAGGATGAACTTCAGAGGCCGGTGAAAGTGCACGGTGATGAGCTTGATGCTCCTTTCCAATAAATATCAAGGGTCTTAATAATGTTGGTGACATGATGATTGGTGATTGGCTGCCAATTGACTCTCATCCAGTGTGCTTCTACACCTGCATTGCTTGCTGTTTGGGGTTTTAGGCTGGGTTTCTGTACAGCACTTTGAGATATCAGCTGATGTAAGAAGGGCTTTATAAATACATTTGATTTGATCTATAATCTCATTATGTAGCCTACTCTTTGTGCTATATCTGCGAGCTGTTGGCTAGACTGCACATGCGAAGACCAGAGTGGGAACATTTGCTGTTTATCACAGATTCTTTTGTGCCAAAACCATTGACAAAGTTAGAAATGGAATGGAAACACATAGAACTTCTATTTTTATTCAGTAAATAAAAAAGTATACAACAGTGCTTTTTCTGTGCACTACGTTATTAAAGACAGCTTCAATTCTCAAGAAGCCCGTTTGATGGAAACAGACCGCTGCTGATAAAATGTGCAGATTTTTTGTGTGAATATTAGAATATTCGCTTGAAAATCTGTCAACGAATTGATTCACCATAGGTTGCCCTAGAAGGAGAGGCAACGGGGGGGGGCAAGTCAAGGATGTCCCTATCGCTCCTGAGTTAGTGACCAAATGTATATATTTAACCATGCAACATGTTATATATTTCTGTTTGGTCAGGCATCTGAAGAGACCTCTAGACATTTCAGATCAAGTCTGAGAAATGGACGTTTGTAACATTGTCTACTCAGCCAAAAGTGGAGTCTGCAAGAGTAGACTAATGTCGGCCCCGCGGGAACACTGACTGTGGAGCTGCTACACTCCGTGATGGGCACCCTCAAAACCGAAAAAAACAAAATATTTTCGGTAAAATTGACACTCTCTCTACCAATCTCAGGTCAGAGATATCAATGGTCAAAGACGAACTTAAAAAAATCTATCGAGGGTAAACAGAATAAGCTTGACAAACACGGAGCGGCCTTATCGGAGCTGGAACGCAGTGCTACAGACCACAGTCCTCGCATTAGCGAGCTAGGGGCTAACATTGGCTCATTAACAACTAGGGTGGCATACCTCAACAATAGATGTGAAGATATGGAAAGTACAATGCGGAGGAACAACAGGTGTCTTCTGGGAATTCCGGAGGGAGTGGAGGGCCCAAGACCGACGGAGTTCATGGCCAAGCTGCTTCCGGAGCTGCTCGGCCTGGAGGAGAAGCTGCTGCTAGACCGGGCCCACCGCACCCTGCATAGCCGACCCCGGGATGGAGAACCCCCGCGACCATTTGTCATCATCATTTCTTTCACATTCGCCATGACATACTGAGGAGATCGGGAGAAGCATCTCCTCTCCTCTACAAGGGTAAAAGAGTCTCGATATTTGTGTACTACACCAGGGCTGTGGCTAAGAAAGCGGCTGTTGTACTGCATGGTGTGGAACAAATGGTTGGTTAGCTGGTCTTGTTAGCAGGCTAGTTAGCAGGCCGGCTGGCAGACTGGTTGGATAGCGAAGCCAACTTTGCTGGGTTCATTGATACTTGAATGTTGTTCTTTTTTTTTCTTTTCATTTCCAACCCATGTTGGTGAGTATACAGTTGACTCCCCACTATGATGTGATACAATGCAGATATGCACAAATATATATTATTTATTCCACTCACATTATTGCTTTTTATTTGTATCATTACTATTTTATTTCGATCTAAGCCACCATTCATGGTTCAGTCGCAGTTTTACCACTTTTATTTATTTACCACTTTTAAACCTTTCTTAACCGAGGTTAGTTTTCCTTAGACTCTACTGGGGACTGATCTTTGCATGTTTGGTTTACTCTGGTTAAATGGTCACAAATCTCAGGTAGCACAGAGTAAGAGTAATCATGCTTGCTCTAAAGACCCTAGGGGGGTCAATGATGAGATCAAGAGATTTTACCAGTCTTTATATACTTCTGAAAGTAAAGTGGATATATTGGAATTGGATAATTTCTTCCACTCACTTGCTATGCCTTCTGTCAGCCGGGATTTGGTTAAAAAATTAGAGCAGCCGATCACTGTTGAAGAATTGTCTAATGCTGTCAAATCCCTTCAATCCGGGAGAAGCTCAGGACCTGACGGCTACTCGGCAGAGTTTTATAGAACGCTTCTCTCTAAAGTAGGCCCTATTCTAATTGAAATGTACATCGAAGCATTTGTAAATGGTGCTCTCCCACAGACTCTCACTCAGGCAACCATTTGTCTTATTCTTTAAAAAAACAAAGACCCTCTTGACTGTGTATCATACCGTCCAGTTAGCCTGCTAAATGTCAACTATACAATTCTAGCCAAACTTGTGGCAATGCATCTGTTTTTCACCTTTATTTAACTAGGTAGGCTAGTTGAGAACAAGTTCTCATTTGCAAGGACTGTAAACAGTCCTCCCATCAATTATCTCTCCGGATCTAACAGGATTTATTAAAAATAGACACTCATTCTTCAATCTTCAACGATTATTTAATATTATATATAATCCCTCTGTTACCAATGCCTCTAAAGCCATTTTATCCCTGGATGCGGAGAAAGCGTTTGACCGGGTGGAATGGAAAAACCTTTTTTACATTCAAAATAAATTTGTCTTTGGCTCCAAATTCATTACTTGGATAAGACTTCTGTACTCATCCCCTCAAGTCCGTCAGATCTAATAACACTCAATCAGATTGCCTCCCTTTGCAATGATCGACACGCCAGGGCTGTCGTTTAAGTCCCTTACGGTTTGCCCTCGCCATAGAACCACCTGCAATAGCACTTCGCTCCAACCCAAATCCCTTTACATAACTTTCCATTTGAAATTGTTCACAGTAGTTTTATTTATCTCGGGGTGGACGTGACAATCAGATTTGAAAAAAACCTTTTTCAGGCCAACTTTGCTCCTCTTTTAACCCGTACTAAGGACGATTTGGAACGCTGGTCTTTGCTACACCTCTCCTTAGTCGCAATAATTAATTATATTAAAATGAATACTCTCCCTAAATTCTTATATTTCTATCAGTGCCTACCGATTTTTCTTCCCAATACGTTTTTCAAAAAGATCAACGGCCTAATTCTCCTTTTTTATGGGACAAAAAGCCACCTAGGATACGAAATAGCTTTTGCAGAGGCCCAAACCAGACGGCGGTCTAGCGCTACCGGATTTCAGATGATTTTATTGGGCCGCTAACCTTCAGTACTGGTTGCAGAGAGATATTCCCACCCCCAATTTGGCTAGCGTTGGAGGCCGCCTCATCTATACCGGCATCGTTGTCTTCCCTCGCTCACTCCTCCATTACAGGCCCTTACTCCTCCTTCACCAAAAATATATGTGTCAAAATATCATTGAAGATCTGGAATCAATTTAGACAAACAGGGAGTACAGGAGAGGTCTAGGTACGCACCCCCGTGGGTCAGCGTGGCGGATTTGTTGTTGCCTACCCTCACCACCTGGGGGAAGCCCGATAGGAGGTCCAACAGGAAGTCCAGGATACAGTTGCAGAGGGAGGTGTTCAGTCCCAGGGTCCTTAATTTACTGATGAGCTTGGAGGGCACTATCGTGTTGAATGCTGAGCTGTAGTCAATTAACAGCATTCTCACATAGGTGTAAAAGGGCAGTGTGGAGTGCAATCGAGGTTTCGTCATCTGTGAATCTGTTGGGGTGGTTTGCAAATTGGAGTTGGTCCAGAGTTCCTGGGATAATGATATTGATGTGAGCCATGACCAGCCTTTCATCGCTATAGATGTGAGTGCTACGGGCGATAGTAATTTAGAAAGGTTACCTTGGCATTTTTGGCCACAGGGACTATGGTAGGTATTACAGACTGCATCAGGGAGTGGTTGAACATGTCAATAAAGACACTTACCAGCTGGTCAGTCCATGCTCTGAGTATGCGTCCTGGGAATTTGTCTGGCCTTGTGAATGTTAACCTGTTTAAAGGTTTTACTCACATCGGCTACGGCGAGTGTGATCACACAGTTGTTATGCATGGTTCAGTGTTGCTTGCCTCGAAGTGAGCATTGAAGGCATCTAGCTTGTCTAGTAGGCTCGTGTCACTGGGCAGCTTGTGGCTGGGGTTACCTTTGTAATCCATGATAGTTTGCAAACCCTACCACATTCGTGGAGCGTCACTGGGCAGCTTGTGGCTGAGTTTACCTTTGTAATCCATGATAGTTTGCAAGTCCTACCACATTCGAGGAGCGCCAAAGCCAGTGTAGTAGGATTTGATCTTTGTCGTGTATTGATGCTTTTCCTGTTTGAAAAGCAATCAAATTAAATCATTTACCTTTGAAGAACTTCAGATGTTTTCACTCAGGAGACTCCCAGTTAGATAGCAAATGTTCCTTTTTTCCCAAAAGATTATTTTTGTAGGCGAAATAGCTCCGTTTGTTCTTCACGTTTGGCTGAGAAATCGACCGGAAAATGCAGTCACTACAACGCCAAACTTTTTTCCAAATTAGCTCCATAATATCGACAGAAACATGGCAAACGTTGTTTAGAATCAACCCTCAATGTGTTTTTCACATATATATTCGATAATGTATCCGTCGGGACAATTGGTTTCTCATAAGAAGCGATTGGAAAAATGGCTACTTGTGTACTTTACGCAAGATTTTCTGCCGGAGCCATCATGTGACCACTTGCTAAATGTGGTCCCTTACGGCTATTCTTCAACATAAATGCGTAAAAAGACGTCACAATGCTGTAGACATCTTGGGGAATACGTAGAAAACGTAAGCTCATTCGTAGCTCATTCACAGCCATATAAGGAGTCATTGGCATGAGGCGGCTTCAAAAAATGCGGCACTTCCTGATTGGATTTTTATCTGGGTTTTATCTGGGTTTCGCCTGTAATCAGTTCTGTTGCACTCACAGACAATATCTTTGCAGTTTTGGAAATGTCAGAGTGTTTTCTATCCAAAGCTGTCAATTATATGCATAGTCGAGCATCTTGTTTAAAACAGGAACGTTTTTTATCCAAAAATGAAAATACTGCCCCCTAGTTATAAAAGGTTAAAAGAATAACAGGGTGGTCCTGCTTCAATTCACCTTCTTAGATACAGTACTCAACCGTAGCATTGATTGTTAAGAGGTTTCCTTTGTGTTCAACCTCGTGTTGCGTTTGCGGAGTTGGGACTAATCGTGGACCTTGGCTGCAGCACGTGGTCCTCTAGTATGTCAATTCTTAACTCACATGTTTTATACCCTAGGGTAGAAAGGGGCGTTATCGTCTTCATGACATGCTCTCTGGGTTCCCTGGAGCGTAGATAGTTACGAGGCAAGGTATTAGGATTTATTATGAACTCTTTTAGACTAAAATCACAGTCTTATCTTCACTAAAACTTTCTCTTTCATCTAAAGATTCTGTACACAACATAAAGTATGTAAAAATCACATATACATTATGAAAACTCTTCAAGTTACAATGTTTTCGTTATAACATTCCTCATTTAACTTTCAATAACATCATAAAATATACATACATTTTCATATTCCATCCATCCTGATTCCCACCCATTTGGATTATGAAATATATTGTCCCAAAGTCCATTTAGTTGATGTTCTGTAGTTTTAGGCTGTAAACTCTTCATAAGACACACAGACATTCCAGTCTCTCACATTATAGACCAGAAAGGAGTTGGTCTGCTGCCTTATAATTTATGATGGGCGTGAGGTCATAAAACCCCTCCCACCTCCATATCTCTGTAGATCTGTGATCCACTGTAACCTGATCATCACAGGCCAGGCATGACATAAGGTATTCTAACTCAGGAGAGCAGAACCTCAAGATTTCCTTAATATTAGAGATTGCGCACCTGCTGTTGTTAACAAAGAGACACACACTACCCCTCTTGAGTTTACCCAACGCTGCCGTTCTGTCCTACCGGTGTATAGAAAAAACAGCTAGATTTATATTTTCCATGTCCTTGTTCAGCCATGACTCTGAGAAACATCGGATATTACAGTTCTTCAGATCGCGTTGATAGGATAGTCTCGAACGGAGCTCGTCCAGTTTATTTTCCAGCGATTGCACGTTTGCCAATAGAACGGAGGGCAGTTTATACTTTTTTATTGCTATTATCAATTAAACCTACAGGAGACAAGTTAAGGAAAAAAAAAAAACATTTTGGTGAGATTATAAGAACAAGTATTATTAATAAGAACAAAAGAAATAAGAACACCTACAGTGCATTCGGAAAGTATTCAGCCCCCTTTGAATTTTTCCACATTTTGTTATGTTACAGCCTTATTCTAAAATTAATTAAATAGTTTTTTCCCTCATCAATCTACTCACAATACCCCATAATGAGAAAGCAAAACCAGGATTTTTGAATTTTTTGCAGATTTATAAAATAACAACAACTGAAATATCACATGTACATAACTATTCATGCCCTTTACTCAGTACTTTGTTGAAGCATCTTTGGAACTGATTACAGTCTCGAGTCTTCAAGCTTGGCACACCTGTATTTGGGGAGTTTCTCCCATTCTTCTCTCCAGATCTTCTCAAGCTCTGTTAGGTTGAATGTGGAGCGTTGCTACAGCTATTTTCAGGTCTCTCCAGAGATGTTAGATCGGGTTCAAGTTCAGGCTCTGGCTGTGCCACTAAAGGACATTCAGACACTTGTCCCGAAGCCATTCCTGCGCTGTCTTGGCTGTGTTTAGGGTCATTGTCCTGTTGGAAGGTGAACCTTCGCTCCAGTCTGACGTGCTGAGCACTCTGGAGCAGGTTTTCATCAAGGATCTCTCTGTACTTTTCTCTGTTCATCTTTCCCTCAATCCTGACTAGTCTCCCAGTACCTGCCACTGAATAACATCCCCACAGCATGATGCTGCCACCACCATGCTTCACCGTAGGGATGGTGCCAGGTTTCCTCCAGACATGACGCTTGGCATTCAGGCCAAAGAGTTCAATCTTGGTTTCATCAGACCAGACAATCTTGTTTCTCATGGTCAGAGAGTCCTTTAGGTGTATTGAGCAAACTCCAAGCGGGCTGTCATGGTAGAGTGACCTGATTGGTGGAGTGCTGCAGACATGGTTGTCCTTCTGGAAGGTTCTCCCATTTCTACAGAGGAACTCTGGAGCTCTGTCAGTGACAATCGGGTTCTTGTTCACCTCCCTGACCAAGGCCCTTCTCCCTTGATTGCTCAGTTTAACCAGGTGGCCAGCTCTAGGAAGAGTGTTGGTGGTTCCATACTTCTTCCATTTAAGAATGATGGAGGCCACTGTGTTCTTGGGATCCTTCAATGCTGCAGAAATATTTTGGTTCCCTTCCCCAGATCTTTGCCTTGACAAAATCCTGTCTCGGAGCTCTACGGATAATTCCTTCGACCTCATGGCTTGGTTTTTGCTCTGACATTCACTGTCAACTGTGGGACCTTATATAGACAGGTGTGTGCCTTTCCAAATCATGTCAATTGAATTAAATGTACCACAGGTGGACTCCAATCAATATATAGAAACATCTCAAGGATGATCAATGGAAACAGGATGCACCTGAGCTCAAATTCGAGTCTCATAGCAATGTATGTAAATAATGTATTTCAGATTTTTTTTTAATACATTTGCTAAAATTTCTACAAACTTGTTTTTGCTTTGTCATTATGAGGTATTGTGTGTAGACTGATGAGGATTTAAAAACAAATCTAATTTAGAATAAGGCTGTAATGTAACAAGATACTTCCCGAAGGAACTGTACATAAATTCTCAGATGAATTACTTCTATTAAATACCCTTCACCTGCAAAATCGTCTGGACATGTGTGTTCACACTATCCATAACCATTTATATAATATCACCATAGAAAGGGAATTAGCTTAATAACAGTAACATGGAAATACTAATACGTGTAGTTTTGAGTTTAAACCAGCCTTTATTGAACAATCAAAGAAATCCTAACCAAAAGCCTGTTATGCTCATTAGACTACATATCTTCATAGATTGAAGTCTTAACAAGGATGTGTTTATGAGCTTTCAACAGTGTGTGTGTGTGTGTGTGGTGTGTGTGTGTGTGTGCGCGCACGTTCATGCTTTTGGTTGGGTTGGTTCATTTTAACCACTTTTTTTACACTCATAGATTGAATTAAGATAATGGACACTTCAGCACATGATGGGAGGAAACGGTTCAGGGATTCTGTGCTTTTCCGTCTCTCACGACATCCAATCATGTGTGGAATCAAGCCAGTGTAGTTGTTATCATGGTAAGCACTGGTCTGCCTGCCCTACTGCATCACATTACACACAGCCAGTCACAAGACATGACTCATTTTGCAATCCTCTCTCGCGCTCACTCTCCTGATGTGATCACATAGAATTCCCATTTAATGTAACGTAAGGCCCCCTGCCACAAAGATGCCCCCTGCCACAAAGATGCCCCCTCCCCCAATCCCATAATTTTGCCTGTACTCTTAGCAGCTATGCCTCGAAAGTATCTCTGTGGAATTGGATGTAAGTTTCAGCACATTCTGTACATACACACTGTACTTATACTTATACAGTGCCTTCGGAAAGTATTCAGACCCCTTGACTTTTTCCACATTTTGTTACGTTACAGCCTTATTCTGAAATGGATCAAATAAATGTTTTTCCACATCCGCCACATATCCTCACATTCTACCTTTGAAAGACCTACTTAGACCTACCCCTTAATCCCGAACACCAATCAATCAATCAATTACATTTATTTATACATATTTTCTACGTCAGCAGTTGTCACAATGTGCTTATACAGAAACCCAGGCTAAAACCCCAAAGAGACAGCAATGCAGATGTAGATGCACAGTGACTAGGAAAAACAGCCATGAAAGGCATGCGGCTAGGAAGAAACCTAGAGAGGAACCAGGCTCCGAGTGGTGGCCAGTCCTTTTCTGGCTGTGCCGGGTGGAGATTATAAGAGTACATGGCCATTAAAGGGATACTTCAGGATTTTGGCAATGATGCCTTTTATCTTCTTCCCCGGAGTCAAATGAACTCATGGATACCATTTTTATGTCGCTGTGTCCAGTATGAAGGAAGTTAGAGGTAGTTTTGTGAGCCAATGCTAACTAGCATCAGTGCAATGACTGGAAGTCTATGGGTATCAAACCGCATGCTAGCAGTTACCCATAGACATTCAGTCATTGCGCTAATGCTAGTTAGCAATTGCGCTAGCGTTAGTTCGCAACTTCTTTCAAACTGCACACAGACACATAAAAATGGTATCAACAAGTTCATCTGACTCTGGGGTGGTAGATAAAGAGCTTCATTGCCAAAATCCCGAAATATACCTTCAAGGCCAGATTATTCTTCAAGATGTTCAAAACTTCATAGACCCCCAGCAGGGTCAAATAATAATCACAATGGTTAGGGAAAGGGGATACCTAGTCAGTTGCACAACTGAATGCGTTCAATTGAAATGTGTCGTCCGCATTTAATCCAACTCCGCTGAATCAGAAAGGTGCGGGGGCCTGCCTCAATCAATGTCCACATCATCAGTGCTCAGGGAGCAGTTGTTGGAGGTTAACTGGGCAGAACGGGAGATTTTTCCACTTTGCCTGCTCAGGGATTTGAAGCAGTAACCTTTCAGGTAATGGCCCCATTTGCTCTCAACCACGAGGCTACCTGCCGGTGTAACAGGTCAGCACCTCAGGAGTAAATGTCAGTTGGCTTTTCATAGCCAAGCATTCAAAGGTCGAGAGAGAGTGTCAAAACAGCAGGTCCGGGACAAGGTAGCACGTCCGGTGAACAGGTGTTGGTTCCATAGCCGCAGGCAGAACAGCAGAAACATGATCAGCAGCACGGCCAGGTGGACTGGGGACAGGGACAGCCAGGAGTCATCAGGCCAGGTCGTCTTGAGACATGGTCCTAGGGCTTAGGTCCTCTGGGAGGAGAGCAAAGAGAGAGGAGAATTATAGGGAGCATATCTAAGATCACACAGGACCACAGATAAGACAGGAGAATTACACCAGATATAACAGACTGACCCTAGCAACCTGGCACATAGACTATTTCAGCATAGATACTGGGGACTGAGACTAGGGGGTCGGGGGACACTGTGGCCACGTCCAAAGTTACCCCCGGACAGGGCCAACCAGGCAGGATATAACCCCCATCCACTTTGCCAAGCACAGCTCCCACACCACCAAAGGGATATCACTAGACCACTAACTTACTATCCTGAAACAAGGCTGAGTATAGGCCATGACACTCTACTGTATCAGGATGGGTTGGGATAATCCACATGATACTGTGAAATGATGGATGAAATGAGAACGTGCGAGAGTGAGACGAGGGCTCCAGCAGTGACGTTTATGGTGAAATCACCCCCATTTTCTGTGAAATGATGTTATAGGCCCCTGTATCTTCTCTGTGCTGTTGGAAATACAACTCTCTCTTTTCAAGCAAATAGACAAAGGGAATACCAGGGGACGTCTTGGAAAGAGTCTACAATGATTCTTCGTCTTTTATTTGTGTTGTTTTTTTAGTGCTTTGCTGTGTTTGCCGTGTTGATGTGGTATTAGTGTGAATGCACTACGCAGCTTTCACAATCTAATAGGACAGTGGAACTGGATCTAACCAATAATTCAACCATCTTCCCGCTTCTTTAAATAGATCCATATCTATGTGTGCACTGAATATGGTCTGTTGAAAGAGTTTTCCATTGTGAGTGAATGGAAATGTAATTGAAGGGAAGCTCCAATCTTCAGAATGTACAGAACATACGTCAGCACTTCTCAACTCTTGATGAAATCGATTCATAATGCCGCCTTTAAAAATAGCTTTACTCGTGTTGGGGCCAAGAGCATGGCACTAGCACCAGTCACAGCCAGCCCTTGACACATGCTAATGTCAAATTAGCATAATGATACTTGAATCGTTGACAAACAGTTACATAAAGTTCCTTGGCTGTTACATTTGCATAATTCCCATGATGACCAAATCCTTACGCTTTAGCCCCTTTACAGTACAGTAAATAAAAAAGCTTAACCATGCTATAGCGCCTGCCAGCGAGGCCATGGGTGCATCCCAAACGGCAGCCTACTGTATTTTCCCTTTTGTAGTGCAGTCCATAGGGCTCTGGTCAAAAGTAGTGCACTGTATAGGGAATATGGGAGCCATTCAGACGCACACGCCACACAACGTGGGGAGATGCTTGGCCTGGTCATTATTTGCTGGGAAACAGATTACAGTTCTATTAGGGAGCTCTCAAATTGATTTGGAGCATTGGGCGGACTTGATCTGAGTGAGCAAGGCTGCCGTGGAAGAGCCAGTGGATTAGGAGATTCATGTGAGAATGTTGTTTGAAGCCAAGCAGGCAGGAAGACATGCAGATCCCTCCCATCTGCCTCAGCTTTTCTCTCAGCTCAGAGGAGTCCTTGTGTATGTGTGCCCTTTACAAGAACAAACAAAAACATGGGAAATTGGCAGTAGTGTTAATCTCTTCACATGTGAAAAGGTGGTGTTTACATGTTGCAGTAGCAATGCCTTTCTGTAAAAAGGTTATTGGGCCATCAACTCCATTATTATTGTAGACCTCCATGGTGTTGCACTGATATACATGTATACTTAGCGCTACCACTAGGGGGAGACATTCAGTATTACTGCTGCAAATGCGCGCTTCTCTTCTTCGTACGTTGGTCCGTGACCGTTGGAAGAAGCCCAGTGAAAGGAACAGAAAAGCTAACTCTCTCATTTTTTTTAAAATCCTGTTTTCATGTTTGTACGCATGGCCTTTAAAATCTAGAAATAACATGTTTAACTAAACTTGTTGACTAAACTTGTTAACTCAACTTGTTGACTTTTCTGGTCATTTTGATATATAAAAGCAAATGAAAAGCAAGTGAGATTTTCCCATTAACATGAATGTAGCAAAGCTAAGTACAGTGCATTCGGAAAGTATTCAGACCCCTTGACTTTTTCCACATTTTGTTACATTACAACCTTATTCTAAAATTGATTAGTTTCACCCCCTCATCAATCTGCACACAATACCCTATAATGACAAAGCAAAAACTGCTTTTGTAAGGACCCCAAAAAACGAAGGCAGTGGGAGAACCTATTCAAGTAAGTAAGTAAATACATTTCTAAAATGTAAAAAATATATATATTATTAGCTAGCTGGCTACAGCACCCCACTTTGTCGACTAACTCAACTGAGCTGCTATCTAGCTAAGTTAATTAAATATCATCAGCTAGCTAACTTCCTATTAGCTAGCCATCTGGATGTAATTAATCATTGTAAATTAAAGATACAGTCTCCAAATGCATTTGTAGATAACAGCCATGGAAGAGGGTGGAATTACAGCTCCACCTGTCAGTAAAAGGGAGAGGGTAGTCTACTTGATAAGGCAGGAAATCATTTTATGAAAAGATTCTCCAGTTCCGGGCCCTAGAGAGTTAAACTTTGAAGACAGAGAGATAATAGCAACATCATATTTGGTACTGTCTAATTGGAGTATAATGAAGCCTGTTTCTTTGTGATGTTTTCTGTCCTCAGATATGGAAAGCTGTAAAAGCCTGTTTGCAGATTAAAAGAGAGGTCCTGAGAGAGTAAGGGTGTATCCTATATGCCATGGGATATATGTGTAGGCCTACCTATGTTAGCAAATGTTGTGATTGGGCAGGAATAGAAGTCTGCTCACCCATCAGGGATCAGTGGAGCAAGGTTGGCCATCGCTGGTACAGAGTTAAACATCACACAATGTATAAACTTATTACAATTGGAGCAGGCCAACCCTGCTGGTGATCTGCTAAATGTGCAGGGAATCTGTTTCAGCCCAGCCATAACACACCTGATTCAACTTATCAAATCTAATCAGTTGATAATCAAATGTGTGATTGCTGGGCGGGAATAGAAGTCTGCTCACCCAGCAGATCAGGGATCAGTGGAGCAAGGTTGGCCATCGCTGGTACAGAGGATTTTTATTTTTCACCTGAAATATGCAAAAGTAATAATAGCCGTCTTGTTACTTCTCAAGTATCTATTGTTGTTTATATTTTTTTTATTTCACCTTTATTTAACCAGGTAGGCTAGTTGAGAACAAGTTCTCATTTACAACTGCGACCTGGCCAACATAAAGCAAAGCAGTGCGACAAAAACAAGAACAGAGTTACTGTCACGACTTCCGCCGTAGTCGGCTCCTCTCCTTGTTCGGCTTTCTAGCCATCGCCGCTCCATTTTTCATTGGTCCATTTGTTTTGTCTTGTTCCCTGCACACCTGGTTTTCATTCCCTAATCACACTGCATGTATTTATTCCTCTGTTCCCCTCCATGTCTTTGTGAGAAATTGTTTATTGTTATGTGGTTATTGTGACGCGCCAGGCTATGTTTCCATGTTCCGTGTTTTGTGCACGTTGTATGTTCATTTGGTACATTAGGTTTGGTGAGTGTTTTTTCGCGCTTTGCGCTTTTGCCTTTTTGCTGGAGGTTTTGACGCAGTTTGCGTCCGTCTGTTTGTTCACTCCAGCCTGAATAAAGCGTGAGCCTGTTCACAGCACTCTGCTCTCCTGCACCTGACTTCGCCACCAGTACACACACCCTTGACAGTTACACATGAGATAAACAAACACACAGTCAGTAACACAATAGAAAAATCTGTATACAGTGTGTGCAAATTAAGTAAGGAGGTAAGGCAATAAATAGGCCATAGTGGCGAAGTAATTACAATTTAGCAATTTACACTGGAGTGATATATGTGCAGATGAGGATGTGCAAGTGGAAATACTGGTGTACAAAAGAGCAGAAAAACAAATATGGGGATGAGGTTGGTAGTTGGTTGGATGGGCTATTTACAGATAGGCTATGTACAGCTGCAGCGATCGGTAAGCTGCTCAACTAAGATGTCTAATCTTTACATAGCAGTTAGGTTATTTGTACATCTTGAAGTGATGAAGTGTTGATTCTTTGACGTAAAAGTGTTTAAACTTTTAATTGTTAAACTCTGTTTTATTCTATTGTCACTTTTTCTTAGTATATCAACTATGTGAATCCGTTTTGCAGCTTATCATATGGCATGCATCGCCAATGCAGCCATAGACCTACAGTATGATGGCATTACTGGCCTTATGGGCATTTGTCATCTGAAGCAGAGAATAGCTAAACTCACACATTGTTTACATGTTGAGCTATACAGTGAGTATATGAAACATTAGGAACACCTTCCTAATATTGAGTTGAACCCCCCTTTTACCCTCAAAACAGCCTCAATTCGTCATGTCATGGACTCTACAAGGTGTTGAAAGCGTTCCACAGGGATGCTGGCCCATATTGACTCCGGTGCTTCCTACAATTTTGTCAGGTTGTCTGGAGGTCCTTTGGGTGGTGTACCATTCTTGATACACACAGGAAACTGTTGAGAGTGAAATACCCAGCGGTGTTGCAGTTCTTGACACAAACCGGTGTGCCTGGCAGCTGCTACCATACCCAGTTCAAAGGCACTTCCATTTTTCGTCTTGCACATTCACCCTCTAAATGGCACATATACACAATCCATATCTCAATTATCTCAAGGCTTAAAAATCCTTCTTTAACCTGTCTCCTCCCCTTCATCAACACTGATTGAAGTGGATTTAACAAGTGACATCAATAAGGGATTTTAGCTTTCACCTAGATTCACCTGGTCAGTCTATGTCATGGAAAGAACATGTTTTGTATACTCAGTGTATGTTCTCAATTAAAAATGAAACCAGTAGACAATGTACAGTATATGAGGCAAACCATATACCATATTTTGTACATGCCTTTTAACCCGTGTAATTTAGGTACAGTATGAAAAGAAGGAGATGACAATTAGGCTACAGGAGATGAGTATCACAGGTAACATTTATAAGGTTCATTTTATTTGATTCATTTTAGCAATGTTGCTTGCAAAATGTATTGCAGTTGTTCCCATAGATAAACAGTATCACTGACCCTAGATAAAAAAAAGGTAGGGGTGTGGATCTGAAAACCAGTCAGTATCTAGTGTGACCGCAATTTGCCTCATGCAGTATGACACATTTTCATCTTATAGCTTTGATCAGGCTGTTGACTGTGGCTTGTGGAATGTTGTCCCACTCCTCTTCAATGGCTGTGCAAAGTTGCTGGATATTTTCAGGAACTGGAACACGCTGTTGTACACGTCAATCCAGAGCATCCCGAACATGCTCAATGGGCGACATGTCTGGTGAATTTGCAAGCCATGGATGAATTGGGACATTTTCAACTTCCAGGAATTGTGTACAGATCCTTGCGACATGGGGCTGTGCATTGTCATGCTGAAACATGAGGTGATGGCGGAGGATGAGTGGCACGACAATGGCCCTCAGGATCTCGTCATGGTATCTGTGCAAACAAATTGCCATTAATAAAATGCAATTGTGTTTGTTGTCTGTAGCTTATGCCTGCCCAAACTATAACCCCACCGCCACCATGGGGCACTCTGTTCACAACATTGACATCAGCAAACCTGTTGCCCACACAGCGCCATACACGTGGTCTGTGGTTGTTTGGCCGGTTGGACATACTGCCAAATTCTCTGAAACAAATCAAATCAAATCAAATGTATTTATATAGCCCTTCCATCAGCTGATATCTCAAAGTGCTGTACAGAAACCCAGCCTAGTACCCCAAACAGCAAGCAATGCCGGTGTAGAAGCACGGTGGCTAGGAAAAACTCCCTAGAAAGGCCAAAACCTAGAGAGGAACCAGGCTATGAGGGGTGGCCAGTCCTCTTCTGGCTGTGCTGGGTGGAGATTATAACAGAACATGGCCAAGATGTTCAAATGTTCATAAATGACCAGCATGGTCAAATAATAATCAATGATGTAGGTGGCTTATGGTAGAGAAATGAACATGGCAACAACTCTGTTGGACATTCCTGCAGTCAGTATGTCAATTGCACTCTCCCTCAACTTGTGTTGTGTGACAAAACTGCACATTTTAGAGTGGCCTTTTATTGTCCCCAGCACAAGGTGCACCTGTGTAATGATCATGCTGTTTAATCAGCTTCTTGATATGCCACACCTGTCAGGTGGATGGATTATTTTGGCAAAAGAGAAATGCTCACTAACAGGGATGGAGCTCCGCCCAAGCAAGGCATTTGATTGGTTTGACGTGTTTCGCGAGGCATCACTGTTTTTACACTGTGTTCCGACCCCTCTTTAGCAGATTTTTGCCATGGAACTTCCCCAGGCTTCCCGTTTTAGGGAACCTGGTTCGCGACAAGGCTAGCAAGGCGATAGTACAGATTTCTCTCTCTGATCCTCCCGCTGTGTGTGTGTTTGTGTGAGTGTGCGCGTCCGTGCGTGCGTGTAGAGGGAGACAGAGAAAATGTTAAATGGGAGAGACAGACAGAGCAGAGTCCAGTCTCTTGTCAGACATTTCAGCACCATGGACAGAGCAAGAGAGCAAAACCCTCTATTACTGAAACACATTGTCATTCACTCCAATTGAATAACATCCCATATCAATTATTATTGCACAATAATTGTACAATATGCCCCCAAACACCCAGAAGTCAAACTTAATTTGTAGCTTCTAATAATTGCGGTAGGAATTGAGATCATCTTTACCTAATCCGAGACCTGTTCTTACAGGAACATATGAATTTTGCCTCCAGCAAGAAAAGGAATAACAGACTTTTTGAGGCGCTGTCAAAACCAGTAGGGCTTATAGAGCTGCCAATCATGCCATCTATTGAATAAACCTAGAAGTAGATACAGTAGAGCCATGTGAAATATGATAATGTAAGTTGCATGTGTCAAACTCATTCCATGGAGGGCCGAGTGTCTGGGTTTTTGTTCTTCCCTTGTACTTGATTGATGAATTAAGGTCACTAATTAGTAAAGAACTCCATTCACCTGGTTGTCTAGAGAAGAAAAAACAAACACCTGCAGACACTAGGCCCTCCATGGAATGGGTTTGACACCCCTGATGCCATGATATAAGTAGTGTACTAGTATAGGGGCTGTTCAGAACTCTTCATTCCCGTCCTCACAGTGAAATGTCCTCTCCCAGGACTGTAGCGTAAAACCATGTTACAGTAATGAGTGTAACAGCTGAACTACTCCCCAGCACTGTTTTCTCAGACACAGGAACAGATTTTTGTCAGGAAGCAGAAATTCTCCTTTCATCCTGAATTTTTTTGAGTCGCTTAGCAACAGGTTTGCAGGATGAGTGAAGCTCAGTTCAGCAGCAAGGGGACGGGGGGAGTTCAGCCATGTATGTTATCATGACAGGGTGTTGGAGAGGGGAGGGTGTGTGTGTGTGTATATGTGTATGAATGTATGTGTTCATATTCCAACAATGGAGGCTGGTGGGAGGAGCTATAAGATGATGGGCTTATTGTACTGGCTGGAATGGAATTAATGGAACGTGGTCAAACATGGTTTCCATATGTTTTGAGACCATTCAATTCATTCCATTCCAGCCATTACAATTAGCCCATCCTCTTATAACTCCTCCCACCAGCCTCCACTGTACTCCAAGTGTTTACAGGGAAGAGGTGGTTGTGTGTGGTTTATGGGTTTGAATGCTTTCATTACATCTTAAGCCAAGCATTGACAGAGATGAAGAGGTGTGTGTGTGTCTGTGTCTGTGCGGCAAGTAGTTCTGCTTTGAGCAAAAGATTTATCATGTAAAGTCAGCTATGGGTGCTAACAAAACAAAACTTCCTAACAGCAGAGTGATTGTGTGTGGGTGGGGGAGATCTGGAAGTGTGTGTGTGTGTTGTGTTCATGGAAGTCTATAAGTATAGTATGGCTATTAATGGGAGTAGGTAATGTAGATGTCATCTCTAACCACTGACCTAGGGTCAGATATATATATATATATATATATATGACCCTAGGTCAGTGGTTAGATATATATATATATATATCAAAAAAAAGAAAAGCCCCTTTTTCAGGACCCTGTCTCTCAAAGATAATTTGTAAAAATCAAAATAACTTCACAGATCTTCATTGTAAAGTGTTTAAACACTGTTTCCCATGCTTGTTCAATGAACCAGAAACAATTAATGAACATGCACCTGTGGACCGGTCGTTAAGACACTAACAGCTTACAGACGGTAGGCAATTAAGGTCACAGTTATGAAAACTTAGGACACTAAAGAGGCCTTTCTACTGACTCTGAAAAATACCAAAAGAAAGATGCCCAGGGTCCCTGCTCATCTGCGTAAACGTGCCTTAGGCATGCTGCAAGGAGGCATGAGGACTGCAGATGTGGCCAGGGCAATAAATTGCAATCTCCATACTCTGAGACTCCTAAGACAGCGCTACAGGGAGACAGGACAGACCACGTGTAACAACACCTACGCAGGATCGGTACATCCGAAAATCACACCTGCGGTACAGGTACAGGATGGCAACAACAATCAACAACAATCCCTCCACAACAAACAACAATCCCTCTATCAGTGCTCAGACTGTGCGCAATAGGCTGAGAGAGGCTGGACTGAGGGCTTGTAAGCCTGTTGTAAGACAGGTCCTCACCAGACATCACCGGCAACAACGTTGCCTATGGGCACAAACCTACCGTCGCTGGACCAGACAGGACTAGCAAAAAGTGCTCTTCTCTGATGAGTCGCGGTTTTGTCTCAACAGGGATGATGGTCGGATTCACATTTATCGTCAAAGGAATGAGCGTTGAGCTTGTTGTCATTGCAGGCAATCTCAACACTGTGCGTTTCAGGGAAGACATCCTCCTTCCTCATGTGGTATCCTTCCTGCAGGCTCATCCTGACATGACTCTCCAGCATGACAATGCCACCAGCCATACTGCTCGTTCTGTGCCTTCCTGCAAGACAGGAATGTCAGTGTTCTGCCATGGCCAGCGAAGAGCCCGGATCTCAATCCCATTGAGCACGTCTGGGACCTGTTGGATCGGAGGGTGAGAGCTAGGGCCATTCCCCCTTAACCAGATACTGACTGTTTCTTTTGATTTTGACCCCCTCCCCAATGAAAATTATATTCACCTGAAGTGCTGGTAATGCTTGATCTGTGGCAGCAGCCTGAAGTACGGAGTTAGGTGTTGTTCCCAGCCATAGCTTTCCACCAGCACCGTACCATCCTCCAGTCCAACCAGCTGTGTGATGTTGACCCCTGTCACAGTGCTGTCCTTCACAACACCAGCAATCTCAGACAAAGTGCCAATCATGTTGGAGGTCAATTAAATAATCAAAACGTGTTGTTTATGCTTTACATACCAAGTGTTGCAATCGAATCCTTGTAGAGACGCCACACTGTTGCTTTTGTCACATAGGATGGCAGCAGCTTTCCACCAAAATGTTTGTGTCCTTGGTGGTGTCCTGGTAACACTATTGCATTATCCTCTGCGTAGTTGTTGATGAAGTTCACCACTCGCGGCAAGTCCTTATGCTTCAGGTATAACCTGTGCTTGCTTGGGCCAGCTCTCTTTTTGATGGGAGGCCTTAGATCATTCTCCTTTTATGACTGGTGGAGCAGAGTCAGGTGTGTTCTACTGATGCTAAAAGACAAATTCCAGATTCAAATGTTTTAGTATTATTATACAATAAATAGCTGTAATCACCGTCAGACACAACTGGCTAACTTGATAAGTCGTCAGCTAGCTAAATAACAGTACGTTTTAATTTGGGGTCTTTTGTTTAGACATGCAGCTAGCTAGCTAGCCATCTAAACAATGAAACCTAATCCCAATCCATAAAGTACTAGCAATACAAACCAATTGCCATAGCTAGCTAAATTTAACCAAATATGTACAATGTTAGCTAGTTAACTAGCTAACTTTAAGCTATAACTAGCAATACGAAATGGCATTCTGAGAACATTACTACACACAGATCATAAACGTAATGTTAGCTAGTGAGACGTCTAACGCCAGCTAGCTAACAGTAAGCTTTAACTTACAATGATAACAACTTTCTGATAAAATTAGAAACCTATAATATCTGAAAATGTAGCTAGACTCTTACCCGGATACATGGATGAATGCTTCATAGCAGATCCGGTTAGGTTGTTATCCAGAGAGTTTAGTGACTGTAACTGTGCTCCTGGCAACAATTGATTTACGTTTATCTCCCAACGTTTACTGACACCGGCCATATTCAACGGTGTTGATAGTTCGTAAATTCATCCGTTATTCTGCGCTCTGGCACACTCAGACGAGACTGCTCTGAAACAGTTGTTGCAGTGACGTTCTATTGAAATGTATAGTTGCATAGTGGAGTCTTTTTGTTAAATTTTACTACACGATACATTGGGATTAAAAATAAAAACATTTATAAAATATATGTTCAGTTGAAGTCAGAAGTTTACATCTTAGCCAAATACATTTAAACTCAGTTTTTCACAATTCCTGATATTTAATCAGAGTAAAAATTCCCTGTCTTAGGTCAGTTAGGATCACCACTTTATTTTTGAGAAGGTGAAATGTCAGAATAATATTATAGAGAATGATTTATTTCAGCTTTTATTTCTTTCATCACATTCCCAGTGGGTCAGAAGTTTACATACACTCAATTAGTATTTGGTAGCATTGCCTTTAAATTGTTTAACTTGGGTCAAACGTTTCAGGTAGCCTTCCACAACCTGCCCAGAATAAGTTGGGTGAATTTTGGCCCATTCCTCCTGACAGAGCTGGTGTAACTGAGTCAGGTTTGTAGGCCTCCTTGCTCGCACACGCTTTTTCAGTTCTGCCCACACATTTTCTATAGGATTGAGGTCAGGGCTTTTTGATGGCCACTCCAATAACTTGACTTTGTTGTCCTTGAGTCATTTTGCCACAACTTTGGAAGTATGCTTGGGGTCATTGTCCATTTGGAAGACCCATTTGCGATCAAGCTTTAACTTCCTGACTGATGTCTTGAGATGTTGCTTCAATATATCCACGTAATTTTCCTCCTCATGATGCCATCTATTTTGTGAAGTGCACCAGTCCCTCCTACAGCAAAGCACCCTCACAACTTGATGCTGCCACCCATGTGCTTCACAGTTGGGATGGTATTCTTCGGCTTGCAAGCCTCCCCCTTTTCCCTTCAAACATAACGATGGTCATTATGACCAAACAGTTCTATTTTTGCTTCATCAGACCAGAGGACATTTCTCCAAAAAGTACGATCTTTGTCCCCATGGGCAGGTGCAAACCGTAGTCTGGCTTTTTTTTATGGGGGTTTTGGAGCAGTGGCTCCAAGTAGTGAGTGGAGTTACAACGGACTATACTAAACAAGTTAAATGTCTTACCTGTGATGAAATGTTTTCCATGCACACAGGATCTCAATTTCCCTCTCTCCCATGCCGAATAGCCTGAAGCCACAGGGCTTCTTCTCGCAGGGTCTATATCCTTACGTGGGATCATTGCAAACCGTAGGTCAGGATTTGTGACCTGGTTACATGTACATTGAACAACACAGCAGCTTTTCGGCATGTTTTGTTATTTATGTAAAGCAAAAAAATCTATGACGATGTTGGCTCTTTTACAATGAGGGTCAATGGGAATTAATGTACGTTTTCCCCAATTTTTCGGAGTGGATGAGGGGAATTCCTTATTGTTACGTGAATATTGACTCGGACTATGCCCTATGTCTTAATGGTGGTTATGTGGACAAGCAGAGATGAAGAATCAAATCCAAACAACTTTAACATTTAAATACAAAATTACATTTTTTTCCACCAATGAGGTAACTTGTTGTGGTTCATACAACGAAACAGTCCAGGCAATAGAGGACATATCAATCACAAAACAAAACTTTGTGTGTGACTATTTGTGGGAGTAGAAGTAGGGGAGAACCAAGATGAAAGTAACACTCCCATTTTCTCAGATGACACGGAAGCTAAAATGACAGAGTGAACTCAGCACGTACCTAATGCAGAGGATGAGCTCCCTGCAATAAAACAGACCGGTCCGAACGTGTTTAGCCCAGTTATCAACAAAAAGTGGTTTTGAGTGATGTACGGAAAAAAACAGACCCAGACATGTTTTTCGGTTTTTTAGAGTTGTGTTTAGTTGTTTAAGGTTCCATACATATGTCATTTTCTTAACCCATGTTAGCTATTCTTGGATGTTAGCCTGTGAGAAGTTACAGGAGAGACGGGCGGGAAGAAAGTAACACAATGTTAAAGCTCCAACATGTAAGTCTTTGGGAAACCTGACCAAATTCACAGAAATGTGAGTTTATACAGTGGGGCAAAAAAGTATTTAGTCAGCCACCAATTGTGCAAGTTCTCCCACTTAAAAAGATGAGAAAGGCCTGTAATTTTCATCATAGGTACACTTCAACTATGACAGACAAAATGAGGGGAAAAAAATCCAGAAAATCACATTGTAGGATTTTTAATGAATTTATTTACATTATTATTTATTTACATTTATTTACATATTTATTTATTTACAACAAAAGTTTATCTCAATACTTTGTTATATATCCCTTTGTTGGCAATGACGGAGGTCAAACGTTTTCTGTAAGTCTTCACAAGGTTTTCACACACTGTTGCTGGTATTTTGGCCCATTCCTACATGCAGATCTCCTCTAGAGCAGTGATGTTTTGGGGCTGTTGCTGAGCAACACGGACTTTCAACTCCCTTCAAAGATTTTCTATGGGGTTGAGATCTGGAGACTGGCTAGGCCACTCCAGGACCTTGAAATGCTTCTTACGAAGCCACTCCTTCGTTGCCTGGGCAGTGTGTTTGAGATCATTGTCATGCTGAAAGACCCAGAAACGTTTCATCTTCAATGTCCTTGCTGATGGAAGGAGGTTTTCACTCAAAATCTTACGATACATGGCCCCATTCATTCTTTCCTTTACACGGATCAGTCGTCCTGGTCCCTTTGCAGAAAAACAGCCCCAAAGCATGATGTTTCCACCCCCATGCTTCACAGTAGGTATGGTGTTCTTTGGATGCAACTCAGCATTCTTTCTCCTCCAACTGTGGGAGCTTTGACTGGATGCTGTGTGATCATACGCATACATATATATATATATATATATATATATACGGGGATGCAGTTACTAAAATAATAGAGCAAGTGGCTATACATACATATACATAACCTGGCTGCTTAATTATGACAAAAGTCATACAACTAAGGATGTCTATTTCAACCCTGTTACAGTAGCCTAAACCTATCACTGTTATATTGAACTGGGTGAATGGAATATGAATGAGAGTCATCCAATATGCTGTAACAGAAATAAGGCCATGCTCATTAAAAAAAAATGTCCTTCCTCATCTTAAACGGCGCTGACCGGGACTCATCTGATGTGACCACCATTTGCCTCGTGCGGCGCGACACATCTCCTTGGCATAGTGTTGATCAGGCTGTTGATTGTGACCTGTGCAATGTTGTCCCACTTCTCTTCAATGGCTGTGCGAAGTTGCTGAATATTTGCGGGAACTGGAACACGCTGTTGTACACATCGATCCAGAGCATCCCAAACATGCTCAATGGGTGACATATCTGGTGAGTATGCAGGCCATGGAAGAACTGGGACATTTTCATCTTCCAGGAATTGTGTATAGATCCTTGCGATATTGGGCTGTGCATTATCGTGCTGAAATATGAGGTGATGGAAGTGGATGAATGGCACGACAAGGGGCCTCAGGATCTCATCACAGTATTTCTGCCCAAAATCATAACTCCACCACCATCATGGAGCACACTTCAGCAAACTGTTCGCCCACAAGACGCCATACACGTGGTGTGCGGTTGTGAGGTCGGTTGGACGTACTGCCAAATTCTCTAAAATTACATTGGAAGTGGCTTATGGTAGAGAAATGAGCATTCAATTCTCTGGCAACAGCTCTGTTGGACAGTCCTGCAGTCAGTGTGCCAATTGCACGCTCCCTCAAAACTTCAGACATCTGTGGCATTGTGCTGTGTGACAAAACTGCACATTATAAAGTGGCCTTTAATTGTCCCCAGCACAAGGTGCACCTGCGGCATGATCATGCTGTTTAATCAGCTTATGCCACACCTGTCAGGTGGATGGATTATGTGCACAATACTTTAGAGAAATACGTTTTTTGTGCATATTAAACATTTCTGGGATCTTTTATTTCAGCTCATGAAACATGGGACCAACACTTCACATGTTGCGTTTTTATATTTTTGCTTAATTCATTCCCACAATTGACGAATAATACGTGTAATAATGTACGCGTTTCTACCTATAACAAGGAGTGGCAGTAGAAAATTGACATTTTTGTCCAACAGATATGGGATGCATACACTTACTCATCCCATCCCTCTCACACAAACACCTCTGCTTCTCTCTCCCCTTCCACCAATAGATCGACCTACACCGCCCCACACACACACACACACACACACAAACAACAACAACAAGCTCAGAGGTTCAACAGTTGTTCCATCCCCGAGCCCAAGTCAAGAGAATACTTGATGTGTGAATGCGTATACAGATTGGTTGTTTCAGAGGGCATGCCAAATTGAGCAGGAATGGGAAGATTTGAATAACCAATATCTAGTCCTAGCTGATGGAGCTCGGATACTCCCCTTCCCCCCAACACACACTCACAGGTTCCCCATTGTGACCCATTTTCCCAAGCACCTCTGTGCAGTCAGACCGTTAGATTATTCTGTGCCGCCAGGTACACAATAATTTCCCCCCTCTCTGATTGTTCCAGTGTGACTCCCTCCCCATGGTTTACTGCAGCTAGTGTTGCCAGCACTGCCACTACCTGGGTGGGGATACTCCACCAAAATTCCCACTGGCTAAAGTACGAAGTCATCAAAGTTCTCATTAGCAGCTTTAATAAAAACCTTGTCTTTTTGCTCACCCATCCAGGGGCTTTGGCTTTTGGACCAACCCTGCCAGACTTTTGAGGGGGCGATGCTGCTTTAGTGGGTCTCTGACCACATTCACCTTTCTGTCTTGGCTGCGTCGGCTACTTGCAGTAGGCCTATAAAATTGACTTCTCTAGTGGGTGGGTCGCTCCGGTGGGCGTCTAGGATATAGGGTTGGCACCGTTCCATCATGATAGGACAAAAAATAAACCAACTATATTTTTTGTATTTTTAAATGTGTATCCCATATCTGTGCAAAAGTATAGACTCTCGCTCTGTCACAACTCCTGCCACAACACAACTCCTGCTCACTTAATTCATCACATTTTTACAATCACACAAAACACACATATACATCCATACATAACAGCATGGTGAGCCTTCTATATCCTCGGTTTGTAGTGTTTTATTTCTACCTTCTTGATTCCATACAGTTTTTAAAATTCCTCATCAATCTGTGGAGCCTTAACAGTTCTAACAGTCAGTTTTGGTGGATGTTTATCAATAATTGGAAGAAGCAATTTAATAAATTCATCAAGTGCAGTGTCTGGATGCTCCTGATTAATTACATCAGACCAACAAATATTTTTAACATCATCCACATAAGAGTCACAGCTAAAGTTTTGGTATGATCTGTTAAGGCCCAGCTTAGGGAACTTTGGCTTTCCTGGATATAGCCACTATATTTGAATCACTGCATCCAATGGGTACGGATACAGCTTTAGAACAATGTAAAAATGTGATTAATACATGTGGAGGATCATGTTCCTGTTGTGTTTGTAAACACCCTGGTAGGATGATTAATAACCTGAACCAGATTACAGGCACTGGTTACAGTGAGAAACTTCCACTTGAGCAGCGGACAGCTTGATGAAAACCAGTCAATATTCAGGTTCCCTAAAAAGTAGACCTCTCCATTTACATCACATACACTATCAAGTAGAGGTCGACCGATTAATCGGAATGGCCGATTATTTAGGGCCGATTTCAAGTTTTCATAACAATCGGAAATCTGTATTTTTGGGCGCCGATTTTGCCGATATTTTTTTGTTTTGTTTTTGTTTTATACCTTTATTTAACTAGGCAAGTCGGTTAGGAACATATTCTTATTTTCAATGACGGCCTAGGAACGGTGGGTTAACTGCCTTGTTCAGGGGCAGAACTACAGATTTTTACCTTGTCAGTGTCACCCCCTGACCTCAGAGCTTTTTATGTCTCTATTTTGGTTTGGTCAGGGTGTGATTTGGGTGGGCATTCTATGTTCTTTTTTCTGTGTTTTTGTATTTCTTTGTTTTGGCCAGGTATGGTTCTCAATCAGGGACAGCTGACTATCGTTGTCTCTGATTGGGAACCATACTTAGGTAGCTTTTCCCCACATGGTTTTGCTGGGGAGTTGTTTTCTGTTTTGTGTTTCTGCACCTGACAGGACTGTTTCGGTTTTCGTTCATTCACTTTGTTATTTTATCTAGTGTTCAGTTGAAATAAAGTATGAACACTTACCACGCTGCACTTTGGTCTCCTTCTACTTCATACGAATACCGTTACAGAATTACCAACCACCAAAGGACCAAGCAGCGTGGAAGAGAGGACTGGACATGGGAGGACATCCTGGATGTCAAGGGATCCTACACATGGGAGGAGATCCTGGCTGGAAGGGATCGCCTCCCATGGGAACAGGTGGAGGCAGCCAGGAGAGCGGAGGCAGCAGGAAAAGGGAACCAGCGTTATGAGGGAACACGGCTGGCAAGGAAGCCCGAGAGGCAGCCCCCCCCAAAATATTTTTTGGGGGAACACGGGGAGTGTGGCGGAGTCAGGTTGGAGACCTGAGCCCACTCCCGTGCATACCGTGGCGAGCAGGTGACTGGTCAGGCCCCGGGCTATGGGGTGAGGCGCACTGTGTCTCGGCCGAGCATTCACAGGCCGGTGTGCTCGGTGCCAGCGTGCCGCACTTGCCGGGTGGAAGTGGGCATCCAGCCAGAACGGGTGGTGTCAGCTCTGCGCTCGAGACCGCCAGTGCGCCTCCACGGCCGAGTGTATCCGGTGCCTCGGCCAAGGAAGAGGCCTCTGGTATGTCTCCCCAGCCTGGTGAGTCCTGTGCCTGCGCCCAGTTCGGAGCCTCCAGAGACGCCCTTCGGTCCGGAGCCTCCAGAGGCGCCCTTCGGTCCGGAGCCTCCAGAGGCGCCCTTCGGTCCGGAGCGTCCAGAGGCGCCCTTCGGTCCGGAGCGTCCAGTGGCGCCCTCCGGTCCGGAGCTTCCAGCGGCGCCCTCCAGTCCGGGGCCCGCTACGAGGGTCCCCAGTCTGGGGTCAGCGGCGAGGGTCCCCGCTCTAGAGGCGCCACTTAAGTGGGCCAAGCCAGAGGTGGGGCGGGGTCTACGTCCCTCACCAGAGCCACCACCGTGGAGAAATGCCCACCCAGACCCTCCCCTATAGGTTCAGGTTTTCGTCCGGAGTCCGCATCTTTTGGGGGGGAGGGGGGGTACTGTCACGCCCTGACCTTAGAGCTTTTTATGTCTCTATTTTGGTTTGGTCAGAGTGTGATTTGGGTGGGCATTCTATGTTCTTTTTTCTATGTTTCTGTATTTCTTTGTTTTGGCCAGGTATGGTTCTCAATCAGGGACCGCTGTCTATCGTTGTCTCTGATTGGGAACCATACTTAGGTAGCTTTTCCTCACAGGGTTTTTGTGGGGAGTTGTTTTCTGTTTTGTGTTTCTGCACCTGACAGGACTGTTTCGGGTTTTCGTTTTGGTTATCTAGTGTTCAGTTGAAATAAAGTATGAACAGTTACCACGCTGCACCTTGGTCTCATTCTACTTTATACAAATACCGTTACAGTCAGCTCTGGGATTCAATCTTGCAACCTTGCGGTTAACACATCCAACGCTCCAACCACCTGCCTCTCATTGTACTCCACGAGGAGCCTGCCTGTTATGCGACTGCAGTAGAAGCCAAGGTAAGTTGCTAGCTAGCATCAAACGTATCTTAGAAAAAACAATCAATCATAATGACTAGTTATAACTACACATGGTTGATGATATTCCTAGTTTATCTAGCGTGTTCTGCGTTGCATATAATCGATGCAACGCTGGGGGATGATTTAACAAAAGCGCATTTGCGAAAAAAGCACAATCGTTGCATGACTGTACCTAACCATAAACACCAATGCCTTTCTTAAAAATCAATACACAGAAGTATATATTGTTAAACCTGCATATTTAGCTTAAAGAAATCCAGGTTAGCAGGCACTATTAACCAGGTGAAATTGTGTCACTTCTCTTGCGTTCACTGCACGCAGAGTCAGGGTATATGCAACAGTTTGGGCAGCCTGGCTCATTGCGAACTAATTTGCCAGAATTTTACGTCATTATGACATAACATTGAAGGTTGTACAATGTAACAATAATATTTAGACTTATGGATGCCACCCGTTAGATAAAATATCGAACGGTTCCGTATTTCACTGAAATAATAAACATTTTGTTTTCGAAATGATAGTTTCCGGATTCGACCATATTAATGACCAAAGGCTTGTATTTCTGTGTGTTGTTATAATTAAGTCTATGATTTGATAGAGCAGTCTGACTGAGCAATGGTAGGCAGCAGCAGGTTCGTAAGCATTCATTCAAACAGCACTTTCGTGCGTTTTACCAGCAGATCTTCGCAAACACAGCGCTGTTTATGACATCAAGCCTATCAGCCTAATGGCTGGTGTAACCGATGTGAAATGGCTAGCTAGTTAGCGGGGTGCGCGCTAATAGCGTTTCAAACATCACTCGCTCTGATACTTGGAGTAGTTATTCCCCTTGCTCTGCAAGGGCCGCGGCTTTTGTGGAGCGATGGGTAATGCTGCTTCGAGTGTGGCTGTTGTCGATGTGTTCCTGGTTCGAGCCCAGGTAGGGGCGAGGAGAGGGACGGAAGCTATACTGTTACACTGGCAATAGTAAAGTGCCTATAAGAACATCCAATAGTCAAAGGTATATGAAATACAAATGGTA
Source organism: Oncorhynchus tshawytscha (assembly GCF_018296145.1). Taxonomy (NCBI): domain Eukaryota; kingdom Metazoa; phylum Chordata; class Actinopteri; order Salmoniformes; family Salmonidae; genus Oncorhynchus; species Oncorhynchus tshawytscha. The sequence goes on along the minus strand of NC_056452.1, from coordinate 12,310,461 downwards.
TAGAGAGAAATAGTCCTATAAATACTATATTAACTACAACCTAAAACCTCTTACCTTGGAATATTGAAGTCTCATGTTAAAAGGAACCACCAACTTTCATATGTTCTCATGTTCTGAGCAAGGAACTCAAACGTTAGCTTTTTTACATGTCACATATTGCACTTTTACTTCTCCAACACTTTGTTTTTGGATTATTTAAACCAAATTGAACATGTTTCATTATTTATTTGAGGCTAAACGGATTTTTATTGATGTATTATATTAAGTTAAAATACGTGTTCATTCAGTATTGTTGTAATTGTCATTATTACAAATAAATAAATAAAAATCAGCTTTTTTTGGTCCTCTGATAATCGGTATCAGTATCCGTGTTGAAAAATCATAATCGGTCGACCTCTACTATCAAGCATTTCACACACATTATTTAGATACTGACTGTTAGCACCTGGTGGCCTATAGTAACGCCCGAAATGAATAGGCTTTAGATGAGGCAGGTGAACCTGCAACCACAACACTTCAATAACACTTTACATAAGATCTTCTCTAAGAATTATAGAGATATGACTCTGAATATATACAGCAACACCTCCCCCATAAGCATTCCTGTCTCTTGTATAGACATTATATCCTTGTATTGCTACTGCTGTATCATCAAAGGAATTATCTAAGTGAGTCTCATCAATAGCTAATATATTAATGTTATCTGATGTTAGCAAGTTATTGATTTCCTTAACCTTATTTCTAAGGCTACATATATTCATATGAGCTATTTTCAGCCCTTTCCTGGGTAGCTTATCAGAGATAGACGTAATACGGAAAAGAGAAAATAGAGCAAGAGAAAAAAAAACATTCAGCAGTCCATTAATCAGTTGGTGTGTGTGCTGCGTTGTTGAAGCTGCGAACCTATAGGCTTGGCATCTTTTCAATGCGTTTAGGAGGGAGGGTGGACAATGAGCCTGTCATAGGGGATGTAAGCAATGTCCCCACGCGCTCTGCCAGCTTTCATGACTGGGATAAATTCTTTCCGCTTCTGGTGCACAGCTTCGGGATAATCCTAATTGAAAATGGAGTAAGACATCTCCTACTACATTCCCATTAACGTGAGATGTGAAAATTATGGTTAATATAGCTATTATGTGATCTATTTGAGGCCAACGTAATATTGTAAGGCAAAATATGGTGGTGCACAACATTGCGATGTTGACGCATGGTTCATTTTCATACATTTCTAACCTATAGCATGAACTATTCAAATTGACACAAACATGAAATGATGGATGATAGTGTATTTGTTGAAAGTAACAAGCATTACAAACCAGAAACATGGAGATAACACCGATATTGTGCACTTCTCGCCAGCTGTTACTTCCATCTGAAGGCTGTGTATCTCCGGCCCCTCCAGCGGGTGATGGATAATGGGTGATGGATAATGGGTGATGGATAATGGCGCTGGAGACGATGGCTGCAGTTATACGGGCTCGTAACCAATTGTGATATTTTCTGTGTTTTTACGCATTGTTTGTAAATGACTTTGTACGTATTGTTTCTTCTACCGTCTCTTATGACAGAAAAGAGCTTCTGGATATCAGAACAGTGATTACTCACCTCACTCTTTATTGAGTCTGACGCAAAGATATACTGCTGCTCCCGGACCAGGCCCAAATCTTTGTTTTTCGCATAAAGAGGAAATGGAGATACAGGGGCCGTATATCCAGGTGCCTTGTGAGAATTCTATTGGCCAATGTGCAATCACTGGAGAATAAACTGGATGAGCTCTGTTCGAGACTATCCTACAACGGGACATTAAAAACTATGATATCTTATGTTTCATGAGTCGTGGCTGAACAGCAACATGGATAATATACACTTGGCTGAGTTTTCCTTTCATCGGCAAGACCGAACAGCTACCTCCGGTAAGATAAGACAAGGGGTGGTGATCTATGTCTATTTGTAAATAACAGCTTGTGCGTGATGTCTAATATTGAGAAAGTCTTGAGGTTTTGCTCGCCTGAGGTAGAGTACCTTATGATAAGCTGTAGACCACACTATCTACTAAGAGCATTTTCATCTATATTTTTAATCTATATTCATCTATTTACCACCAAAAAACGATGCTGGCACTAAGACCGGTATAAGGCCATAAACAAACAAGTGGCTGGGGACTTTAATACAGGCAAACGTTTTACCTCATTTCTACCAGCATGTCACGTGTGCAACCAGAGGAAAAACTCTAGACCGACTTTACTCCGCACAAAGCTCTCCCTTGCCCTCCATCTGACTGATAGGCTTGCAGGAAGTACCAGTGACTCACTAAAGCGGAAGTGCCAGTGACTTGCTCAACACGGAAGTGGTCAGATGACACGGATGCTAAGCTACAGGAGTGTTTTGCTAGCACAGACTGGGATATGTTATGGGATTCATCCGATTGCATTGAGTAGTTGCGCAACTTTCACTGAGGACGGGGAGGACATGACCCCCCCACACACACATTCTGAAATTGCATTTTTGTCCCCCCCAGTTTTATCATTGTACTGTGATACAAAAGTCTTGTGTACTTAGGACCATGCGGATGCCTCGGGGGAGCGGTTGGGTAGGCTGTTTTCCGGTTTGAGCCGGCTGGATTTAGGACGGGGAGGAGATGTCTGTTGCCTGCAGCCTGGGGCGGCCCGTTTAAATGTCACCCAGCTGCAGTGGGAGACCGCAGGGGCCTCAAATGGTCAAAAGGAAGTCTGCCTGAACAGCACAGACCCCACTGTGCGGACAGGTTGTGTGAAGGTAAAGCATGTGGGAACAGCAGACTGGTATAGGGATTGATTGAATATTCAGCTGAAAGGCTGGCGTATGGGACCAGCACGGTATAGATGAACAGAGGCTGTTGCTGTCTGTGTTGCGCTTTTTCTCTGAGTTGTAAAAGCAGGGAGAGCAGAAACTGGCTACTCTTTAGTTGACTGATCTAGCTGGCAAGGTAACTGCTGTTGGACAACAACAATAAATATTCCCAGTGCTGAGCTAGTAGTGTAACTGACATTTTAAGTTAGATAATGTTTCATCCTCTCTCGACTGAAGTAAATGAGCTGTACTAGCAGCTAGTTAGCTTGCTAGCAGCTACCACAGCAAGTTCACCTCTAGCTAGCCTCTAGCTATCTGTCAGGTAGCAGTATCTAACAGCTGTTGTGCGTGTATAGAAATGTTTTTTAGCCGTTGTTTTGTCCGGTTTCAACTGAAGTACATTTGATGATGTACCATTAGCTAGCGGAGCTAGCGAAAATTTGGCTAAATGTAGCTAGCTAGCTAGCTCACTAACTTCAGCTATTATTTTAGGCCTGAATCAAATGATGAAACTAGAGACCAAATGATTGAAGACCGATATTCTGACATTTTCTTCAGTGCAATGAGGGTTTCTACCGTGTCAGTGCAGTGAGTTTTATTAGTCAGTATAGCGATGTAACATTATTGATCTGTCAGTTTCCCTAGCTAATTCCCTACTTTTCACACTGACACGGTATAAACAGCTCTACAGGCATCACTGTCATGGTGCACAGTCAGTACACAACATAATGCTCATCATGTCTTAGCAGGATCAGATGGTGACAGGTGTCCCTGCAGGGTCAGACAGCCAGGGAAGACCAGCCTACAGAGCTCAGGTGAATTTTGCAGTGTATTATAACAATCAGTGAATGGATACTAAGTTTGATCTTGAGTTGAGGGGTAGGCTACAATCTGGGAATAATGGTCATTTCAATTGTTGAACCATTGATTCTATTCACGGATAATATAATGTATAAATGTACACCAATGTAATTCTTTGTCATGCCTCATCTGAGCAGGATCAGATGGTGACAGGGGTCTCACCAGGGTCAGACAGCCAGGGAAGACCAGTCAGTGATGGAGATGAGTTGAATTTTTGCAGATACAACGCTTTATTCTCTCTGTGCAGCAAACACTGGACAAGCAAGAAGCTTGAAAGATTGAAACTATTTTAAGGCAGTCTGACAAATAGAGGCTTTTCCCGATGACACAAAGTATGTTTAGCAAAAATGTGAAGAAGACCCGGGAATACCCAGTCATGTTCATATAATCTCAGACATGTATTACTGCATCTTTAAAACCATCCAAAGAACGTACTATATGCCGGTAAAACTGAGTATCATGCACACAGAAATGTAACTATTCTGCTAGAGGTGTAAAACACAAAAGGGAACATACGGTATTTGCTTATGTTATGGTCTTGTGAAGGCTGGCTGAATTCTGCCAAAGAGTTTGTTCTTCTATGTCAGCATGTCTACAGATTATCCCGTCTCCCTGTTTTTGTTTGCTTAGTAATGTTGATACTGGAGACTGTTATCAGAAGAAACCTAGCATTTATAATGACTAAGGAATGCATTGCCATTAATTGGAAGGTTGGTTATCCTCCCACAATGGATGGGAGAAATGTCATGTTATGTGTCACTAGATTTGATTTATTACAAGATTATCGGTGTACTGTGCAACTTTCATAAGGTTTGGATGCTTTATATGGAATACAGTACGACAAAATGGAGTCTGTATTGAAAAAATGCCCACGTCAGGGTAGATAACTATTTCGGCAATCCTTAGCTGCTGGGCTGCTCAGTCCCAGCCCTGGGGGATAATCTGTAGACATGCTGACATAGAATAACAGACTCTTTGGCAGAATTCAGCCAGCCTTCACAAGACCATAACATATGCAAATACTGTATGTTTTGTTTAACATGCTTTGTCAATCTGGCCTTGGCCTAACACACCTGAAACGAATAATGAAGGTTTCACTAAGATCCTAAAGCTATGCAGGTCCGTGGACCCCTGGGGGCAGGACTGGGTCACCCAGCTATATTGTGTGCAGATAAAAAGAGTTCTACAGTACTATTAGGCCTATGGTATGAATTATATGGGGGTGTACTGTTTCTGTGTGTTAATGTGTAGGTGTATGTGTTTTTATAAAACTTTTGTTTTCCAAACCTTTCCTTGAGACAAAAAAAAAAAGATGGTGGGGTTTGGGCATGCAGGCAACGTTTTGTTGAGGAGAGTGTTGAGTTATTGACTAGACTGGTGGGGGTTGGGCATGCAGGCATCTCGGGCTGGCTAGGCGGTCTGGCTAAAATTTGATGTAGACGATGTCTTAATAAAGAAAATCAAAAGCCTTTGTACATTATTTGTAAGAGTTGTTCATTTGTTAGGCTATTGGTTAAAGGTGCAACACAATATTGATTATTGAATGATCATTTTTCTAGTTCAGTTTTATCAATCACTTAAACATATTAATAATGATCTCTTATCCAGCTTGATGACTGGGCATTTTTGCCTACTTTATGTTGTTCTACATAGAGACGGCTAGAAGGGCCATGTTATATTGTGTAGAAATACAGGAATTTAGCTTTAGATGCCCCCCAAAAATGGGAGGACCCCCAGACCCCCCACCAAGATATCTCCCCCCATTTCTAAATCTAAAGTTGCGCCTCTGGTACTGAGGAGTATACCATCTCAGTCACCGGCTTCATCAATAAGTGCATCGATGACGTCGCCCCCACAGTGACCTTACGTACATATCCCAACCAGAAGCCATGGATTACAGGCAACATCGCATCGAACTAAAGGCTAGAGCTGCTGCTTTCTCGGAGCAGGACACTAATCCGTACGCTTCTTAAAAAAATCCTGCTATGCCCTCAGACGAACCATCAAACAGGCAAAGCGTAAATACAGGACGAAGATAGAATTATACTACACCGGCTCTGTCACTCGTCAGATGTGGCAGGGCTTGCAAACTATTACGGACAACCAATCCACGAGCTGCCCAGTGACGTGAGCCTACCAGACGGGCAAAATGCCTTTCATGCTCACTTTGAGGCAAGCAACAGTGAAGCATGCATGAGAACACCAGCTGTTCTGGACGACCGTGTGATCACGCTCTCCGTAGCCGATGTGAGCAAGATCTTTAAACTCCGAGCATGCGCTGACCAACTGGAAAGTGTCTTCACTGACATTTTCAACCTCTCCCTGACCGAGTCTGTAATAAATAAAACAAACATCAACACCATCATTCTGGAAACTCTAGACCCACACAAATTTGAATACCATCCCAACAGATCCATAGATGACGCAATCTCAATTGCAATTCACACTGCCCTTTCCCACCTGGAAAAAAGGAACATCTATGTGAAAATGCTGTTCTTGGACTACAGCTCAGCGTTCAACACCATAGTGCCCGTAAAGCTCATCACTAAGCTAAGGACCCTGGGACTAAACACCTCCCTCTGCAACTTTATCCTGGACTTGCTGACGGGTTGACACCCCCAGGTGGTAAGGGTAATCAACAACACATCTGCCACACTGATCTTCAACACGGTGGCACCCTCAGGGGTGCATGCTTAGTCCACTCCTGTACTCCCTGTTCACCCACGACTGCATGGCCAAGCACGAATCCAACACCATCATTAAGTTTTCTGACGACACAACAGTGGTAGGCCTGATCACTGACAATGATGAGACCACTTATAGGGAGGAGGTCAGAGACTTGGCAGTGTGGGACGAACAGACCCCCATTAACATCGACGGGGCTGAAGTGGAGCGGGTTGAGAGCTTCAAGTTCCTTGGTGTCCAAATCACCAACAAACTATCATTGTCCAAACAAACCAAGACAGTTGTAAAGAGGGCACGGCAACACCTATTCCCCCTCAGGAGACTGAAAAGATTGGACATAGGTCCCCAGATCCTCAAAAAGTTATACAGCTGCACCATTGAAAGCATCCTGACCGGCTGCATCACCGCCTGGTATGGAAACTGCTCGGCATCCGACCATAAGGCACTGCAGAGGGTAGTGCAGAGGGTAGTGCGTACGACCCAGTACATAACTGGGGTCAAGCTTCCTGCTATCCTGGACCTCTATACTAGGCTGTGTCAGAGGAAGGCCCCAAAATTTGTGAAGGACTCTAGTCTCCCAAGTCATTGACTGTTCTCTCTGCTACCGCACGGAAAGCGGTACCGGAGCGCCAAATCTAGGTCCAAAAGTTAACATATGTTAACATTGCCAAAGCAAGTGAAGTAGATAATATACAAAAGTGAAATAAACAATAAAAATGAACAGTAAACATTACACTCACAGAAGTTCCAAAAGAATAAAGACATTACAAATCATATTATGTGTATATATGGTGTTGTAACGATGTACAAATGGTTAAAGTACAAAAGGGAAAATAAATAAGCATAAATATGGGTTGTGTTTACAATGGTGTTTGTTCTTCACTGGTTGACCTTTTCTTGTGGCAACAGGTCACACATTTTTGCTGCTATGATGCCACACTGTGGAATTTCACCCAGTAGATATGGGAGTTTATCAAAATCGGGTTTGTTTTCAAACCCTTTGTGGATCTGTGTTATCTGAGGGAAATATACCATGTCTCTAACATGGTCATACACTGGGCAGGAGGTTAGGAAGTGCAGCTCAGTTTCCACCTCAGTTTGTGGGCAGTGTGCACATAGCCTGTCTTTTCTTGAGAGCCAGGTCTGCCTACGGCGGCCTTTCTCAATAGCAAAGCTATGCTCACTGAGTCTGTACATAGTCAAAGCTTTCCTTCATTTCGGGTCAGTCACAGTGGTCAGGTATTCTGCCACTCTGTACTCTCTGTTTAGGCCCAAATAGCATTCTAGTTGGCTCTGTTTTTTTGTTAATTCTTTCCAATGTGTCAAGTAATTATCTTTTTGTTTTCTCATGATTTTCATTGGGTCTAATTGTGTTGCTGTCCTGGGGCTCTGTGGGGTGTATTTGTGTTTGTGAACAGAGCTCCAGGACCAACTTGCTTAGGGGACTCTTCTCCAGGTTCATCTCTCTGTAGGTGATGGCTTTGTTATGGAAGGTTTGGCTTCCTTTTAGGTGGTTGTAGAATTTAACGTCTCTTTTCTGGATTTTGATAATTAGCGGGTATCGGCCTAATTCTGCTCTGCGTACATTATTTGGTGTTCTACGTTGTACACGGAGGATATTTTTGCAGAATTCTGCATGCAGCGTCTCAATTTGGTGTTTGTCCCATTTTGTGAATTTTCGGTTGGTGAGCGGACCCCAGACCTCACAACCATAAAGGGCAATGGGTTCTATAACTGATTCAAGTATTTTTAGCCAGATCCTAATTGGTATGTCAAATTTGATGTTCCTTTTGATGGCATAGAATGCCCTTCTTGCCCTACTCACTCTCTTATCTACGCATAGTCACTTTACCCCTACCTACATGTACATATTACCTAAATTACCTCAATTTACATGTACTCCCACACATTGACTCAGTACCTATATATAGCCTCGTTATTGTGTTGCTTTGTATTTCTTTTTTTAAACTTTAGTTTAGTAAATATTTCCTTAACTCTTATTTTCTTAAACATTGGTTGGTTAAGTGCTTGTAAGTAAGAATTTCCCATAAGGTCGACACTTGTTGTATCGGCGCATGTGACAAATACGATTTGATTTGAGGTACAAAAGTAACGTTGCGGTAGTTATTTTCTCTGTCTATTTCATTTAATTTACACTAGAACTGAAATTACAGTTGCTAATGGTAGGGGACATATATATAAGTTGTTTGTCATAAAATATGATGTCTCTAGATCTATCGGTCTCTGAGTGATGAGGGAAAAAACTCAAAGTGTTACTTTCGTCCCGGTCCTCCCCTCGATGTGGTTGAGAGTAGAGAAATCTGATCCCAAATCTATCGTAAGGCCCAATTTATACCTCAAAAATATGGCGTGCGGTGCATAGATGGAAACCAACTGTAAACCTCCAGTAGAAACACATGGAAACACATTCAAATCAAATCAAATGTATTTATATAGCCCTTCGTACATCAGCTGATATCTCAAAGTGCTGTACAGAAACCCAGCCTAAACCCCCAAACAGCAAGCAATGCAGGTGTTGAAGCACGTTGGCTAGGAAAAACTCCCTAGAAAGGCCAAAACCTAGGAAGAAACCTAGAGAGGAACCAGGCTATGAGGGGTGGCCAGTTCTCTTCTGGCTGTGCCGGGTGGAGATTATAACAGAACATGGCCAAGATGTTCAAATGGTCATAAATGACCAGCATGGTCAAATAATAGATCTGGGACAGGTAGCACGTCCGGTGAACAGGTCAGGATTCCATAGCCGCAGGCAAAACAGTTGAAACTGGAGCAGCAGCATGGCCAGGTGGACTGGGGAAGCAAGGAGTCATCATGCTAGGTAGTCCTGAGGCATGGTCCAAGGGCTCAGGTCCTCCGAGAGTGAGAAAGAAAGAAAATTAGAGAGAGCATACTTAAATTCACACAGGACACCGGATAAGACAGGAGAAGTACTCCAGATATAACAAACTGACCCTAGCCCCCCAACACATAAACTACTGCAGCATATATACTGGAGGCTGAGACAGGAGGGGTCAGGAGACACTGTGGCCCCATCCGATGATACCCCCAGACAGGGTCAAACAGGAAGGATATAACCCCACCCACTTTACCAAAGCACAGCCCCCACACCACTATAAGGATATCTACAACTACCAACTTACCACCCTGAGACAAGGCCGAGTATAGCCCACAAAGATCTCTGCCACGGCACAACTCAAGGGGGGGCGCCAACCCAGACAGGATGATCACATCAGTGACTCAACCCACTCAAGTGACGCACCCCTCCTAGGGATGGCATGAAAGAGCACCAGTAAGCCAGTGTAATAGGGTTAGAGGCAGAGAATCCCAATGGAAAGAGGGGAACCGGCAAGGCAGAGACATCAAGGGCGGTTCGTTGCTCCAGAGCCTTTCCGTTCACCTTCACACTCCTGGGCCAGACTACACTCAATCATATGACCCACTGAAGAGATGAGTCTTCAGTAAAGACTGAAAGGTGGAGACCGAGTTTGCATCTCTCACATGGGTAGGCAGACCATTCCATAAAAATGGAGCTCTATAGGAGAAAGCCCTGCCTCCAGCTGTTTGCTTAGAAATTCTAGGGACTATTAGGAGGCCTGCGTCTTGTGACCGTAGCGTACGTGTAGGTATGTACGGCAGGACCAAATCTGAGAGATGGGTAGGAGCAAGCCCATGTAATGCTGTAGTTTAGCAGTAAAGCCATGAAATCAGCCCTTGCCTTGACAGAAAGCCAGTGTAGGGAGGCTAGCAGTGGAGTAATATGATCCCAAAAATTTTTTTCATTATCAAAGGATCAATAGTCATTCACTCACGCTAGTTGAATTACATTCCATAACCACACTCAGTTTTACCTTTGATAAACTGATCCCAGGTCAGATTTCAGTGTCTACATCTGATGGGTTCTAAATCATTGGGATGTTTTTCTCTCCTCCCTCTCTAAGCCACAGCCCTTCAGATTGGCTGACTATGACTTGGAGGTACAGCGCTGCTGTGATGGATGTCCACAACCCATCTAATTCATCTCAAGCCAAACACTCTGCAAACGCCATCTTTTTTTTAAACATTGTTTTACTACCTGGCTGGCAGATTCAGCAGTGTTTGGCTTGGGAGGATTTCAAATACCACTTGTTCGGCACTATCAGCTCCAAAGCTGCCTGCTAAAATCCTCAGTGTATCCTGTAAAAGGGTTTAGACATGGTCTGGGTCCTTCTTGGAGTTTTGTAAGAGAGGGAAAAGAAGGGGGTTTGAGGGAGAGAGAGATAAGTAGAGAAATGGAAAGAGAGAGGGAGCGAGAGAAAAAAGAAAGGGAAAGAGCGGAGAGGGAAAGAAAGCAAGAAAGAAAGAGAGAGAGAGAGCGTCGAGACAGGGCTTTCCCAACTCATCTCACTTGGCATGTGGGAAGAAGTCATTTATTTTCCTCCGCTGGTTTCTTATCTGGCAAAGGGGGGTCATTGGGAGAAGCAGCGAGGGGAGCTGCCTACACGGGATCCTCGCTGTGAGGGTCTGATCCCGCCAGCACACACAACACGCTGGGGAGCTCTGCCCAGCAGCCACTTCAACGGCATCACGGCCTGCGTTTACCTCTGTCCCTGAGAGGGAGAGGTCACCTGGCTCTCTCTCACACACACACACACACACACACACACACACACACACACACACACACACACACACACACACACATACTGAAATGAAATTAACATATATATGCGCACACACGCATCCACACAGACTCACAAAGACACACAGACACACACACAAACTACAGTATAATTATTTTTCCCTCACACTCCTCTCACACTCCTCTTTCTCCTCTCTGAAAACACAAACAGACACAGAAGAGTTTCTCTCACACACAAATAGCCTGAAGACAAATAAATGAAATGAAATAAAATAGTATATAGGGAGTAGAAAATAACATGGCTATATACAGTATATAGGGAGTAGAAAATAGCATGGCTATATACAGTATATAGGGAGTAGAAAATAGCATGGCTATATACAGTATATAGGGAGTAGAAAATAGCATGGCTATAGAATATATAGGGAGTAGAAAATAGCATGGCTATATACAGTATATAGGGAGTAGAAAATAGCATGGCTATAGAATATATAGGGAGTAGAAAATAGCATGGCTATATACAGTATATAGGGAGTAGAAAATAGCATGGCTATTTACAGTATATAGGGAGTAGAAAATAGCATGGCTATATACAGTATATTAGGGAGTAGAAAATAGCATGACTATATACAGTATATAGGGAGTAGAAAATAGCATGGCTATAGAATATATAGGGAGTAGAACATAGCATGGCTATAGAGTATATAGAGAATAGAAAGTAACATGGCTATATACAGTATTTAGGGAGTAGAAAATAACATGGCTAAATACAGGGAGTACCAGTACTGAGTCGATGTGCAGGGGTACGAGGTAATTGAGGTAGCAATGTACTGTACATATAGATATGGGTAAAGTGACTAAGCAAAATGATAGTAAATTAACAGTAGGAGCAGCGTATGTGGTGAGTGTGAAAGTGTGTGTTTGTGTGTGAGTGTGTGGCGTCAGTATGCATGTGTGTGCATATTATGTGTGTCAGTGTGTGGGTAGAGTCCAGTGTGTGTGCATAAAAGGGTCAGTGAAAGAGAGTAAGTGCAAAAAAGGGTCAATGCAGGTAGTCTGGGTAGCCATTTGATTAGCTATTTAGCAATCTTGCGTAGATGTATTTTGGCTCTTCATGGTCCTCTTGGTTCCAGACTTCCTGTGCGGTAGCAGAGAGAACAGTCTATGGCTTGGGTGGATGGAGTCTTTGACAATTTTTGGCAGGGAGCTCGGCCCCAGTGATGTACGGGGCCGTACACACTACCCTCTGTAGACACTTGTGGTCGGATGCCAAGGAGTTGCCATACCAAGAGGTGATGCAGCCAGTCAAGATGCTCTTGGTGGTGCAGCTATAGAACTTTTTGAGGATCTGAGGGCCCATGGCAAATTTTTTAGGCATCCTTAGGAGGAAGAGGCGTTGTCGTGCCATCTTCGCGACTGTGTTGGTGTGTTTGGACCATGATAGATCCTTAGTGATGTGGACACCGAGTAACTTGAAGCTCTCTACCCACTCCACTTCGATGTGAATGGGGGCATGCTCGGCCCTCCGTTTCCTGTAGTCCATTATCAGCTCCTTTGTCTTACTCATGTTGAAGGAGATGTTGTTGTCCTGGCACCACACTACCAGGTCTCTGACCTACTCCCTAAAGGCTCATCGTAGTCGGTGATCAGGCCTACCACTGTTGTGTTGTCAGCAAACTTAATGATGGTGTTGGAGTTGTGTGTGGCCACGCAGTCGTGGGTGAACAGGTAGTACAGGAGGGGACTAAGCACGCACCCTTGAGGGACCCCCGTGTTGAGGGTCAGCGTGGCGGATGTGTTGTTGCTTACCCTCACCACCTGGGGGCGGCCAGTCAGAAAGTCCAGGATCCAGTTGCAGAGGGAGGTGTTCAGTCCCAGGATCCTTAGCTTAGTAATGAGCTTCGAGAGCACTATAGTGTTGAGCGCTGAGCTGTAGTCAATGAACAGCATTCTCACGTAGGCATTCCTTTAGTCACTACCGTGGCCATAGTGAAGTGTGGATTGATGTGCAGTATTCACTTAGTGCCTTCTCATGCAATAATGTGACATTTGGACAGAGCACAGTCCCTCATTAGTTGTGTTTGGGGAGCAATTCCCTTCAGAAGGTCAGTGTAAATACTGCATTAAGACGGAATACATTACCCAGCATACCGCACAGACAGTTTGGGCATAACAAATGTTACCTAAATGTACGGATCTAACAGATTTTCTTCTTCTTCTTCAATTTTTCAGTTCAACTATGTTCAACTGTATTCTGCCATGAACTTGAATCTTCTGTACTAACCAAGAACAAAGTGTTCTTACTATAATGCTGTTTGAGCTGAGCACTGACATGCTTTGGTTGGTGCACAACAAGGTGTATTAGCCCAGTGTTTCACAACCTTGGGACTTCTTCCTTGGGGCACCACATCAAAGTAGCACTGTAGAACTGACCAAATGCATGTCATCTCAGGGGGTGGTCAGCAACATCTCATGGTTCGACGCCGGGTCCATCCATGGTCCAGAGGTTGAGAAACACTGTACGAGCCTGCACATAGGGGACATGACTTTGACATTTCTCTGAATTTAATTAAGTTAGATTTGTGTTTTGACAGCTTCTTTGGAGATAATTGGCATGACTGACATGTATGGTCCTGTTTGACTCAGTGTGTAAGAGCATGGCGCTACCCAGGCGTGGACTTAGTGATTTGGAGGCCACAGGCAAAGGCCAATCTGAGCTCCTCCTCCATCCCCACCGCTCCTCCTATAACATTTTTTAAATGTTTTTTTTAGTAAAGACACAATTTAACTGAACAAATGTATGACCTTTTAATGTGCCATTGAATACAACCAGTCATGATGCTTTCATCCGATTGTCAAACAAATCACTTCAAAAAGTAGGTTACCAAAATATTTCCACACCCAACAGCTCAGTGTACACCCGCCAATTTTTCTTCAGTTCACTGGTGGCTTAGACTATCTCACCGGAGAAACCATCCGAGTGAGCGAAACTCTTTTTGCCCAGACAGCATCAGATACATGGGCTACACATACATGTCCTCTGCCTCGGTCTCGACGACGATGGCAGTATTATCATCAGCACCTGTCTTTTTACTCAAGAAATGTGTATTGTATCCCCCTAGAGTCTAAGGGCCAGGGGCTGGGTTTCTACTAAGCTAGCCTCGTTGAGAACCAGGCTTCCCTAATATGGGTACGCCTGGGGAAGTTCATGGAAGAAAAATAGCTAAATAGGGAGGGAGAACCGGTGTAAATCAGCGAAGCCTCGCTACACATGAAATCAATCAAATGCCTTGCTTGTTTTTTTAAAAGCACATCAAAATATGTTTATGTATGTCGATTTTGTGTATGGAGCACACTTCTGACAAAGCATAATTAAGTTTTTCTTCCAACTCTTCCAACTCTCTGCAAAATGTGTCCTTCCCAGTCTGAAAACACTGATAAATATAACGCATAGCAGCAACGAGCATGTGGGGGGAGTTTTCTTGAAATGCGACCGACCTCCTCGATTCGGTCTTATGTTGCAAAATTTGAAATTGGGGTATTTACAGTGGATAAAAGAGACTCAGAGCTAGATCATGGTATATAATACACTACAGTTGAGGAACTAATGGGAAAGTAATTCTGCTTTGAAAGTTGATAAACTTGTAACCCCACTTTTGAGAAAATGTCTTAAATGTTTTGGGACACCTACTGGAGAGCTCTTCTTTGTCTACACCCATTCAGCATTGATAACACCCTCTTAAGCCTTAGCTCCACCTGTCTCTTTAAGGATTCACATGTGAGGCCATGTGCTAAACAGAGTGAGTATAGTAGGGCACTAAACAACCAAAGATTTCAAGACTAAAGGCTGGTTTATACTACGTCTGTCGACATGTCAAGATGAGGAGCTGACATACAGTTGCCGGAGTGACATCATGAACATTCTGTTGTCGTCCGACATCAAACTTGTCGTTGTCGTTATGAAAAAGGTAACACCAATAATCTCATCCGTATAAAAATTAAATTAGTAATGACAATCTAGCTTGTTAGAAGGTGTAAACGGTACAATGAAATGGTTACTTGCATAGTGGAGTCTTTTATTCAGCTAGCTAGCTAAACAATTAACCATAATCCCAACTCATAACGTTACTACCCTGTATTAATCTACAGGTAGCTAAAGCTAACCAACTAGGTTCAATGTTAGCTAGCTAGCTATAACATTAGGCTATAACTAGCAATGCAAATGGATTTGAGATATGAATAATCTTACTACACGTCATACACGTAACGATAGTCAGCCAGCAAACTAACAGTACGCTTTAACTTGCAATGAAAACGACTTTCTAACAAAATTAGAAACCAAGAAACATAATATCTGTAAATGTAGCCAGCTAGAGTCTCTTACCCGTATACATGGATGAATGCTTCTCCCTCTCTGTCACAGATGCCATGGTTGCCCTTAGTTTGAAAATGTAATCCAGGCAGGTGTTTTATACAACAGCCTTCTATGTTCTCTTTTTTACTCCCTCTGCAGTTGCAATCAAACTCTATCATACTCTGCTTCCACCGGGCATTCCACTGATTTCAAACCTCTGTCCTCCAGAAAGTGAAGAGCCTTAGCAACACTTGTTCAGTTCTTCGTGATATCTTTAAAAAAAACGATTTAGAAAGGATTACTTACACATACTAAGCAGTTTGTGTTATAGACAGAAGCGTGCCACACGGCAGACCGATCCAAACTCACCTCTCGGCATGTCTAGCCCATCCATTATCTCAGCCAATCATGGCTACCGGGAAGGTTCCTGCCTTTTTCTGTGGCTAAACCAACTAGGCTCGTAATGATTTTGTTTTTAATGATTTGTTTTTAAGGCACATGAAAGTTTCACATGTTCCAGAAGGGATTTCATGGCCCCAAAAAATGTATTTTGATAAAAAGAAAAAAATTAAGAAAAAATTATGTTCAAATGCCTCTCCTGTGAAGTAGTGACGTGCAACATACGCCTAGTTTCCTGAAACGAGTCACAAATGTAACATCCCAATAAAAATTTGGCTCCCAGCAGACCGTTCAAACTGTTTTTGCAATGCAAAATTCTCCAGACCTCCAAGGGTGATTATGGAGGTATGGCAACACAAGACTACTACTAAACTAACATATGGAATGGTTTTATAATGGTCATACCAAAGATAATTTTGCTATTTTATTTAGAGTTTTAGGACCCCTATAGGTATATAAAAAAATGTATCAATTATTTGATGAAACATTGACTTTAGCCTTACTGCTATTAACCCATAGAAATGCATTGAACAGAGAATGCAATGTTTTATCAAAAGGAAGTATGTTTTGAAGTGTCTGTCCTATATCCGCGAGATATAAGAAAGCTCAGGAATTTGAAAAAAAAAATTGCAGTGGAATTACCTGTATACCTTTGACGTGGAAATGCCCTATTTACCTCCATACATTTTTGGGCCAAGTACCAGGGTACCTTCAGACACTTGTGAACAAACACCATCGTGTCCGTGGGAGTCTCATCTTTCCATAGAGGGGTCATAATTCATTTTTAGGTCAAACCGTTGAGATGCTACAGACGTTTTCGTGAGAAGACCAATTTTTTTCTCCTGGTCTGACAAACACTGCGGTAGATCTGCTACCTTGCTCCTCAGGTGCGAAAGGCTGACATCAGTGAGACATATCTCTAGCTTAGACAGATTTTTGATTTATTATGCCTTGAGAGGAGCATGGGGGGCCATCAAGCAGATCAATTATTTTAATATTTTTTTTATGCCTAGCTCATGAGACCCCTTGATGAAGTGAGGCCTGAGGCAATTGCCTCTACTGTCTAATGGCAAGTCTGCCTAATAGTGGCGCTAGCCACGCCAAGTTCAGGGGTTCAATTCCGTCTGGGATGACAGGAAAATGTATGCATTCACTGCACGTCGGCTAAAAGTGACTGCTAAGTGCCATATATACAGTGAGGGAAAAAAGTATTTGATCCCCTGGTGATTTTGTACGTTTGCCCACTGATAAAGAAATGATGAGTCTATAATTTTAATTGTAGGTTTATTTGAACAGTGAGACAGAATAACAACAAAAAAATCCAGAAAAACACATGTCAACAAATGTTATAAATTGATTTGCATTCTAATGAGGGAAATAAGGATTTGACCCCCTCTCAATCAGAAAGATTTCTGGCTCCCGGTGTCTTTTATACAGGTAACGAGCTGAGATTAGGAGCACACTCTTAATGGGAGTGCTCCTAATCTCAGTTTGTTACCTGTATAAAAGACACCTGTCCACAGAAGCAATCAATCAATCAGATTCCAAACTCTCCACCATGGCCAAGACCAAAGAGCTCTCCAAGGATGTCAGGGACAAGATTGTAGACCTACACAAGGCTGGCATGGGCTGCAAGACCATGGCCAAGCAGCTTGGTGAGAAGGTGACAACAGTTGGTGCGATTATTCGCAAATGGAAGAAACACTAACTGTCAATCTCCCTCGGCCTGGGGCTCCAAGCAAGATTTCACCTCGTGGAGTTGCAATGATAATGAGAACGGTGAGGAATCAGCCCAGAACTACACGGGAGGATCTTGTCAATGATCTCAAGGCAGCTGGGACCATAGTCACCAAGAAAACAATTGGTAACACACTACGCCGTAAAGGACTGAAATCCTGCAGCGCCCGCAATGTCCCCCTGCTCAAGAAAGCACATATACATGCCCGTCTGAAGTTTGCCAATGAACATCTGAATGATTCAGAGGACAACTGGGTGAAAGTGTTGTGGTCAGATGAGACCAAAATGGAGCTCTTTGGCATCAACTCAACTCGCTGTGTTTGGAGGAGGAGGTGCTGCCTATGACCCCAAGAACACCATCCCCACCGTCAAATATGGAGGTGGAAATATTATGCTTTGGAGGTGTTATTCTGCTAAGGGGACAAGACAACTTCACCGCATCAAAGCGACGATGGACAGGGCCATGTACCGTCAAATCTTGGGTGAGAACCTCCTTCCCTCAGCCAGGGCATTGAAAATGGGTCATGGATGGGTATTCCAGCATGACAATGACCCAAAACACATGACCAAGGCAACAAAGGAGTGGCTCAAGAAGAAGCACATTAAGGTCCTGGAGTGGCCTAGCCAGTCTCCAGACCTTAATCCCATAGAAAATCTGTGGAGGGAGCTGAAGGTTCGAGTTGCCAAACGTCGGCCTCGAAACCTTAATGACTTGGAGAAGATCTGCAAAGAGGAGTGGGACAAAATCCCTCCTGAGATGTGTGCAAACCTGGTGGCCAACTACAATAACCGTCTGACCTCTGTGATTGCCAACAAGGGTTATGCCACCAAGTACTAAGTCATGTTTTGCAGAGGGGTCAAATACTTATTTCCCTCATTAAAATGCAAATCAATTTATAACATTTTTGACATGCGTTTTTCTGGATTTCTTTGTTGTTATTCTGTCTCTCACTGTTCAAATAAACCTACCATTAAAATTATAGACTGATCATTTCTTTGTCAGAGGGAAAACGTACAAAATCAGCAGGGGATCAAATACTTTCCCCCCTCACTCTACATTTATGAATAGGTTTTTGCTGTTACAGCCTATTAATGTTGATTGTGGCTTTGTGTGAATGCAGTATTCTGAGTAAGGCCTATTAGACTTGTTATAGTGTTACCACAGATATTGATTTACTACCGTATGACTACTCTCTTATTTCAGTACATTGAGATGAGAACCTTGGTGATTATGATTGTTATTGACCTGTATACAAATCGGTAGGTGGTTCTCTTTTTTTTGATCATATGGTTAAGCACTGGCCACATAAATGTGATGTAATTAATTGTTGTGTGCCTATATTCTTCCTATGACACACTTGTACAGCTGTGTATTAGAAATGTGTTTCTTGCGTATCCCAACATCCCCCGAGACACCTGCAGAGAGTCGGGGTCAGAGCCAGGGTCCATCATTTACCAGCGTCCCTGGAGCAATTGGAATAAATGAGGCGTTCATGTGGTGTCGGAGTTGTCGGAAATACTGGATTCTGACTGGGAAGTTTCACTTGAACGACCCCCCCAAGTCGAATTATAAGTCGGAAAATGTGAGAAACTTTTATTACCAGAGTAGCCGAGTTGCACGGTTTCATCACAGGAATCTTCTCGACCAAAATATGAGAACATAACAGTTTTTGAAAAATACAACAGTGTCAATGTTAAGAATGTAGCTAGTTTGTCCATATTGTTAATGTTAAGCAAGCTAGCTAACTTTATTATTAACAAACTTAGCACGCCTATCTAGGTAGCAAAGAAAATGTATCTTGTCGGTTACGGAATTCAAACCAGCGACCTTTAGGTTACTGGCCCAACACTCTAACCTCAAGGCTACCTGCTGCCCCATACAGTTTATATCAACTCTAAGTCAGTAAAATAACATCTGCTGAAAGTCCATATTAATGTACTGTTATGTTACTAATCACCTGTTATTGATTTGTCTCACCACCAGGTCGTTGGAGAGGAAGCTGCAGAGGCCTCTATTGGCCAAGTCCCGGACACTACCCAGCATCCCCCAGTCCCCTACCGTGGCCAGGGTCCACCACTCAGACCTGATTGGTGGGAGTCCTCCTCGCAGGACGTCTTTGGCCAGCAACAACAATCAGCCCAAGGCCTGCACTTTGCCCCCTGAAGGTTAGAAAACACCTTTCTCACTCACTCAATCACACACACACACACACACACACACACACACACACACACACACACACACACACACACACACACAGGAAAGGCCTGCTTCACCCAATGCTTGTGCTTTTGGGGGCTGTCTTTTAATGTCCGAAGTAGCTTACCTTGTAACCTTTTCCTCAGGCTAATTGTGCATAGGCAGAAGTGTCTGGTGAACGAGAAAGGCTTTACTTACCTTGAGACGTAAGTGTTAAGATGGTAGCTAACTGTCTTGTGTAAGTGTGTCTCTGCATTCAAAAATACACGGCAACTCTCCAAGCATTCGGCACACGGCACAGCAGACTTAGGAGAGATGGGCCCGCTGTTTCCTAGGACTCTCTGACATTCCCGCCAGTGACGCACACCTCGCTCAAATGTTTCACATCCAAACGGCGGTCTGAATACTGACAGAAGACTGCTGCTGCTGTGTGTATTTGGTAGCCTACTAGACGGAATGGTCGTAAGTTCAGAGGGGAGGCAGAGCTTTGACGAAGCCGTCTGATTCCCGTCAGATACGCGGAGAGACACGTCTTCCAATCTCTTCCTCTCGCACTTCTGTAATTCCCCCGCGCCTTTGATATCTGATTCCCTTGTTACAAAGCGTGCCCGCTTCCCAGACAGGGCACATGTCTGTCTGTCGTGGATAAGTTCTATTTTTACATCAAATGCCTATTTCCTTCACCCGAACCAGTATCTCTAGATTGGATAGGTGATAAGATGGATGATGACATATGGAAGTTCAAAAGGCAAGCGCTGCTGACGTAGACAAGCAGTGCATTCGGACTGTATTCAGACCCCTTCACTTCTTCCACATTTTGTTACGTTACAGCCTTATTCTAAAATGCATTACATTGTTTCCCCCCCCCCCCTCATCAATCTACACACAATACACCAAAGCAGTTTTTTTTAAACGTTAGAAAAAGTATGACAAGTAAAACACTTAAATATCACATTTACAATATTCAGACCCTTTACTCAGTACTTTGTTAGAGCATCTTTGGCAGCGATTACAGCCTCAAGTCTTGTCTTCTTGGGTATGACGCTACAAGCTTGGCACACGTTTATTTTGAGAGTTTCTCCCATTGTTCTCTGCTCTCAAGTCCGGGCTCAGGCTGGGCCACTCAAGGACATTCAGAGACTGTACTTAGGGTTGTTGTCCTGTTGAAAGGTGAACCTTCGCCCCCAGTCTGAGGTCCTGAGCGCTCCGGAGCAGGTTTCCATCAAGGATCTCTCTGTACTTCAACTGTGGGACCTTATATAGACAGTTGTGTGTTTCCAAATCATGTCCAATCAATTGAATTGACCACAGGTGGACTCCAATCAAGTTGTAGGAACATCTCAAGGATGATCAATGGAAGCAGGATGCACCTGAGCTCAATTTCAAGTCTCATAGCAAAGGGTCTGAATACTTATGTAAATAAGGTATTTCTGTTTTTTTATTTGTAATAAATTAGCAAACATTTAAAAAAAAAAATTCTCTTTCTTATTATCGGGTATTTTGTGTCGATTTTTTATTTATTTAATCCATTTTAGAATAGGGCTGTAATGTATCAAAATGTGGAAACGCGAAAGGGTCTGAATTCTTTCTGATAGGCTGTACTTTCTATTGACGGACATGAAGCTATTTTAGAGTTTCTTATCAAGTCTTATCTGCTGATAACAACGTAAAATAAACGTTAGCGTGGATAAGACTTTGCAAACGTTTGACCTACTGCCAACAGGCTTGGCTATAGCCTACTTTAAGAGTTAGGAAAGAGGCCTAAATGCAAGGCAAATGGAAACTATGGAGCACCCTCAGTGCAAAAATAATACATCATTTAATAGATAAGTGAATGTTGGTTGTATATAGAAAGTCGTATCCAAACTTGTTGCTGCTCTGTGAAAGGTAAGGCACAAAACAATAGCGTTAAACACCAGCTCCCCACATTCCAGAGGCTTCTCTGTGAAATGATCACCCACGCGCCACATTCCCGGTCTCCCCGGCAGGCCTGACAACTGTCAGAGAGCCGTCAGCAGGAGCGGAGGGGTCGCCAGTTCAGGGCGCCAGAGGCTAAGTCGGCGCAGCCTCGCATAAGCCAGAGCCAGCCTGACTCGTTTGACTCTCCGACTCTCCTGACCCTCTCCCCTAAAAATATGTCCCCATAAAACCGAGCCATCACCCTGAGTCGTTCCGAATAAATTCTGTGGTATGTTCCATTTGGGGATAGGAAAGTTGAACGTGATTGATGCCATTGTTGTGTCTGTCAGGAGGGCTTTTTCATGTGCCAGCGTATTTGCTGTTTAAAGGGAGCGAGCGAGCACCAGCTCCCTTTGAAACAGGAGGCTCCCAAGAAATAATCCTTATTGTTCTTGCAAGAGGCAGGCATGTAGGCAGGCATGTAGGCAGGCATGCAGGCAGGCATTGCAGGCAAGGCATTAGTTTGGGAGATATTTTCTTAGCAGCAGTATAATCTTTCATAACCCACTCTAGGGCCACCCTGTGCCAGTCAGCCTGCCGGAGCTGTCACTGTGTGAGTCACTGAACCGACTCGCTCCCTCCCCCACTCTCTCCTCTTATTTACCACTGTATGATTGCAGGGGGAAAGAAAGAAAAACATTTAAGAAGCATGAAGAGGCTAAGGCAAGTAAAGTAGAAAAAACATTTAAAAAATCCAAATTATTGGAGAAGTAGGCCCAAATCTGCAAATTTCTGATTCAGAAACAGTTGTTGTGAACCCTTCTCTTTGTTTCTCTCTCTCTCTCTCTCTCTCTCTCTCTCTATCTATCTATCTATCTAGTGTTATATATTTGTTATATACCCTTTGTTGGCAATGACAGAGGTCAAACGTTTTCTGTAAGTTTTCCCACACTGTTGCTGGTATTTTGTCCCATTCCCCCATGCAGATCTCCTCTAGAGCAGTGATGTTTTGGGGCTGTTGCTGAGCAACACGGACTTTCAACTCCCTTCAAAGATTTTCTATGGGGTTGAGATCTGGAGACTGGCTAGGCCACTCCAGGACCTTGAAATGCTTCTTACGAAGCCACTCCTTCGTTGCCCGGGCGGTGTGTTTGGGATCATTGTCATGCTGAAAGACCCAGCCACGTTTCATCTTCAATGCCCTTGCTGATGGAAGGAGGTTTTCACTCAAAATCTTACGATACATGGCCACATTCATTCTTTCCTTTACACGGATCAGTCGTCCTGGTCCCTTTGCAGAAAAACAGCCCCAAAGCATGATGTATCCACCCCCATGCTTCACAGTAGGTATGGTGTTCTTTGGATGCAACTCAGCATTCTTTGTCCTCCAAACACAACGAGTTGAGTTTTTACCCAAAAGTTATATTTTGGTTTCATCTGACCATATGACATTCTCCCAATTTTCTTCTGGATCATCCAAATGCTCTCTAGCAAACTTCAGACGGGCATGGACATGTACTGGCTTAAGCAGGGGGACACGTCTGGCACTGCAGGATTTGAGTCCCTGGCGGCGTAGTGTGTTACTGATGGTAGGCTTTGTTACTTTGGTCCCAGCTCTCTGCAGGTCATTCACTAGGTCCCCCCGTGTGGTTCTGGGATTTTTGCTCACTGTTCTTGTGATCATTTTGACCCCACGGGGTGAGATCTTGCGTGGAGCCCCAGATCGAGGGAGATTATCAGTGGTCTTGTATGTCTTCCATTTCCTAATAGTTGCTCCCACAGTTGATTTCTTCAAACCAAGTTGCTTACCTATTGCAGATTCAGTCTTCCCAGCCTGGTGCAGGTCTACAATTTTGTTTCTGCTGTCTTTTGACAGCTCTTTGGTCTTGGCCATAGTGGAGTTTGGAGTGTGACTGTTTGAGGTTGTGGACAGGTCTCTTTTATACTGATAACAAGTTCAAACAGGTGCCATTAATACAGGTAACGAGTGGAGGACAGAGGAGCCTCTTAAAGAAGTTGTTACAGGTCTGTGAGAGCCAGAAATCTTGCTTGTTTGTAGGTGACCAAATACTTATTTTCCACCATAATTTGCAAATAAATTTATTAAAAATCCTACAATGTGATTTTCTGCAATTTCTTTTCTCATGTTGTCTGTCATAGTTGAAGTGCACCTATGATGAAAATTACAGGCCTCTCTCATCTTTTTAAGTGGGAGAACTTGCACAATTGGTGTCTGACTAAATACTTTTTTTGCAACCACTGTATATATACACTGCTCAAAAAAATAAAGGGAACACTAAAATAACACATCCTAGATCTGAATGAATGAAATATTCTTATTAAATACGTTTTTCTTTACATAGTTGAATGTGCTGACAACAAAATCACACAAAAATTATCAATGGAAATCAAATTTATCAACCCATGGAGGTCTGGATTTGGAGTCACACTCAAAATTAAAGTGGAAAACCACACTACAGGCTGATCCAACTTTGATGTAATGTCCTTAAAACAAGTCAAAATGAGGCTCAGTAGTGTGTGTGGCCTCCACGTGCCTGTATGACCTCCCTACAACACCTGGGCATGTTCCTGATGAGGTGGCGGATGGTCTCCTGAGGGATCTCCTCCCAGACCTGGACTAAAGCATCCGCCAACTCCTGGACAGTCTGTGGTGTAACGTGGCGTTGGTGGATGGAGCGAGACATGATGTCCCAGATGTGCTCAATTGGATTCAGTTCTGGGGAACGGGCGGGCCAGTCCATAGCATCAATGCCTTCCTCTTGCAGGAACTGCTGACACACTCCAGCAACATGAGGTCTAGCATTGTCTTGCATTAGGAGGAACCCAGGGCCAACCGCACCAGCATATGGTCTCACAAGGTGTCTGAGGATCTCATCTCGGTACCTAATGGCAGTCAGGCTACCTCTGGCGAGCACATGGAGGGCTGTGCGGCCCCCCAAAGAAATGCCACCCCACACCATGACAGATCCACCGCCAAACCGGTCATGCTGGAGGATGTTGCAGGCAGCAGAACGTTCTCCACGGCGTCTACAGACTCTGTCACATGTGCTCAGTGTGAACCTGCTTTCATCTGTGAAGAGCACAGGGCGCCAGTGGCGAATTTACAATCTTGGTGTTCTCTCGCAAATGCCAAACGTCCTGCATGGTGTTGGGCTGTAAGCACAACCCCCACCTGTGGACGTCGGGCCCTCATACCACCCTCATGGAGTCTGTTTCTGACCGTTTGAGCAGACACATGCACATTTGTGGCCTGCTGGAGGTCATTTTGCAGGGCTCTGGCAGTGCTCCTCCTGCTCCTCCTTGCACAAAGGCGGAGGTAGCGGTCCTGCTGCTGGGTTGTTGCCCTCCTACGGCCTCCTCCACATCTCCTGATGTACTGGCCTGTCTCCTGGTAGCGCCTCCATGCTCTGGACACTACGCTGACAGACACAGCAAACCTTCTTGCCACAGCTCGCATTGATGTGCCATTCTGGATGAGCTGCACTACCTGCTACCACTAGAGTGAAAGCACCGCCAGCATTCAAAAGTGACCAAAACATCAGCCAGGAAGCATAGGAACTGAGAAGTGGTCTGTAGTCACCACCTGCGGAACCACTCCTTTATTGGGGGTGTCTTGCTAATTGCCTATAATTTCCACCTGTTGTCTATTCCATTTGCACAACAGCATGTGAAATTTATTGTCAATCAGTGTTGCTTCCTAAGTGGACAGTTTGATTTCACAGAAGTGTGATTGACTTGGAGTTACATTGTGTTGTTTAAGTGTTCCCTTAATTTTTTTGAGTAGTGTATATTGTTTCATAGACCCGATGACAATTAATCATGACCCAACCTGGACCCGAGGGACAAGTTAGAATTTCAGAACTGCACCCGATCGGGCCCGTCACGGTATATTGGGTCCACCTTTATATAAATAATACTAATGTTATTAGTATTAGGGCCAATGCTTTGTAGAATGCTAATCCAAAAACAGTTTTTTTTTCACATAATTGTATTATTTATTGTTGCAATACCAGAAAAAAATATATATAGCTTTGTTGTGTCCTGGAAAGTTCTTGAGAGCAGTTTGATTGAATAGAGTACACAGTATTTGTAGGATCAGACGCTCAAAGTTCGACCACACGCCCAAGGCCTCCTCTGGCAATCAGGACCCTGTGAGATAATCCCTATTCATTTACTTTCATTGAATTTAAAGTACTTAATTGCTCTTCTTTTGTGATGTATGCTCTTACCAAAACAGTGTGTGCAAACAGTCTCTCTCTCTCTCTCTCTCTCTATCTCTCTGTCTCTCTCTCTGTCTCTCTCTCTCTCTCTCTCTCTCTCTCTGTCTCTCTCTCTGTATCTCTCTCTCTCTCTCTCTGTCTCTCTATCTCTCTCTCTCTGTATCTGTCTCTCTATTTCTCTCTGTCTCGCTCTGTCTCTTTCTCTGTCTCTCTCTCGCTCTCTCTCTCTGTATCTCTCTCTGTGTATCTCTCTCTCTCTGCATCTCTCTGTATCTCTCCCTCTTTCTGTGTATCTCTCTCTGTCTCTCTCTCTCTGTATCTGTCTCTCTCTCTCTGTATCTGTCTCCCTCTCTGTCTCTCTCTCTCTCTCTCTGTCTTTCTCTCTGTATCTCTGTCTCTCTCTCTCTCTGTCTCTGTCTTTCTCTCTGTATCTCTCTCTCTGTCTCTCTCTGTATCTGTCTTTCTCTCTGTATCTCTCTCTGTCTCTCTCTCTCTCTCTCTCTGTATCTGTATCTCTCTCTCTGTATCTGTCTCTCTGTCTGTCTCTCTCTCTCTCTCTCTCTCTCTCTGTATCTTTCTCTCTGTATCTGTCTCTCTCTGTATGTCTCTCTCTCTCTGTGTATCTGTCTCTCTCTCTGTCTCTCTCTCTGTATCTCTCTCTCCTCTCTCTCTGTATCTCTCTCTGTATCTCTCTCTGTCTTTCTCTCTCTCTCTCTCTGTATCTCTCTCTGTATCTCTCTCTGTGTATCTCTCTCTCTCTGTATCTGTCTCCCTCTTTCTCTCTGTCTCTCTCTCTCTGTATCTGTCTCTCTCTCTCTGTATCTGTCTCCCTCTCTGTATCTCTCTCTGTCTCTCTCTCTCTATCTCTCTCTCTCTGTATCTCTCTGTCTCTCTCTCTCTGTACCTCTCTCTGT